>NC_090939.1:106037862-106350897 GCF_040938575.1 Ambystoma mexicanum | reverse complement strand
TGTTCACACGCAGACCTTTACTTGTCTTGACAGCCACCATGAGGCCGGATGTCGGTCTTCCCTTATTTCCCCCCACGGCTGGCAAAAGGACAATATCATGATCATCCCATAGGGGCAGTTTTAAGAGCCAGGTTTCCTGAAGGGCCACAATATCAAACTGATTTAAAAGAAGGTTTTAGGACCATTGAAGATGAGTGTGTCCCCTTGTGTTCCAGCTAACCAGAGACAGGGGGCTATTACTAAGTTCTATTAATGGTTGTGTCCTTGTATGCGTCACGTCTACTTGACGCGCTAACTCAATTGGTCCACAGTAAGAGCAAGAACAGATGGCCAAGCTTTCTTCAACTTCACTCACGGCCAGGCCTTTACGTTCTTCCATTAGACGTTCAGGGTCTTGAGCTACCAAGAAGCCCATCTTGAACAAATCCATTTTGGCCTTCCAAATCGAATTCAAAACCAAACCTGACTTAATCCACAAACGGACAATCGACAGATTCTGATCACATACAAATTCCGCTTGATCAATATCATTTGACGACACATCTTGCAAATCATGCACATCCCCAAAGATATTAAGAACACTGGTTCTGCATAAATCGTACCTTTCATAGGGTTCATCTCTACATTTCATGATCAAAGAATGACAATTTGCAAAAGTGTTTTTGTGTTGCCGAAACCCTGATTTTTTTTAACTGATTTTCTTGAAAACGTACTGATTTCTGTGTAGCCTGCATCTCAATTTTATCATTCGAATCTGAGACTACATGTGAACCTTGCCCGACAGCCAGACGGTTATTAGTGCTAACAGACATCGTTGCTCTCGTGCAATTCACTTGTTCAGCTTGCAAGCTATCTTTTTTTGAATGTATTACATCATATTTGGCTTTTACTAGGGCTCTAGATTCCATGTCATAGCACTCATCATGCTTTCTCATAGTTGCCACAGGTTCACTTATAGTAGCCTCTAAGATTCTTGAATTTAGATAAGCGTCGACCGCTGCTCTAATTGAGGTCATTTGCTCCTGAGTATGGGATTCTTCGGCAATTTTATGCTGAGGAAGTTGTTGATCATGAAAGTTTATTTGTGATAGAGATTGTGCTTGGCTGTTCAGCGCAGAGGACCTCGCTTGTACCACTTTCCTAACTGGCACTGCCGGAATCATATCAATTAAGTCAACTATTTCGTAAGCGGGGCATAGCTCACATTATTTTTATGGGGACTATAAGGGACGTCATTCCTAGTTTCTCCTTTATTATTCCCAGCCCGAGTCTCCGTTGATTTGGGGAGTGGGCAATTCAAATCTTGTGTCGGTTCTACAATAGGAGTAGTGTCAGCAGTTAAAATAGGTTGAGTTAGTACTTCACTCACAGCATCCCTTGATGCAGCTGTCATCATTGTTTTAATATTCGTTTTTATTTTGGGAGCAACTCTTTTCGTGCGAGCTAAAAGAGTGGTTTTGTGATTGACGTTCTCCATTCGTGAACTTGATCTAATATCACGAGATTTTTTTCTCTTTACACTTCGATCTAAACTGATCCAAGAATCATTTATATTAATAGCCTCTGAGGGCAGAGGTTCTATCGGATATATTACATGTTCAAATAGTGGTACAGCTGAAACAAACTGTTCTTGTTTAGAGCAGGTCGTTATTTTTTGTAGTATTTCATGTTGGCTACCACTATTTTTAGTTAATGCCATGTCTAATGACATAGTGGAAGTCCATTCCAATATCTGCTGTATTTGTTTAGCCTGAGACATGATTTTTACATCCAAGCCTTCAAAAAGTTTAAACAAGCTAGTCATCGTTGTATTGACAGCAGCTAGTGTAATTTCAATAAGCGCAAGATTCTCTGTCCGATCCTCATGATGGCTTAGTTGAATGCGACGACGAGGTGTTGGATATGCAAAGGAGTCAGATATGGCCTTATGAGGAATATCCGCAATTTCTTCAAAGCCATCATGTTGATAGGAATTTCCATGTATCGTGCTAATTTTACTGGAACTAGCATGAATGGAGATATTTGATATATCCATACTTAATTCATTACTTTCATTTACCGGCGAAAGTGATATGTTTTTAGTACCTTGCTTACTCGGTGTGTGAATCATGGTTACAAGGTGTTATCAGATATGCTTAAAATCGTTCCATTAGTATTAGAGGCAGGTGGCGTAATTTGGGGTGGAACTGAAGATAAAGGTGTTTTTTCGTTCAGGTTGATATTGTGAGCACTAATTCCCACCCCATCTATCTCACGAATGGTTGTTCGAGTAGATATGACCTGACTTGCTAAAGCAGAAAGGGTTACCATTTTTGAAATGTGATTGTTCTCAAAGCATTGGGCTTTAGCTGGAGAGTCCTCGGGCAAAACGATTGTCTTGCCAATGGGTAATTTTTTTGTTTTGCAATGCCCATCCTCAGACATGCATGCTTTCCGTTTAGCACAAAACGCTCGAATGTCTCTATTTGGAAATGGAATGCGTGGAGCCGGTGTTAAAACTATTGATTTTTTCGATAGTCGGGATTGCGGAGTCACTTTCTTGCCCGCCGGTGTGTTTATTAGGCTAATTGTTTCCGGCATATTTGTTTTTAAGGTATAGGTATATGAACTCATACGGGGACAAAAGATGTCCAAAAAGAAGGAAATAAGGCCCTGTTGACTCCTAAATACCCTCTCCACCCCTGACCACACCTCACCCTTAATGAAGTAGCAGTGAGATCAGGTGTCAGAAGGATCACTCAAGCCTCAACAAAATCCGCACACAGATATAAAACAAACAAATTAAATTAAATTAAACTACGAGTTATAAAAGGGCAACACGTACCCTCTACGTTGAAAACACAAACAAACTGCGAACAAAATAACTCCCCATGCCTCCCGCCGCACTGCGGTAAAGCGGGTCAAGCGGTACTTCAGCAAGGTACTTCTTGCTAGGTGCGCGCGCGCTGGTGCGCGAGCACTTTCAATATATAACAAAGTCCAGCCCCTTTGGTGGGCAAGTCCGAGTGAATGAAGCAGGGAGTTCTGGTAACTGAAGTCAAATGCACTCAAACGCAGTCACAGGAAAACAGCGTGCCGAAGCGGGTCAAGCGGTACTTCAGCAAGGTACTTATTTGATTACCACAGGGGCGAAGGCATCTGATGCTGAAAGGAAACAAGCCATTTTATTGAACAGTCATGGTGTGGAGGGGAGAAGGATTTTTGAGACTCTCCCTCCAGTTCCTACTGGTGATGCACAGGATGTTTATCAGGCTACAGCACGAGCCCTTTTGGAGCAGTTTGGGCCCTGTGTTAATGTCGTCATGGAACATTATTTATTTGCAAGAAACCAGCGAGAAAGTGAGTTTATATGTGCAGCATCAGAAGGGTTAACTAAAAATGGTGCTTTGGGAACCGCAGACAGTCTCATTAGAAACCAGATTGTGCACTCTACCGTGGATAAGAGGTTGTAGGAAAGACCAGTGATTAGAGAATATACCCTTGAGACAGCTGTAAGCATGGCAAAGCTTGCGGAACAGCCTGCAGCCTATTACGCAACCCTGTCCGGCACACAGAAGAGTGAAGTCCATGCAGTGGATATGAAGAATGCAAAGACTGGCGGAGAAGGATCGAACTCTGTAAAATATAGCGGATGGTGGAAATCCCAGAAACGTCCGTTTCCAAACAAATCTAAAGTACACAACATTCAGTGTTTTGCTTGTGGCAAAAGTGGGCATATCTCCACTAGCAGTTGTTGCCCTCTCTGAAATTTTATATGCAGTAAATGCAAGAGGCAAGGTCAAGAAGCATACATGTGCAGGGGTAGCAGCTCTGCCAATGATGTGCGGTGTGTGGATAACATGCAATGTTTGCAAGAAGAGGTACATGATATTTTGATAGCTACCATAGATAACCATGATGTGTCAGCACCAGGGTGCACTGTTAAGATTGATGGGCATGATTTGGGCATGATGGCTAATTCAGGGTCAAAATACACTGTAGTTAGTGTAAATACTTTAGAGAACTTAGTGTTCAAGAGGTCAGCACTTCGAGCCTCAGATATACACCCAAGAGGATATGGGTGTGTGCCAGTAAATATTTTGGGCTTGAAGATTGTGCAAATTGGATTTAAGGGCTGGATAGCTGTGGGCAGGTTGTATGTGGCAGACAGCTGAGTAGCTCTGAGTTGCAGATATTAAAAAGCTTTGAAAATTGTACTTGATCCAAATGCAAGGGAACCAGGGATACTTGTGAACGGAGACTTGTGTAGTGAATGTAGGGGTTTCAGCGTAAGATAATTTTGAAAAGAAATGCAAAAGAAGTTGTTCAGGAAGTGAGAGCTGTACCTCTAATGTTAAAAAAACAAACTTGGGGCTGAGTTAGATAAGTTGTGCCAAGCGAAGGTGATTGAGCCCATTGAGACAGCTGAGTGGGTTTCTCCTGTAGTGATAGCTAAAAAAAACGATGGTACAATTTGCATGTGTGTGGATTTGTGTTCCCTAAACAACAATATGTGGGTGGATCAGCACCCACTTCCGAAGGTGCTAGCGATGAGAACGCTATTACATGGAGCAAGGTATTTCACAAATATAGATCTATCTAGTGCATATCACCACATAGAATTGCACCCTATGTAAAAAACTCTCACGTTGTTTGTAACCCCGTTTGGAGCATACAGAGAAAGCCTTTCGGACTAGCCTATGCAGCTGCTGTGTTTCAGCGCTTGATGGAATTTTTGTTTGGAGAAATGGAAAATGTGAGCGGTTTTCAAGATGACATATTGATTTTCACATCAGATCAGCATGATGAGTGTGTAAGGAGGGTACTGTGTGTTCTCCAGAGGAAAAATATAAAATAAAGCTGAAGAAATTATCCTATTTCGGTCATGTCATCAATGAGCAAGGCATCAGACCATTGACCAATCTGATAGAGGCTATTGTAAAGGCTCCTGCACTTCATGACAAAGACACTTTGAGAGCATTTTTGGGGTTAGCTGAATACTCTTGAACTTTGTCGATACATTAAGTGCTCCATTGAGAGATTTAATTAAACTAAATGTGGTTTTCACATGGGCTGAGTGCCATGATGAAGCTTTTAAGAATATAAAGAAGGGTATTCTCGATGCCCCGATCAAGTCGGAGATCCTACTAAGGACGAATTTGTTTGGTGCTCGTCCTTGCTGGTGAGTAAGGGGTTATTTGACATTTAATGCGAAACCTTTTGTTTGCTTTAAATGGCAAACTGTGCGTGGCTGGCCATTGGATGGCAGCATAGCACCCGAAAAGAGTCCAGCACGGAGCAAATAGCTCATTGGTACCGTTCGACGCAGCTAGTTTACCGCAAATCTGATGTCTGCTTGCCAGGGTGCAGAGACCTATGGAACAGCTATGTTTCAGCACACAAACGGAAAGTAAGGCGGCAAGCATTTTTGGACAGCGAAAATTAATGCAAAGGAATGCATGCATTAATTACTTTAGGGTTCAAAGATTATGGTAGGAAAGGACACTACGGTAAAAATATGTTTATTTGTCTTTTGAAAAGGCTGATTCACCTTCGCTCAGCTAAGAGAACTGAACGAACTCACCCGTTCCTCTTTCCACCAGTCCTGTGGAAAGTGACACTGATCTTATGGGGGTTCATTTCCTGCACCTTCAGTTGAACGGTTTGACCTTTTTTGTTTGTGTACAGTTGTCATCTGCATGATGATCTAGAGACATGCAGACAGAGAGCGTGAGTTAGCCTACTCTTCTAAGAACCCTCTCCTGACCAGGGATGCACTTTACAGGGTTGCATGTGTTAAAATTGCAGCAAAAATGGCCGTGGACACAAAATATTGCGGCCAAAAGCTGTGGTTTTGCCGCCGCAGTCCATGTAAAGGAAGCAGGAAACACGACCCGCAACCCCCGCTCACCTTAAATGGTATAATGGGGTACACCTTTACTGGGTCAAACCACAGCATTTTTGCTGCAATTTTATCACTGAATACCCTTTACAGCGAGTTTCTGTGGGTAAAGGAACACACACAAGCGCTGGCATGCCAAACCTCAAAAAAGCAAATCTGAAACGTAAACTGGTCGTATGAGAAGATCAGCGCTGCTTCTGATTGTCACCCTTCAGTCTTGATCGCCTTTCCTGCTTTTCTGGGTTGGGCCCCTGATCCTGCGTCTGCGGTCCACCTCATGGACATGGGTCTGCAGCCTCCCTTCTTTTGGGGCATCAAGGTCTGTATTTTCCGGCATCCCTCCACTTGCCCCTACACACACTTGCCCCTCATGCAAGTAACATATACTTATCACTTTTAGTGGTGAGTTACACATTTAGCATGCCTTGGAGTCTGTGACCCTCCTTGCCTCCCTGGAAAATGAACACGCTGCCTACCTCTCCTCTACAGCAGACCTCGAGGCACTCCTTGAACACTCCTTGAAGCTGCACTAAAGCGCTATATTGCTGCCTACATCGGGCACACCTGCACGGCAGTCTACCAATGGCTCCAGGTTCAAAAGGTCAGCCATGTCCCGGGAGGATAGCTGAGAGGCAATACGCTCGCCTTGGGAGCAAGAAGACATGGAGCAACACAGTTTCGATCCCCAGGTCCGCGCTTCGAAACCTCTGGTTATTAAACGCGTTTGGGTATTAAACGCGTTCTCAATAACCTATCATATCATGCCTGTAACATGCAGGAAGCGAAGCCATATCTGAAGAGCCATGCAGGGGTTCAACAGAGATGCCGAGGAGGCTGTTGGGGACAGTTACCGCCAGTCATAACACAAAGTGGCATGCTGCAGTAGTGATTGGAAAGTAGTGTGCACACGACAATAAAACCCGTAGGCACGCAATCACGTCCCTTAACTCCTACTCCTCCATCATGAAGGAGCGTGCTGAGGTTGCGTCGTGAATTAAAAATAAAAACAAAGGAAAAACTGAAATTATTATTTAGAAATTGTGTGCACAGAAATGGGAAATATGTTGAATCTTAAAACTAAAACCATTGTCAAATGTTTTAATAAAACTGAGCACTCAATCTGCACATCAGTGAAAGTCAACGCCGCTTTCGTCTTTTCAAGTTCAATAATAATTAAATAATTTAGAACTTATATAGCGCTACGAACCCTCAGGTATCTGAGCGCTGCTTATTATTACCCACGGTATGTGGTGCTCAGTACAATGCTTTCCAGTAAAAGTAGTTGCATCTTTTCTCTGAACAGCTTTGAATAACTGCCACATTGATGCGGTGTGCCAAGATGACCCTCTGCTTAACTCCTGTGCAGCTTCGTGGGTATCCCGAGAGGGCTCAGTGCATGTTGCTAGACTCTGCCCCCTGAGTGTGCAGCACCGTGCCCACTCATATCTAAGCATCTTTCCCTGGCACACATCACTGTGTATTTTGGGAGCACACTCAATATGCGTGGAAACATTTCTAGCTGCACTCCAGTGTACAGCTGCGCAGTGAATGTCTGGGGCAGATCTCTCTCTTCGGCCGGTGCCTCCCTCTGGAACAGCCTCTCTGAAACTTGAGCAGAACCAACTCTGATTCTGGAAGCACCTCAAGACCTTGCTCTTTGCTTCTGCATCTCTCTTCCTCTGCCCTGCTGATCTCCTGTCTGATACTGCACTGGTCACCGGGCCACCCTCTGAACTTCGGGCCCAGGTTCCTGCCCGCCCAGCTGCACACCTGCACTGCCTCCTGGCAATCCTTGCACTTGGGTCTGTATCTGCAACCCTACAGTCCCTTTTCCTGCACTTATCAGACACTTGTTGGCTGTACTTAACCCTTGCACTGCCACCTGCTGGCCATACTACTTGTTTTGATCCTGTGTCCTGCACTTGCCTCCCCCTTCCACTGGCACTTTTCCCCTCACATCTTCCATGCACTTGCGGGATCTCAATGTCACTTGGCCTAGTAAGATCGCTGTCTTTGTTTCCCCTCCCTTCGTCCCCCCCCCCACCTCGTCGCGCCTTGAAACACTTGCATATAGGCGCGTTATAAATGTCATATCATATCACTACACCTTCTGTCTGGATAATGGATTCACTTTATTTATATTGGACCACTCTCAGGGAGTCTAGGTAAACCGTCTGCTGCAATCTAGCTAACACTGTAGACATTTTGTTTTAGAGTAGTCTAGAGTACAGTACCACATGTACGAAAAAACTGACCAGGCCAAGAGTTCTAGAATTGCACATAATGTGTAGATTGAGAACGGCATGGGTTTGTGGATACCCCTCCACTGCACTTTAATAATACTAATTTGGCATTTATATAGCGCTACGGGTATCTGAGCGCTGTTTATTATTACCCACGGTGTGTGGTGCTCATTTATCGACCTCGGAAGGATGAAAGGCTGAGTTCGGCCCTGCCGGGATTCGAACCTGTGTCGGCAGGCTCTGCTCTGATGTTAAAACAAGTGCTCTACTCGCTGTGCTATCGGACCAGCTGTCATGCAAGCCATGCACTCGTATGTCAGGAGAAGCCTGCCTCTGCACCTCTGTGTACAGAACTGGGTGGGTACACTAGAAGTGCATACATTCAGAGCCTTATTGAGACATAAGACGCCCACCCACTGCAGTCTCCCACACCCCACTATGTACTCAGTGAGCATGCTCAGTTACCTGCGGTTTCACTCTCATGGGTGCATTCTGAGCTACTGTAGTATGTCTGGATAATGCATTGCATCACTAAGGCACAGCACTGTATACTCTGGAGGCGCATGGCTGCATGGCTCAATCCCATGGCACACTCTCAATGTAGCCTACTCTGGGCCTATTTTAAACTCAATGTAAAATAAGAAGTGTCATTCCCTGATGGAACAACACTTATCATATTTGCTCCACATTCTGTATCCGTATACTTGTGCAGCAAGTAAGAAAAGTGCTGTTCCATCAGGGAATTACACGCTTCTTCTTTTACATGCAGCTCACAATCTGCACTTTAGTGTTTGTATATTCGAATAAGGCCTTTGCCGCAGACTAGTGTACAGCAGTTGAAAGAAGGCGAGTGGGCCCAGTATGTCAAGATATACCTCCCGTGCGTTCCAGTCTATAGTGTCGCATGCACTTAGCACAAAGTACCTCCAGTTGTGTGCAAGTGCAGAGAGTTGCGCATAGTAACACCCCAACAGTATAGTAGACGTGCTAAGAAGTGTATTACTGTCCCATTGAAGGGATAACTGTCTGTTGAGGAGTGCTGTCACACTAAAGACAGACACACTGAAACAAGTTAGTACTGTCTCATTAAGCATAGCAGTTCCCTTTGAGGAGTTCTGGTTCTGCCCCATTACAAGAACAGCGGCCTCTCAGCAAGGAGGCAGTCATAAACCACTAAGATAAAGTAGCCCGACTCCTAAGTGGAGGTGCTGTCCCAATAAATGAAGTTCCTTTGATGCTGGTTTAGTGTGCGAGAGGACGGCGCAGAAGGGAACATTCCCAATGGGGTGGGTGTACTAGTCACTGTGGCGTCACTAATTATTGCACAAACTGCCGCGCGGTGCAGCGACTTGGAAAGCGTTAGTGGAGTACTTTCCACAATCCATTGCATGTTTTGAAACAAGTAAAAAGTCTGCAAATTGCTGTCACTCGTTAGGTGAAAGTGCGGTTTACAAATAAGCTGTAAATGTTTCCAGCTGTGCCCAAATGTTTTGCGTCACTGTGGGTACTGTGAGAAACCTGAAGGTGTCTCCCTGGCTAGTCCCCGGGGATCTGTAATCCATATGGCCAGAACACGCACCTGGACCAGTGGGGGAGGATCACCTGGATAGGGGGTTCTTGGGGAGTGGGAGATGGACACCGACGGGTGAGACGCTGTATCCCCCTTCTTTCAACACTATTTGCCCCATCCTACCACATATGATATTCCAAAACACTGCCCCCCTCCTTTCCCACACAAACACTTTCGCACAGCACGAAAGACAACAGACTAACGCCAGAGCTGTTTGCCTGACATGTCCCAATACAAGGGTCAGGCAAAGTCATGCAATTGCCCAGAATCACACAAACCTGATGGCCCTTTCCCTTCCCCACAGGGATAAAAGGTGGAGCACAAGAGCACAGGACAAGCAAGGTAGACCGCACAACGCGAGAGCTAACTCAGTACAGCAGTTCAAGAGGAGGAGAAAGACGACGCAGACCGAGAGGGTGACCAGGAGAGAAGCGACCTTGCGCATTCCAAACCCAGGCCAGTGAAACCTCTGCAGAAGGAATTAGAAGTCTGCGAACAATAGCCAGCGTGTGTTGCAGCAGATGTCTACGGTCATGAGACACTCCTCTGCTGATAACCAGGCTGTGGAGAGACGCGGGTCTCCATGGTACCAACCTTGACTCGAAGGAGAAGAAAGCCATGCAGTTGATCACAGCCGGTGAGTCGAGATAAGAGCCAATAAGAAACCGAACTGTGTTGAAAGATAAATAGCCAACGGCAAATTTTTACTTTTGGGACGCTTAAATGATACATTGATGAAAGAGGGGGAAACCCAGCACTGAGGAGCCCGGCACCACGTGGGTGCTCAGGCAGGAAACTCTGGGCGATTACCCAAAGGTAGAAACCACTGTAACCAGAAGCCCTTGGGAAGAGGCAAGAAGAGGTGAAAGTGGTCATACGGGGATCTTGTAAAATCCTCTGTACCATCGAAAGTCTTTGACCGACAGATGATTGTGAAGCTAGGGGAAATTAATCCCGCTTGGTGAAATTAGTGTATGAACAGTGTGTTGAAGTTGGCAAGAGTGAACCCGGGAGAGGGATGCTAACGAAAAGGGGCGAGGCCTGAAGTCCCTATGAACAGTGTGTTGACCGAAGTGAACCCGACCAAGGGGGGTCCACAGTAAACTGTTTGTAAAAGTTGGCGAGATTGAACCCGGCAGTGGGAAGCCGATAAAAGGGCCAAAGCCTGAAGAACTGTTTGAAAAGACATTAAGATTTGTGAAAGTAAGAAAAGCCACATTGAGCCCGAAGAACCTGATAGCTGGTACAGAACTGTCAGCTCGTGCTGGGAAAGCTCGAGCGTGTGCTGTGCTCAGGAGTCCCGCCTTGTCCCGTGCTCAATACATGGGAAAGGGAGACCCCTGGCTAAAGCCCACCCTGACTTATGATTTGAGAACACTTCTTTCTTTATTGTAAATCCTATCCAAGGCATAAAATAAGCAGTGTTACATAGCAATTTGCTGTGCAATTCTGTAGGTTTGCTAATCAAATGGAAGCTTGTGTAGCAAAGTTAGTTATTTAAGTGTCCCTCTTCAATGACGGCAGAGCTTGCTCTGCATTCCCCTCTTGCCCTTGATACTCTCTTCACCCTCTTTTCTCTGTTCACTTCAACTGCTAATGGTGAGAAAGTGCAGCAGTAATCATCTCCACTCTTAAGTGTCAAAGGCATGTGTGGGAGTGCTAGGCAAGCCTCTTTTTCAATTGATTGCAAGCCAGAAGTAATCAGGATAATTAGATTAAGCATTCTATATCCTGTCTGGCAAAGACCAGTATGTGTCAACTTTATATATTTTTTAAATAGTCATGCAATTCCATTCCTAAAATGTATGTTGTGACATAATGCATAATTACAGTATTGATACTGTAAAACACTGCATCATGTCAATGCTTTACAGTAAAGGTTAGGTTAGTGTATCTAAATTTCATAGTGTCAACTATTTCATTTTGTTGTGTAAGATGCATCATATTGACAAGTTAACACTTTTGAAAGCGTACATGATCACCTGATCAAATGCTAATCAATGGCAAACCTAGTTCTGTAACTTGCAGATGGCTTTCATCTTGCAACTGGTGCTCAACCCATGGTCGAACCGATGCTCCTTGACAATCTATATTATCATTCTGTTGCTTTATACAAGGTACCCTGAAAGTGAGTTGACCACAAACTACAATAGTCCACCTGGTCTGTCCAGTTCTCTGCCTGTTTTGCAATCCACTCTGCTAGGTCTCTTTCTCTCCACTTTCGTAATGGCAATACAAAGCGAAGTGGATGTTTATGCAAAGTAGTGATCAATAGTTCCATCCAGTTTGTTCATCGACAGATCTACTGCAATACCAAACGCTGTAGTTAGCCTCCAGGGCTCGCTTTAGTTTATGGTTTATTATAATATTACCACCTGCAGGAGATAGCTGGCCAAACAGTTTTCACAGCCTTTTTATCATATGTGTGTCCATTTCATGCAGATACCGTTTTACATTTTACAGGCACTCATCTATAGCTCACATAGTCTTTTTACCCACCCACTCGCGTAGTCGAGTAGATTTTTATGAAGGACAAGTAGCATTTACAAGAGATGTTTTAAGCTTTTATTTAACATTTACTTTGTTTGCAATAAATGTAAAATAAAAGTTTCACTGTGCATGGCTGGCCTCTGGGTGGCAGCAGTGTGCAAAATAAAGTGGGTTTGTAGTGACATGCACCATTTTACAGAAATGACATTTGAAATGTGTTGTCCTCCATTGCTATGGGTCTTGTGCATTTCTCTTAGGTTGAATAGGTAAACTAAGTTACCTGACCTGCATCTCCAGTTGAAGTTTAAAGAATTTGAAAGGCCTGACTCCTCTCACTAATATCTTATTTCAGCGATATGCAAAACT
This sequence comes from Ambystoma mexicanum, assembly GCF_040938575.1. Taxonomy (NCBI): domain Eukaryota; kingdom Metazoa; phylum Chordata; class Amphibia; order Caudata; family Ambystomatidae; genus Ambystoma; species Ambystoma mexicanum. The sequence continues at coordinate 106,338,347 of NC_090939.1, read as the reverse complement.
GCTGGATTGTTGCCCATATGATGTCCTGGGTACAAATAACTTCTGGTGACATTAATAATATTAGTACAGAATTGCTATTCAAATGGGTCCATTTGCTAATCAAAAATACTTTAATTAGCAAATGGTACTAATCAATTATGGAAAACAAATTTATACCTTGCTATCCCACACTCTTTCTATAATTAGATGTAAGGATTTGGCAATAGGTCTTCTTTAGTAGTATAGGCCATTTATTTTGACAAGACGCCTCAGGGATTGCCATATTTTCATTTGATGGTCAACACTTGCTTCCATCTTAGGTTTAGGTTAGGCGTTTGTCCACCCTGCATTCATTGTTCAATAAGCACCCTTGAACTGTGATCACTTGTGTCTGTCTTTACTGTTGCCACAATGAGTTCGTTACAGTCATAAAAAGGGGTTCTGCGGCCACAGTGCTGCACCTAAAAGACCCGCCCCAGAAAGGCCCGCTGAAAAAGGGCACTCTATTACATGTACCATTTCATAGAAAGCACTTGTACATTTCTTCTCACCTGTAATCATGGGGTGATTGCATTTTTTAATTCATCGTGATTGGGAGCATCTCTCATTTTGTACTATCTTGAATTTGAATATCTGAGTGATTGTTCAAGGGGTATGAGTTGGTTATAGTAATGGGGTTATTCGTTATGAGGCTCGTATGAGACATCAATATAGGAAGTCATTTCCTTATTTTACTGTTGAAGGAATGGTTCGGTCAGAAGTATTATTGTCCCTATGGTTCGGCCATGTGCTTTTAACCATAATTCGATTGATCGTACAAACATTTGCTGTGCACCTTACCCGAGTTTTCGTCTCTTGAACACAAGCAAAATCAGGCAGCAGGGCGCAGCCATTTTGTGATAATCCTATCACTTGCCACATCGTCCTGGGTGACCTGCGTTTGCGGCAATAAATCATATCCCCCGCCCCTGAGCCTGACATTACCAAATCATTTATATTCTCCGCCTCTCTCCGTGACATTGCTGGACAGCATGGCCAAACGCGCCCAGTCGTCACCGACGTGACTAGACACGGAACCCGGAAAACAACACACATCATCTCACAGCAAGGCGCGTCACAATTAGGAATATGAAACTGTACTTTAAGAGGACACAACAAGACTGTACAATTGGTAAAGTACATTTATTGCACATTAAATGTTTCGATAACAATCGGCGTGTGACCTAATCAATTAAAATAGAACTTTTTTTCTTTGCTCTCGTTTAATAAATCCGCAAATGTTTATTGTGAGTCACGCGCTGTTCTTTTGGGTACACAGAGTGTTCGTTTTGGGTAATCGAAGCACTTTGGTCGCACGGTGAATTGCAAGGCTGGTGCTTCAATTTGGCACTAGAGCACCGTAAAGGTTGTTATGTTGCTCCTAGCCGCCGGTACCGTGTACGGACAGATTGGACCTTGTCTGTCATCCCAAAATTCGGTCAAGTAGATCCAGACATTGACATGTAGCTGCAGCTGGCGGTTGAAGAAGCCATCGGTCGGGGTCTGGAATAGATGACAATCGCAGAACGGCACGATGTACCTGTTTGCAAAAGATAAAAATCGAAAAGTGTCTCAGTAGCCGATCTTTATTACAATTATTCATTTCCTTTATTAGCGCAGAGGTGACACAATGTTAACCGAGAGAATACAACGTGGAATATCAAAGTACTCTGCTATTTGCTTCCGCGGATAGTGCGAATGAGAATGTTGAGCTCTAAACGTAATGCGTAAACTGGGGCAAGAATTCGAGGTACAAAAACAATGTAATGATTTATTAGCATAGAGGCTGGGAGAAACGAGTGGTGGTCTACATGCGTCTAGATGCTGGCCTGCCCCTGTTGCCAGAGGCGTGGCCAGGATTGTCTTACAAGTGGGGCCTGAAGCTAATGTAGTTGGGCCCACCACAGTGACATTAACATCTGTAAATTCCTGCACACTGCTCCTGAGTGAAGGTCTACACATTTTTGGTGGGCCTTGCCCCTCAGGCCCTACCCTGTCTACGCCTCTGCCTGTTTTCCGGTAGATAGAAGTACTAGCACTTCATTGCAATATGCCAAACAGAACGAACAAGTACAATGTCACCCACCACTGACGGTCAGCTATTCGTATTTCGATTAGTTCTGGTATGAAATGGTCTAAAGAGAAACTTGCATTATATTCGCAATTTCCATTCTCTAGGCGTAATGCAGACCGTGAAGCAGAATCCTCAGTTCGTGTCAACGTTTGCTCAAAAACTGAACTCATATGTAACTAGGTGCAGTTTTGGAATGGGCAACCTTATCATATCATACGTTATTATACCCCCCTTCAATTCAATCCCTTCCGGAATGGTCCCCGCCTCTCAAGGTCAAAAAACAATAGAACCTTATACTGTGCGAGGGACGCGTGGGGCCTCACAGCTCCCAAGCCGAAATTCAAAGCTGGTGACCTTCACTCAAAATGAACGTACATTCTTGCTTTGCAACATCCTGTGTCAACGCATCCATGAGAAAATGAATTTTGAAACACGGGCTCAGGAAATAGAGGGCCGCTTGTTGTTCGTGGCGCTGCTCAGCTGTAGGTGAAATTTGCCAATAGGGCCACCTCTGCTTATCTCATGGCCTCCTACTCCATGGCATGTTTTCACGGTCAGTACTTCTTGCATGCCTAGAATGTTTTGTGGCCTAGGTCTAATCCCTTTTGTAGGTCCAGCAGTTATTCAGCTTTTTGCAGAACTTTATTGCAAGTCAACTGCCAAAACCCAAATATTCTTACACACTGTTACCCATTGTTCATTAACACGAAAAATGAAGGTCCCACAGTATCTCAACTAAACTGTGAAATGTGAAAGCAATCGTAATAATTGTAATATATTTTTAAGAAAAGGACTGAGAGGATAGATTTCAAAAGACAAAATGCATACTTTATTTATACAGATTATTGAAACATTTTTTGCAAAAATAAAAACAGACGGTCATCATTTCAACCAGGATTTGAACGATTTAACAAGCTCTGCTTTGGGTGGACATGGCACGATGGCAATGTTTTGTGGCAATGTATGTGTGCTCTGAACAGATTTGTGCGCGATTCCATGACTATGCATCTCGACTACATTAACAATGAGATCTTTCACAAAATCGAATTCCATTTCTTCATATACTGGCTTGACCACCCATTTTTTTGCTTCTTTTTGTAAAGGCCATATTGTAGCAAAGCATCCCTAAGTTTCTAGCTGTCCTAGATTGTTCACGTCCCACATTCCCGTTATGCGCTAATACCGCTAGTAAAGTCCTACATTTCATCCCCTGGATGCCAAAATGCAATCTGTTTGGCCTGTACCTTAGGCACATATTGTGGAACACCTCCGAATCTCCTGTGTGACAGAATTCTGTGAGTCCCTTCAGATCTCTTGATAGAGTTTTATCAAACACAATCTTCTCAAGGTCTTTGTGTGGAGCTGAAGATGGTATCAACCACTTCTTCTTCCGTGCCTGCTCTGGGGACAAAGGGCCACGTTCACATTGGTGGAAATGTTGGTTTTCTGTCCAGTGGTGAACGTTGGAACAGAGCTGCATTAGTGATCGCCATTTTTCCAGTAGAATTTCCACAGACCCATCACATGTTTTGGAGCTCCACCAAAGATGGTTGCTGAAAGACTGGGACCATTGTGAAATACTTTCAAAATCTTTTTTTTCCCTGCAGCCGAGATTTTCTTATTAATTGAAATGGCAACATGCCATACATCAAACTGATGTTTCATATTTGGATACTGCTCTCTCATTGTCTTGGCTATTGAAACGTGTCTGTCCGTGGCTATGGGTTCGATTTGCCTTCCCCTCGATTGGAGATCTTCCAGTGATTTTATAAAACCAAGTTTCTCCATGGCCACCTAGGATTTACATTGGGACACCTGCACGACCACCAAACTCACAATTTTCTTACTTTCCATGTCCTGAAGATGATAGGTGCAGTACTTAGCAGAAAATCTGGGACTGTCACACTGTCCATCGCCAGCTAGCCTGAACCGTTTGTCGGGGAATGTACTTTCAATAGCCAATTGTTCAATTTTACAAGCATCAGTGATGGCAGGGAATAGATACTCACGTTGGTATTTGTGGTATTGTGTTTTGGAAATTAAATGGAGTCCCACAAACTGAAAGAAACTGGATAACTTTGTGAAACTAGAGCCACTGAAAAGTAAAGCTGCTGCACACAGTAGATTGCCAGCTGGCAGTTTCCCCAGCATCTGTTGAGCGGACCATGAAAATGCTTTGTGACTTTTCACAGGTGGCATGTATTTTCAGGTTACTGCCTTGTGTTAGACGGGTCACGCTCACCAATGGCTTTCCACATACTTCCCCTCCCACTGAATCCACACATTTCAGCATCTTTATAATCTCCATCAAGCTGCTGTCGAATACTATGTATTTGGCCTCTTTTATAAAACTGTCATCAGGCGACATTGTTGTTTCGGACTGCCCCGTGGTGGACATATCACCAAAACAGGACATACTATAATCGATATCTTTGTCTGTTTCGTCGGTCAATAGTGTTGCTGCTTCAGTTTCTGTCATTTCAACATCTGTTACTTGACGAAGGATAGGAGAAAACATCAATGTGGACTGTTTTTTGGGGGGCATTATTTTGGCGGGTGTCGATTGTGTCAAGTGCTCATCGAGTAATGTAAAACTATCTTCTATAAATTCAATTGCACCTTCCTCTGGCGGAGCGGGCGCATTGTAGCAATGGTCCAAGAACACTTTGCTGGAATCGCCGGTCTTATTAAATTCATTTTCTGGCCATTGGACATAGGCATCTCGAGTGTGAGCACGACGCGCCTCAATGAATAGTTCCTCCATGGGGAAAACAGTTTGACAAGCAGCATCTGTCATTTGTATCGCTGTCTGTGTATGCATAGTCGGAACTCGATTGGGCAACTACAGGACAGATAGGAAAAGGGATGTTCAGTGTAAATCCAACATACAGTGTTGTACAAATGACATTAAAAAGAAGCATATAATGAAGGCCTTAGCACAAAACATTTGTAAACAATAGAAAGTGTTAATAACTAACCTTATTTTTATTTCATTTCTTTGAAACCTTCTTTACTCTAACATCAAAAAGCTGGCGGACCGACTGATACACGTTCCTCCGGTTCAATATACGGATCTTGTATACATCCCTACAAAAAATAGTATCCATTTAAAATAAGTCATTGGCATTACACATCTAATTAGACCGACTTTCTTTCATTCGATGGTACTGTCAGTGCGCATACCTCTGGCTCCGGAGCAACTGTATGGTCTTGTTCCGGAACAACCGCAGTGGATAATGTAACTGTAGAGGATGCTGCAGCATCTCCCTGAAGCTGCATTAGTAAGGTCGAAAAGATTGGAAACGGGACAAAACGACAAAGGTACATATCAACAGTAAAGTGGCAAAGAAACATTGTGCAATGCAATGATACGTTGCGAAAATATGATCAGATTATCTCGTCCTATTGAGCTATGATGACTTATACACCTGACACCGGATCTACTACCAGGGGTGTTCGGATTGTAGTGGACGCTTCTGCATCTCCCTGAAACATAGTACTTGCATTAGTAAGGTCGAAAAGATTGGAAACGGGACACACAATTTGGAAAGACGACAAAGGTACTTATCAACAGTAAAGTGGTAAAGAAACATTGTGCAATGCAATGATACGTTGCAAAAATATGATCACATTATCTAGAATTCCGTACATAAAACCAGTCTGGAACAGAATAGCTAGGTAAGATTACCTGATACGCGCTCGAAGTGGTTGATGACTCCAGGCAAGACATGGGTGTTGAATCTTGTTCCTTCATATTCGGTGGATAGTCATGGAGTGGTAAAGGGAAAGTATTATTCGATTTAGAAATTCCAACATTACAAAATGGCATATTAGGAGACTGAAAACGAGATAATGACACTTATTTAAACGCATAATATAGCATAGTTATCCGTCCCCATAAATCATTTTTCTAAGTGGGTTCTACAAAACAAGGACTGATGTTTAGCAAAAAAGTCATTATTTCAACAGCTATTCAATCACATAAATATGGAAAGTACTATAAGTGGCATTTACACCGAAAATACAGGCGTAAAGCTAAATCCGGAAGCGTGACTCACCTGTGGCGGCATTTTCATGAGTAAAGTCAGAATAGCGTTTGGGAGCAATTTCCGAGTTGTTCTCAGTTGATTCCTCTTTGTGTACAAGGATGTGTCGTACATATCCGGTGAGAAGTGCAGGCTGCAGATGCGGTATTGATGACCCCTCTTGTCCTCCAAGACTTGGTTGTCTCTACTTTCAAGGTCTTCCAGTGGATATCCACAACGTCTGACCCATTCTCTTATTCGATCACCAGTCTAAGGGAATGCATGCATTGTATTGCCTTTGGATTTGTCATGGGTCTTCGAAGGGCAACCGAAAATAGAACATGCAGGCATTGTTGTAAATTCTGCAAAATAAAGGTCAACATTATTAGAAAATTATTTTGCATAAACATGTGCGAAAGAATGAATTGGACCATACATTGTTCGATGCACGCTTTCTTTTGGGCACCACAGCAAAACCAGTGCAGCGTGTGCGGCTGTATCATAGGATAAATTTCACAAACGATTCATTGATGTGTTGAAAATCAGAACATGTTACTCGTCCCTTGAATGTTCTATCATGCACGAAAATGAAACATGCTTATATTATAGGCACGGTCCTCAAAGGATGCAATACGATGCCAATTGACAATGATAAAAATTGATATACCGATAACATAATAAAAGAAACTCAAGTCAATAGCAATAATACAAATTAACATAGCACTACAGAGTTAGATACTTCGGAATAGATATAAATTTAGAAAAGAAGGAGATATGATTAGGATACATGTCCTTACCTTGACCAACAAACAGTTGGATTCAGCAAGTAGAGTAATTAGTGGCAGGAGAACAGGGAGATGTTCACAGGTAGCACACTGACGAGTTCACTCGAAGCGGACACAGAGTAGCACATTCACGAGTTGACTTGCAGTGCTCAAGGATGTTCTCATGGTAAATATCCAGTGGTTTATAAAGAATAACAAAAAGGGGTGTGTTTGTGAATGAATGACGTGTATATGTCGTGGTATTATGTACATTGCAGGGGCGCGGTCTGCTTCAGGGGAGGCCTGCCTGGAGACACAGGGTCTGAGGAGGCCATGTGAGCAATGGCCCCTGGTTGTGGGATACCTTTTTGAAGTGTACATGTTGTTTGGCACCTTGGCCGTTTGCGCCCCTGAAAGCCCCCCATGGCAGTGCACATCCACTGGTGCGAACTGCCTTTGATAGTGGGGGGTGGGATGGATGGGCCGGGAGGTGTGCAGACAAGGCACCGGAACACTGCTGAATGGAGACACACTTGATTCACTTAAAAACTGAAACAACCATTGATAAAAAAATATGTTGTGTTTTATTTGGTTTCTTATTTTGATGGCACAAAAATACTACACATTGTAAAGGTCTCGTTGCAGCTCGGCGAGGGAAAATCCCCTGTACTGACCACAGTCGCTGGGGAAAGTTTGTCTAATGGCGCCAACGACACAGGCGGGTATTGATCCTCGAACTCGGTGTCCAAGCCTCCCATGTAGCCACCATGTGTACGAACGATAGGCCACCAGCCGGTACCACCTATGAAAGAGAAAGATACAATCTGTTTTTAAATGACCCAGATAAGTGTATTAAACCTTGGTTGTCAATGACAATTCGTGTATGCAATGGCATTTTTGCCAGGACAAATGCTAACTAGACACTGCACAATATTGCACGACTTTTATGCGACTATTACTAGAGAATTGCAAGACTAAACGGATATGACAATGATATCTTGAAGTTACGAGAATATAGGGGACAACCGTGAAATAGTAGTGGCCTAACTGACATCACAACCAGACTACACTTACTTGTTACTTGGATTACGAGGGCGAACTGTTGCGCGAAGTTCGTCTATAAGCACCATCAAAATCCTCAACACGGACCGTGTGAGACAAACTGAGCTATGATGACTTATACACCTGACACCGGATCTACTACCAGGGGTGTTCGGATTGTAGTGGACGCTTCTGCATCTCCCTGAAACATAGTACTTGCATTAGTAAGGTCGAAAAGATTGGAAACGGGACACACAATTTGGAAAGACGACAAAGGTACTTATCAACAGTAAAGTGGTAAAGAAACATTGTGCAATGCAATGATACGTTGCAAAAATATGATCACATTATCTAGAATTCCGTACATAAAACCAGTCTGGAACAGAATAGCTAGGTAAGATTACCTGATACGCGCTCGAAGTGGTTGATGACTCCAGGCAAGACATGGGTGTTGAATCTTGTTCCTTCATATTCGGTGGATAGTCATGGAGTGGTAAAGGGAAAGTATTATTCGATTTAGAAATTCCAACATTACAAAATGGCATATTAGGAGACTGAAAACGAGATAATGACACTTATTTAAACGCATAATATAGCATAGTTATCCGTCCCCATAAATCATTTTTCTAAGTGGGTTCTACAAAACAAGGACTGATGTTTAGCAAAAAAGTCATTATTTCAACAGCTATTCAATCACATAAATATGGAAAGTACTATAAGTGGCATTTACACCGAAAATACAGGCGTAAAGCTAAATCCGGAAGCGTGACTCACCTGTGGCGGCATTTTCATGAGTAAAGTCAGAATAGCGTTTGGGAGCAATTTCCGAGTTGTTCTCAGTTGATTCCTCTTTGTGTACAAGGATGTGTCGTACATATCCGGTGAGAAGTGCAGGCTGCAGATGCGGTATTGATGACCCCTCTTGTCCTCCAAGACTTGGTTGTCTCTACTTTCAAGGTCTTCCAGTGGATATCCACAACGTCTGACCCATTCTCTTATTCGATCACCAGTCTAAGGGAATGCATGCATTGTATTGCCTTTGGATTTGTCATGGGTCTTCGAAGGGCAACCGAAAATAGAACATGCAGGCATTGTTGTAAATTCTGCAAAATAAAGGTCAACATTATTAGAAAATTATTTTGCATAAACATGTGCGAAAGAATGAATTGGACCATACATTGTTCGATGCACGCTTTCTTTTGGGCACCACAGCAAAACCAGTGCAGCGTGTGCGGCTGTATCATAGGATAAATTTCACAAACGATTCATTGATGTGTTGAAAATCAGAACATGTTACTCGTCCCTTGAATGTTCTATCATGCACGAAAATGAAACATGCTTATATTATAGGCACGGTCCTCAAAGGATGCAATACGATGCCAATTGACAATGATAAAAATTGATATACCGATAACATAATAAAAGAAACTCAAGTCAATAGCAATAATACAAATTAACATAGCACTACAGAGTTAGATACTTCGGAATAGATATAAATTTAGAAAAGAAGGAGATATGATTAGGATACATGTCCTTACCTTGACCAACAAACAGTTGGATTCAGCAAGTAGAGTAATTAGTGGCAGGAGAACAGGGAGATGTTCACAGGTAGCACACTGACGAGTTCACTCGAAGCGGACACAGAGTAGCACATTCACGAGTTGACTTGCAGTGCTCAAGGATGTTCTCATGGTAAATATCCAGTGGTTTATAAAGAATAACAAAAAGGGGTGTGTTTGTGAATGAATGACGTGTATATGTCGTGGTATTATGTACATTGCAGGGGCGCGGTCTGCTTCAGGGGAGGCCTGCCTGGAGACACAGGGTCTGAGGAGGCCATGTGAGCAATGGCCCCTGGTTGTGGGATACCTTTTTGAAGTGTACATGTTGTTTGGCACCTTGGCCGTTTGCGCCCCTGAAAGCCCCCCATGGCAGTGCACATCCACTGGTGCGAACTGCCTTTGATAGTGGGGGGTGGGATGGATGGGCCGGGAGGTGTGCAGACAAGGCACCGGAACACTGCTGAATGGAGACACACTTGATTCACTTAAAAACTGAAACAACCATTGATAAAAAAATATGTTGTGTTTTATTTGGTTTCTTATTTTGATGGCACAAAAATACTACACATTGTAAAGGTCTCGTTGCAGCTCGGCGAGGGAAAATCCCCTGTACTGACCACAGTCGCTGGGGAAAGTTTGTCTAATGGCGCCAACGACACAGGCGGGTATTGATCCTCGAACTCGGTGTCCAAGCCTCCCATGTAGCCACCATGTGTACGAACGATAGGCCACCAGCCGGTACCACCTATGAAAGAGAAAGATACAATCTGTTTTTAAATGACCCAGATAAGTGTATTAAACCTTGGTTGTCAATGACAATTCGTGTATGCAATGGCATTTTTGCCAGGACAAATGCTAACTAGACACTGCACAATATTGCACGACTTTTATGCGACTATTACTAGAGAATTGCAAGACTAAACGGATATGACAATGATATCTTGAAGTTACGAGAATATAGGGGACAACCGTGAAATAGTAGTGGCCTAACTGACATCACAACCAGACTACACTTACTTGTTACTTGGATTACGAGGGCGAACTGTTGCGCGAAGTTCGTCTATAAGCACCATCAAAATCCTCAACACGGACCGTGTGAGACAAACTGCCGTGAAGTCTGGCAGCTCGGTAACGCATTGCGGCTGTGGATCGCCTTGCGATATGTAGGACAAGCATCCAGAGTTTTCTCGGCAGCAGCAGTTCTCCACCTCGGTTGGCATTAGCGCGCACCGATTGCAGGTTCACCAGGTGGAAACGCCGTCCATGCGACTAGGCTCAGGCTATTCATCTGTTGAAACGTCCGCCCAACTGTTGTCCAAATCCCCATCGTCTACAGAGCTTGCTCCTTCCAGTCATTCCTCCTCGGAATACTCGGGCTCGTACAGGTAGGGCCTTATTGTTGCTATTGTTGCCATTGTGTGGTAAAGAAACTAAAATAATTTATAGCGGTCGTACTGGTATCTGTTCCTACGGGCTACAAGCAACGAAGGTAGCTGGCCAGAGCACTGGAACGAGTTACAGAATACTCAAAGAAATACAGCGAGAGGAAAGGAACAGAAAATCTGCTGTTGTGAGTTGTGAAACGCTCTGTTTATACTTGTCGAGGAAAGAGGCTTCCTGCCGTTTCCATGGCGACACGTCATTAGCTGAGGCGCAGAGAATGTTGACCCGAGACGTGTTTTGGCGTTGTGAAATGGGCGGTACGCTTCTAGTGATGTCAGGCTCAGGGGCAGGGGATATGATTTAGTGCCGCAAACGCAGGTCACCCAGGGTGATGCGGCAAATGATCAGATTATCACAAAATGCAGCGCCGTGCTGCCTGATTTTGCTTGTGTTCAACAGAAGAAAACTTGGGTAAGGTGCATAGGAAATGTTTGTATGATCGATCGAATTATGATTAAAAGCACATGGCCGACCCATAGGGACAATAATATTTTTTTACTGAACCATTCCTTTAATGCATTTTGATGAATTGTTTCTATGTTTCTCTCCTGAGTATTTGGATTTTATTGATTTGTTTCTATCTTGTATTTTAAGTATAATGTAATGAATTATGATTATGATTTATTTGTGTTATATGTGTACATTTTATTTATAAACTATACCACATTAAATAAATAAAAATGTGTGTTAGGTCGAGTATAAAAACTAAGGAACTCGATCTGCAGGACTAGTGAAAGTTTTAAGAATTTGCCACGCCTGCTGATGCTAGGAATGTTTGATCTTTGCAGAAAAAAGGTGTAGGATTGGTAGCTGTACTTAGACGGATAAGATAAGGGCAGGAGGTTGTAATTGTGTTCCCCTCAAGAGCTCTACAGGGTGCAGTAAATAATTATTCTATGGTTGAGAATGAGGCATTAGCTTGTTATTGGGTGGTGAGCCATTTTAATTTCCTTTTGTGAGGCATACAATTCTTGTTGAAAACTGACCATAAGCCTCTGGTGCTTGCTTTGGTGGGGCACAATAGGTGTGTTTCTCCCAGGATTAATAGGTGGGCCCTTGCCCTGCAGGAATATAATTTCACGACGGTATACACTCTTGGATTAACCAATGTAGTTGCAGATTGTTGAGTTTACCGGTGGAGGAGGTGCATGGGTTGCCAGTAGAACACGAGTCAATGGTGGCACATATAACTCAAGGTGCAGCTTTTGAGCCAACAAAATGGCAAGAGGAGTGTGCAGCAGATGGAGAATGGAAAAGGGTCTGTAGGTTATTGTATGAAGTGTGGCCGAAGCAGTCTTCTGGGGTGAGTACTCAATTTGATCAAGTGCAAAGTGAATTGTGGGAGGAGGTCAATCTGTTTTTATAGTGGTGAGGAGATTGTGCCTCCTAAAGGGTGAGATCTGTAAATCTTGATGTGACTCATAGTGGTCACCTACGTTGCAACATGACTAATGAAGAGAGTTAGAGAAACGTATTGGTTGCCAGGAATGGATTCTAATGTTGAGAGCATAGTAGTGAATTGTTTCCCTTGCGCGGCTAGTGATAAATCGCATGTAACCGAGGAGCCACCTTTCAATCCGGTCCAGAGACCGACACGGCCCTAGGAGAAAGTGGCATTGGATATCATTGGGCCATTACCGAGGTTCATATTCGCGTTGATGGATTCTCAGAGCAAATGGCCATGTTTAGGTTGGGCTGATGAAATTACAGCCACAGCTTTGGTGCAGTTTTTAGATGGAGTGTTCTGTAGAGAGGGTTTCCCATTGTTAGTGCTAACAGACAATGGAGTACAGTTTAAGTCCAAAGTGTTTGCAAACTACCTGGGTAGCACTGATGTAAGACATGAGACCGCAGCTCTGTATTGTCCCAGGCAGAATGGGCTAGTGGAGAAATTTAATAGAGTGGTGAAGGGGATTTTTCAGCTAGGTTTCATGTCCCGGTTGGATAGTGGGATGACTGTGAAGGACATGGTGTGGGCATACAGGACCACACCTCATTCTTCAACTGCGCTGTCACCATTTGCGTCCTTGAAAGGAAGGAGGCTCCTCTGTGAATTGGCTCTGTGACAGCCATGAGTGCGTGGTTTGAATCGGCACTCGTGGCTGACATAGATGCAGTGGCAGAGTCGTTGGGGCAAGCAGTAAGAGCGGTGGCTCAGTATAAGGCGGGCATGCTATCAAACAGTAAGACAGACACAAGTGATCACAGTTCAAGGGTGTTTATTGAACTTCAACTGGGTTTGAAAAATGCATGTCTAATCCTAAATCTAAAGATGGGAGCAAGCTACGACCATCAAATAATAACGCAGTCCTAGTTTAGTCTGTCAAAATAAAAGGGCCTATACTAATAAACCTATTGCCAATCCTTATTTCTAAATACAAATAACGTGGGAAACAATGTTATGCAAAAGAATGGTTTTCAAGAAATGACATGTCAGGATAGTCAAGCCGTTGGCTTCCCTTCACGTACGTTTTCAGCACGGGATATGGCGGCACACTCGAGCTTAGCACACTCCCTGGCTTCTCTAGCACGAGGATGCAGTTCAAGACTTCAACATCAAGACCTTCTGTGCCATAGTCTCTTTGTACATCCAAGTCTCTTATTTCAGAGGGCCTGATCCAACGTGACAAAACAGTAAAGTTCCTTTCTTCTTAGGATTTTCACTTCTACAACTTCTCAGGTGATTTACTGTTTACCCCGGGCCCCTTCCGCCAGGCTCAGACCCACTTTAATACAAAACCTTCAATTGGTCTCCCTCTGCCGGGCTGGAACCAAATTCACATACTTTTCCAAACATTCTCTATTTCATCAAAATCGAAGACTTTCGACTGTGCGCTGGATTTTGCTTGACCAGTTGCACAACCACTTCGATACACATTTATTAGTTCTCTTTCAATTGGTCTCCTTCCGCCAGGCTCAGACCAAATTGATCTACTGTTATTACTTCTCAGCTGGATACCTTACAGAGACCTTCGATTGAGCACCCACACCATGCCGGACCACTCTGTCAAAGGTATTGTAGCTTGCTTTGCAGTTCAGTCACTCATCAGCAGTTTCACTTCATTCACGTCTCTTATTACATGCATATTAACAATGTTTGTTCCAGCGCTCGCCATACAATGTTGCTGCTTGCAACCTTGGCTTCAACATAGACTGGTCTTGTATCGGTCTCCCCAACTCACTGGCTGTGTTTACTTCGCTGATGCTGCTTTGTTCTTGGAGCCAAGGATGGTACCACGGCGGCTGGTGATTCTCCCCTCCTTGAATACTGACGCGAGTGGGCCCCGGGTATCTCTGACAAACAATGCAGGATTCTTCAGTCTGGTTTCCTGGTCTTACACTTTCTATTCCCGAGGTCTCTGGAAAGTAATGGTTCCTTGTCGAAAAAAGGTCAAGGAAATTTCCCTCCTTGCAATACCCTTCGGTTTTGCCATCTTTCCCCTCTTGCTCAGCTGCCGTCTTGAAACGGCTGTTTCCTCGTGTTCTTTGCCTCACTCAGAGTGTGCTCTCGTGTCATATGTGCCTTTTATCCATGTGGGGAAATGTAATAGAAGTCAGGTCTGAGTGATTGTCGATAATTGCCTGACCTTGCCTGACCTTGCCTGACCTTGCCTGACCATAGTATTGGGACATGTCGGGTACACAGCTCGGTGTTAGTCTGTTTTCCCTTAGAGAAGGCTGTCAGTGAGAAAGTGTTTGTGTTGTAAAAGGGGAAGGGGGATAGAGTTCCTAAATATCCTACCGGGTAGGATGGGGTAAAGGTGTTACAGGGAAGGGGATGCCGCATCTCACTATATGGTGTGCCATTCCCACTCCCCGAAGACCGCTCACCCAGGTGATCCTCCCGCACTGGTCCACCCCCCGGAACTGGATCCAAAAGCGATGGCTGTGTCCTGGCCACCTGCATGAAAGATCCCCGGGGACTAGCGGGTGAGACACCTTCTGGTTTCTCACAATCCAGCACATCTCACTGTCACTATATTTTTACCTTACGTTCCTTTTCTGCTGTGTCTCCTCTCATCCTTTCCTCTCCTGAGCAGAACACAACATGTTCAATTCAACATAGATAGTGAAATGTATTGACTGCTGAGGGTAAGTGGCTCTATGGGAGACTGATTCGTTACTTTCCCTGGACAAGACAACCATCAAAATAACAGTGCAGGACCAAATCATGTTGGCTGGTAGGCCCAAGCCACGAATTACGAGACTGGATTAAAATGCGGCTTGTTTTTTTGACAACCTGCTTAAATAAAAATTCCCATTGTGTTCTTATCTACATTCTCTTTTCATACTGTTCCCCAGTTGGAGACTTACATTGTCATGTTTGCCTGATTTTAGCAAAGGGCTTCAAAACATCTCTGCAAGATGAAGCATTATTTCATATTTTTCCAACCACTTTTACATTACCTTAATTTCTTCACACAACAGTAATTGTCTTTCTCTGAGAAAAAACCATAAATGCAGCTTAGAAACATTTGACGCAGATGTTTGCCCACAGTTTGAAAAAACAGTCCCAGCACTGCTGCAGTTCATTATGAAGTACCTGAATAGATAAGGATTTGCCAGTAGCTGCTCTTCATTTGATGAAATGGTCATTGTTTAATGAAGTTTTATTCAAGTGTGAAAAAAAAGAGTTACTTAAACGCCTTCTTGAGGGATCCAATGTGTTATCCTTATTTACATAACCACCCCAAATAAGTGTACCATCAAGAAGGTTTACCACTGCTTTCTGGTCCGGGAGAACTTAATGTGATCAATGTGGAAGGTTATGTTTCACTACAGATATGATGTGCAATACCTGTTTGTTTGAGCATCATACATTGTGAAATGTAAACAGGTAGGGGGAATTGCACTGGATTGTTTCATAGAGTGACAGCCTTTGCATTTAACAGCAAGGTATGACCTACGGCTATGCTGTAGGGCCATCTACATAGCTTGAGTGTTCAATAGGAAATGTCTACATCATTACAAATCTTCGTCCTTTCTGTCGTAGGGTGACAGCCTTTACATTTAACAGCAAGGTATGACCTACGGCTATGCTGTAGGGCCATCTACATAGCTTGAGTGTTCAATAGGAAATGTCTACATCATTACAAATCTTCGTCCTTTCTGTCGTAGGGTGACAGCCTTTACATTTAACAGCAAGGTATGACCTACGGGCTATGCAGTAGGGCCATCTACATAGCTTGAGTGTTCAACAGGAAATACCTACATCATTGCCGTAGGGCCATCTACATAGCTTGAGTGTTCAACAGGAAATGCCTACATCATTACACATCTTCGTATTTTCTGTCGTAGGGTGACAGCCTTTACATTTAACAGCAAGGTATGACCTACGGCTATGCTGTAGGGCCATCTACATAGCTTGAGTGTTCAACAGGAAATACCTACATCATTGCCGTAGGGCCATCTACATAGCTTGAGTGTTCAACAGGAAATACCTACATCATTTCACATTTTCATCCTTTCTGTCCTAGGATGTGGCAATATTTTCTTTGGGGACCATTAGGCTTGGGTAGAACTCATGTGTTATTGAATCCAGGTTTCGAAGCTTTGATTGTGTGATTCTTGTTAAATTCCCTTGAAAGGATGTCAATGCCAATTAAGTATCCTACAGACACTGACAACATGTGTGTTATGTTATTTGATTTTATACAGCGGCCCTCTTCAGTTTGCATGGTCCATAGGTGCCATGGCATCTGAGTTATGTCACGGGCACTTAGGGTATAGGCATCCAGTAGGGAGATTGGCGTGCCTGTAGTGCAAGGGTGCGTTTGTTTGGTCTGTGTTTTACACGTTGATATGAGCCCTGCAGAGGTCTGATGTGTTTGGCATCTGTTGGGAGGGGACATTAGTCGATGGGCAGAGTGTAAGGTGGGTTGTAGAATTTGGGCGTGTTAGTGCAGACATGCAGACATGCAGACATGGCAGCAGGATATCTATGGGCATCTGGAGTATGCTATTTGGTGAAGTTCGGTGGACATCTAGCTAGCGGTACCCCTAGGAGCAAAGTCACTGTGGGGACCACCCAGGAACACATCCCAGCAGGGGAAATACTCCAGGTAGATGACAGCGGGGGTGCACCTAAGGGCAAATTCATAGTGGAGCAAAGTAACATTGGGGGACACCCCTAAGCAAAATCACAGCAGCGTGACTATTAGGCAGAAACCTGTGCAGTTCCCTCTGGGACCACTGCAAAAGATTTAAGACTATAGGTGTTGGCAGTAAACCCACTTGGTAGTAGTCCGTACCACTCAGATTTACCTGGTAGCTGTGGCTGAGCAGTCAGACTTCCCTCAAGAAGAGTTAGGCAGTATGCAAAGTATACACAATAGGCACTCAGATACAATAGCACAAGCAAACACTGACCAGAGCTTTGGTATCAAGGTATATAATTATTTATTTAAAAACACACTATTGAAACACTCCAGCACTATTACTGTAAATCACTCTAAAACACAATTACTATTATTATATATACACTCCTTATTCCTTATCAGACACGTCTTAGTTAACACCACTTATTTCCAAACAGAGGTGAGCGCTTAACTATAGATGGCACTCCAATAAGTTAACGAAAAAGGGAGGGAAAAAGGAAGAATGTAGGAAAATACACCACACTAATGCTTAGGAACTCTTAAGCAAGGCAGGAAAGTCAAAAGTTACTTGTGAGCCAAAGTCCATAGGCCGGGCCCACTCTGGGAGAGAGCAGGGCACAAAGGCACCCAAGATCACACAATGACAACAGGCTTAAAAAAAGTCTTGCAGGGAGTTCGGAAAGGTTTTAGTTAGGCTCAGAAAAGTTTAGCCAGGGTGTCCCAGGCTAACCCAGGGTTGAAACCCGGGGGCTAAATCTACCCCGTACAGTCGGTTGCAAGGGAAGCCAGGCGGAACACGGTACCTTATGTGGAAAGGATCCTCCAGCGGGCGCAGTTGTTCCTGGCAGCGGGTGCAAGTCGCGGCGTCGTCCAGAGGAAGAGAAGATTTCGACGTGGAGGAAAGATGAAAGTCGTTGCACTGGCAGGGAAGAAACCAGCGCAGAGTTTTACGGTTTGTCCAGAGAAAATCTTGCACTGATCACAGCTGCGATTGTGAACTGTAAGCTGGATTACTGCAACAGTCTCCTGATTGGTACATCCCAGGCCAAACTTAAAACATTGCAGGTGATCCAGAAAAGCGCAGTGCAAGCTGTGCTGGGACCCAAGCGCAATATGCACATCTCCGTAGCTAGGCGCAGCCTGCATTGGCTGCCTGTTCAACAGCAGATGCATCATAAGGGGCTGTCCATTGTGTACAAATTCTTGCATGGCAAGACCCCTTTATATCTTATTACTAGGATAAAAAAGAAACCTGCTGGTCGTTTACTACGATCCAGTTGCAATACTACTCTGGTCCAACCCCTGTCTATTCTGAAAAGATTTGGAGGAGCTGGCTTTAATTCTTGGGCCCCTGCCCTATGGAACCCCATGCCAAAATACCTGGCTGATAGCAGTTCATTAGGTATTTTTAAGAAACAACTAAAAACGTTATTGTTTGATAAAGGCCAAGTGTAATTTTCTCCCTTTCCCATGCTGATGTCATTCATTCCTGTATTCCACCTAGGTGCAATTTCACATCAGTTCCTTTTCTTGTTGGCTTATAGGATGAATACTGCCCTCTTCTCGTGTCTCTTTCTGAATTTTATGTTTTTTGTTGTCTGTCTCTTCCCCTCTCTTGTGTGCGCCCTGAGGCCTTGGGGTTAGTGGCGCAATACAAGAACACAGATAGATAGATAGATGCTGGGGACCAATGAGACTCGGAGGTACACCCAGCGGCCAGCCAGCATGCTGTAAGGAAGAGGGAGGGAGGGAGGGAGGCAGGTAGGGAGGGAGGGAAGGAAAAAACAGATAACTGGATTAGCAGGGTAGAGGGAGAGAGAAGGAAGAGGAGAAGAGGAAAGTCTTGAGGAGTTTCCGGAATTTAAGGAGATCTGGCTCATGAAGGAAGATGGCAGGGAGACTTTTCCAGAGGGAGGCACCTGCTGAGAATAAGGATCTCCTTCCAAATCTCTGCTCGGAGAACCGGCTGACTCGCAGAAGGTTGGAGGTAGATGAGCGGAGGGCTTATGAGGGACAGTATTTTGGTATGCAGCGTTGCAGGTAGGTAGGTCCCAGGCCCCTGAAAGCCTTGTGAACAATGCAAAGGGTCTTGAATTTGATCCTTGCAGCCACAGGGAGCCAGTAAAGGGATTCTGTGATCTATCAGCGTCTCATGGTTACGCTAACATCCGTGGCGCATGGAAGCTGATTAATCCTTTTTCAGAGAGATGTGGATTTTACAATTGAACCAACTTGTACGTCAACCCTGTGCATCCTTTGCTCAAGGCTCTGTATAGAAATGGCTATTTTACAGAAACGTCAACAAGCCTAATAACATTCCATCTACAGCCAATGACGATGTAGACTATGGAAAACATCACAAGCGGGGAACCTGAGCCAAGACGCAGGATAGATAAGTCCAAGTAGAAAGTGAATAAACTCCCTTTACCATTTTATTGTAGTGTTGTAGTATTTCTTCAATTGGGGTAAACGTTTTCTCTTAAAGTGATTTTTAGCCTGCCCAAGTGCTTAATAACCTTGCACAGAGCGATGGCATCACTGCTTACGTTCCTTGATTGCATTGCAGCGGCAGAAAAAATTGTTCTATGTGATTTCTTTCTTCGAAGTAGAAATCATTGGGAACATGCTTTTACTGGAAGATTTTACCGCAAATAGATGCTGGGGGAGAACCCCCACAGCCCCTCCCCTAATCCTTCTACCTTAATTATGCACCTAAACCCACCCTCACACATATTTGCGGCAGAATCCATTGTCACAAATTTGATGATTTCTACCTCAATGAAATCTACTGCAGCAAAAACTCCCTATCCCGCAAATAATGATGTGCTCGTTTGTAGGATGACTTATTTGAGTCTGAGATATTGGGGTGAGGTCATAGCGTTGTTCTTTCACTGTGGATATCAGATTTCACAACTGCATATCTGTAATAAAAGACCAGTACTAGAGAGTGGAATGAGAAATTGGTAAATGTTGTGTGATAAAAGACTCGAGATAGACCTATTTCATAAAGGCAAACAAAAAATGAAATGCAAGGAATTCGATGCAATTTGACTTAATGGGAGTGTGTGGTCACCCTGGATATTTTGCTTTTCTTCACAGAGAGTGGAGCAGGCCTCTGAGTTTGCTGTGTCGGAAGTGTTCTCTTCTAAGACGTCGAACCCCCGTCGGCGACCGCTCGCTCCTGCCTTGGACCTGGAATCTACGGCCCAGCTGCAGGATCATGACGATGCATACGCTGAGGGTGAGAACCATTACTGGGGGAAATCAAAAGCATATATCACAACAGTACATAATGATAGGCACAGTAGAGCAATAGAGTCACCATTGGTATGGTACATCAATATTACAGGTCAAACCAATCAGAAAAAGCAACACAGACTGAATCTGGCAGTATCCAGCTCTACATTGTAGGCACCAATTCCTCCACCGCCGCCTCCGGGCATTGAACCAGGAGGTATGTCACCAAGGGGCCCCATATGTTCTTACGCCTAGTCCGTGGCCCACAGAGAGCACCATATTGCCTGTCAATGTGGCTCAACCACACCAAGTCACCCAGCCATGCTCAAATGGTAGGGGGAGCCCTCTTGGTCCACCGCATCGGCACACCTCTTCAAGCCATAATCATGCTAGTAGCCAGAAACTTGCGGACAGGGCCCAAAACTCCCGACAGCCAGCCAAACATACAGCATAGCAAATCACAGGGCACAACATGGTCCAACATTCTAGAGAGCACCCGCCACCCCTATCCAAAAATCGTACAGCTGAGGGTATGACCACAGCATGTGAAGGAAATCAGCCGGATGCATCCGACATCTTGGGCACATATCTCTCTTAGCAAGGTCAAAAAGGCACAGCCGGGCAGGCACCAGGTATACCCTATGAAGGGTCTTAAGCTGGATCAACTGGGGACGGGTTTTGAATGCCCCACTATGGGACCGCTTGCATAGCAGCGCCCACTGCTTGACTGTGAATGCAAACCCAGCGTCTTTTTCCCAGCGCTGTCTACACTTCAAGGCCTCCCGGGGAGAGTCACGCTGCACCTGGCCATATATGGTAGAAACAATTCCCTTGGCGGAGGCTGAATTCAAGAGATACTGCAAAATCGGAAGTGACGGGGGACAATCGGGAATGTAGGAGACCACGATTTAATCGACGCCCTTGCGCAGAAATTCTGCAGCCCCCTACGGAGGCCATCGCCCATCTTGGCTGTGAACAATTCCTGGGACACAAACACCACATCAGGATACAAGTCTGCCATAGTGCTTATCCCCACACCCCTCCATTCCTGAACCAGGGCTTCATCACAGGTAGGTCCTAGACACTCAATATTCCAGAGCTGTAGCCCCTATGGTAGGGGATGTCCACTCCTATCCTCTTAAGGATCCTATTCCACGCATGCACCATGCAAGCCACTGTATCAAATTTACACTCATCAGCCACCTTCCTTGACACCAGCACGCCCTAAGCTGTGAAAGGGTGCACCAAGCATTTTTCAATCCTCACATGTGGGTATGCTGGGGACCATGGCATTCAATTTGAAGTGAAGTGCACCTGCGCTGCTAGGAAATATAACTCCATATCTGGCACACATACTCTGCCACGGTCCTACGGGATGACCAAGGTGTCCCAGCAAATCCTGGGGGGTTCGGGTGCCATGCCAGCCTCACCATTATGGCCTTCAAGTCAGCAGAAAATTCTGCTCCTGGTCACACCGGGATGTTCTGATACATATACAACAGTTTAGGGACCACTATCATTTTGGCAATGGCATCTCAGCCCAGTAGGGTCAAAGGCAGTGTGTGTGCACCATTTCTCCACCTTATTCCTCAAGGCCATCAGTTATTTCATATGATTATCCTCCAGCAAGGACTGGGAGTTCCTGCTGACCCATATGCCCAAATACCGGTCTGACAATTGATCACACCTATACCCTCCAACATCAGCAGGCCTAACCGTAGCTTCATTAAGCAGAAATAGAATGGATTTGGACCAGTTGACACAGACACCCGAGTATTGACCAAATACAGAAACTTCTTGCGACAAGGGATGCAGGTTTACCCTGGGTTCCTTGAAATATAAAACCGCATCATCAGCGTAGAACAACACCAGCTCATTGCCCCTCTCCCTCATCGCTAAACCCTGGCCACCAGAGGTTCTATCGCCAACGCAAAAAGTAACAGAGATAGCAGGTGTCCCAGGTCAAAGGCCACAGAGTGCTTCACAAACAACCCAACTTTAGCTGTCAGGCTGGTATACAGAAGTCTCACCGCTGCCAGAAAGGGCGCTGGGACCCCCACCACCCTCAAAAAGGTAACTCCACTCAACTGAGTCGAACGCCTCTTCATATCGAGTAAGGCGCTGCCGCCTGCACATTGGGATCTATTTGAGCTAATACAGCGAACAGCCGGCAGAGGTTCAGAGAGGTCGGCCTCCCTGGGATAAACCCGGACTGGTCCAGGTGAATCATTCCTGAAATGAACGGGAGCAGTCTGTCCGCCAGGACCTTAGCAAAGATCTTGGTATCTAGATTAATAAGGGATATTGGGCGGTACGAAGCACACTCTAAGAGGCCATTCCCATTTTTTTTTACGATTAAGATCACCAGAGCCCTCCGTATTGTAGGGGACAGCTGCTCTGAGCCCAATGCTTCCTTCCAAATTTCCACCATGTACTTGGTGACCTCCAGCCCCAGATCCTTATAAAATGTCTTTATACCATGAGACCGAGGAGCCTTAGCCGTGGGAAGCGAGTGGGCAGCCACCAGGATGTCATCTACCGTAATCGACTTAGCCGGCACCTCTGCCGCCTCTGGGGCGAACTTCGGTACTGATGCTGCCTCCAAGTATTCAGCTAAATCACCTGCGACCAGGGGTTCCTGTGATTTGCACACATGTACAGATCCCTCCCGAAAAACGTCAAGGATGGCCTCGTACTCCACTACCACATGCCCGTCTGATCTGTGTATTGCTGCGATATTAGTGGCCCCTCCCTCCTGTCTCAACATTGCCGCCAGTAAGCGACCCGGCCTACCTTCCTGCCCATATTGCCTCGCCAACACCGGGCGCACCAGGTATTTGACCTCGTGGTCAGCCAAGTCATTGACCAGTCCAGAGCCCCCCTCAACCCGACGCTGGCCTCTGCATCGCCCATCAACAACATTGCAGTCTCTGCAACCTTGATCTCATCCTCCACCTCTTGCGGCAGTCACCTGATTGTTTTCAGCACCCCAAACTCCAAAGACAAACAGCCACCCCAGAGGACCACCTAGAACGTCTCCCATATAGAGGCCATCATGCGCAGAGAGCCTATATTATTCTGAAACGCTATGTCCGGCAAGGCCGTGGCCTTGAATCACCAGCAAGGTCTAGGCACCCACTCCTGGCCCATATCCAGCTACCACAAGACAGGGGAGTGATCTGACAGGGTTCTCGGGAGCAACACACAGTCAAGCGTCATACGCAGCAAGGGCACACTAACAAGAACATGTGCGAGGACGTGCCATGCACTGAAAGAATAAAAAGAATATTCTTTCACCCCAGGGTGTAGCACATGCCAAACATCCTGCAACTCAGACATGCATCTCTGCACCACCTCAGCTGCTTGAGAAAAGGGACGGGCCGTCCCAGCAGACCTATCCAATGACAGTGGCATTGAGGTCCCCTGCCCACACAATGTTAGTATGCATATATTTATAACAGCAGGAATGGAGTGATTCGTAGAACCCCCCGGGTCATCCCCATTAGGGCCATAGATATTCACAAACATCACTGGAGTATGAGCCCAGCTGCCTGACAGTGACAAACCTCCCCTGTGGATCAATGACCTTCTAATATTTGAAATCAGAGCAATCTATGTATCAGCGTCATGA
Organism: Ambystoma mexicanum; assembly: GCF_040938575.1. Taxonomy (NCBI): domain Eukaryota; kingdom Metazoa; phylum Chordata; class Amphibia; order Caudata; family Ambystomatidae; genus Ambystoma; species Ambystoma mexicanum. Next base: position 106,314,454 of record NC_090939.1, on the reverse strand, counting down.
CCCCAGCCGAATATGTAGAATATGACGTATAGTATCTACTGGATCCCCAGGCCCTAGCTACCCCTTCATTTGCTGTTCCAAACAGGTGGGTCTTTTGCAAAAGGAGTACCCTGGCGCCATGTTGCTCACAATAATTAATCACCTTGCAGGATTTGCGCGGATTGTTCAGCCCTTGCACATTCCAACTTCTAATATTACAGCCAGCCATAATTCCATGAGACCAGACACCAACTTCGCTCTGCACTCTCTTTACACAAGTAAATTTCGACTGCGCACCATCACACCTCAGGTACACATGAATTAATTTTCAAAAACAACTTTCCCGAAACTACTCACACCCCTACCCCAAAATCCCCCAATCTCAAGCTTCCACTCCCACCCACACTGCCCAACCACAACTAGCAGTGAAACCTCCCCCCCCATTATCGGTCAACCAACCACAACCAACATGGGTAGCCACCAGGGGGCCACCGGACAAGGCCACCAGATTGACAACTCAACACTAACTGCCCTCAGGGGGAGGCCAAGGACAATAAAGGAATCCAGCCGCAGGACCTACTCGTTACATAAACTAGCCTTTTGTACTGACACCCAGCGCACCCGTACAAATGTAGACCTCCATCGAAAGACCCACAAGCATCCGCCCCCCAAAACTCTGGGGAGTGAGCAGGCATGGTCTGTGAAGCATCTACTACATCATTGCAACATAAGCATAGTCTCAGTCTTTCGGCAAGGCTTTCAGGAAGTCGTGGACTGCTGCAGGATCAGTGAAAAAGTAGGCTTCATCCCCATGAAGGGCCATTAGCCTGGATGGATACAGCGTAGCATACTGTAGGCTCCAATCTCGAAGGGAACGCTTCGCTGCCAGAAAGGAGAGGTGAGCCCGCTGGACAGTTAGGGTTAAGTCTGGATAGACCGAGACCCGGGCTCCCTCATATTGCAAATCTCCCAGTTCACAGGCTTTTCTAAGGACCGTGCCCCGATCCCTGTAATTCAGCAGGTGAGCTATAACCGGGCAGGGGCTTTGGCCTGGCTTAGGGACCACCTGCAATATCCTGTGTGGCCGCTCAACCAGAAACTGCGAGGACACTGGAGGGGGTTGCAACACTCCTGAATAAGTTCCTCTTAAAGACCTCCATGTTGCGTTGTGGCACAGATGCCGGGCTCCCCACCACACAAATGTTGTTCCTGCAGACCTTGCCTCCAAGTCCTTGTACTTTTCCTTTATCCCCTGAACCTCTTTCCTCAAAGATCAAATCGTATGCGTCCCCTCTACACTTGTATCTTCTAGCACTCCCACCCTGTGTTCTGCTTCAGAGATCCGGCCACACTCCTTGTCCAGTCGTTCCTGCATACAGTCCACCTTGTACGTCATCGCATCTAGGTTGGTATTAATGGAAGCAAGCCCAGAGCACATTTCTGCCAGCACTAGATCTGAGGCTGGCGCACCTCCGCCAGGGGTGGGCTCATCCCCTGCCCCACTATGAGCAGGGCCAGATTTATCCAGGTTTTCCCAGGAAGACGGCATCTTCTCACTCCTATTGCCCAAGCCCTCTTTCTGGGAAAAAGGTAACTGGGTCTGCCGTTTATTGCCCTTCGCCATTTGTGTAGCATGCTCCGCAGCTCAACATGGTCGCACTCAGGGACGCCCCCCATTGGCACTGCAGCCACATCTTCCTGCAGCACCGTGGGTGGCTAGCAACTCGTCACTGCATCTAAACAAGATGGACAGAGGAGAGGGTGCAGTGCCCCGCCCAGGCAGTACTCACTGTTCAGGATCCCACCAAAATGCTTCCAACAGCCAACAAATCCAAAAGGAAACGGGCCAGTGTCTCATTCTAGCATGAAGTTGGAAGTTGGGATGCAGCCTGTACAGCGGGTGAGCAGCAGTACTGGAGATCGTCAGATGGGCCGACAAGGACCTCGCAGGGAGGTCGCAGTAAGCATAGATAGGCAGTGGGGCCTGTGGGCCAGTAATGACATCTCTGTTTCCTGCTCACCCCCACTATCTGCCTCTGTTGTACGTTGCCAGCGGGGGCCCCCTACTGCAGGGATTACACAAATGAGCCCGCTTCTGCAGTCTTCAGCAGTCCTCAGCAGCTCCGGGCAGCAGGGAAGCCCATTCACCGGAGAGGAGATCCTGGGGCGAGCTCCTCCCAGGCAGGGGTGCTGCTCATCCCGCGCCCGCTGCATCCCTCCACAGCGGCTCTGGCTGTCTGGGTCCACCTCTCAAAACTCTCCGCCGGAGCGCAGTCCCTCAGCGCATCCCCCCCGTCAGGCCCGTAGGGCAGCACACCACCAGCAGCAATCTTCCTGCTGCAGCATCAGCGTGCTCCGGATCTAGGCGGCAGGCACCCAGCCGGCACCCCCGGGTTCTCACAGGGTAACGCCATAGCAATATGGCAAGGGTGCGCTCGGCGCTAACTATATATGGCATCCCCCTACTCCAGCACTTCGCAAAGCTCAGCAGTCAGCGGTCATCTTGGTCGCGAGCACCTCCCACCCCCACACCCACCTCCTTTTAATACGCCCAGTCGAGGCCGGCTCACTGGCTGAAACCAAGTTGTGCATTGGAATACAACAGGCAGGCTTTTAATTCTCTCCAATGTTACCATTCATCCTTGGTTTTCGGGACAGTCCCAGATTTCACCCCCTTGTCCCTGGCTGCCCTGTTTCCTCTGCAAATGTGTCCCAGATTCTTGGTGGTATTTGCCGTTCATCCCTGATATTTGGAGACAGTGCTTGGTTTCAGCCTTATGTTCCTGTCTGACCAGTCCCTCAAAGTGTCCAACATTCTTTCTGATAATCTAAAGACCTACAAATGTGCATTCCCCACTAGTCCTTGGCTAGTAATAATTGACTTTTGGCAAGTCAGAAATTGTGTGCTGTGTGCATGTGGAGAACAGAGAGTGAGTGTTCTTTTTATGCCTGGCTAGTGGCTTGCAACTTGAAATGTGTACCTCTAAAGTGTGAGGGGTCAGTAATGTGAGGGGGACAACTGTTTGATAATTCAGTAATGTATGCCATTTTATTATCAAAGAAAATATGTCAAAACACCTCACTATCTCATCTCTGCTGAGGAATTCCATGCCTAACCAAAAGCTAAGGGGACACACTCTAACACAGGATAATTGGCCCTCACACTAAGCATCAAATACATATAGAAAGAATACAGTAATTAAACATGACATGAACACCATTCACAATTCCTGGATGACCTTCTAATGTCCTGGGTAACTTTCCATCCCCAGGATTCAAAGTCACCTCTGCAAATGTCCAACCAAAGAAACAATTGTCTTGGGTCAGTTCTTCATGTTTCAAAGTCAAATTACAAGTTCATTAACAAAAGGTTGCACTGACAACAAATCTCGTCTCCTGGGTGAATTATCCTCTTTTCACTTTCAGCAAAAGAGCACCAATAGCAATCCCGGCCACGATGCTTTATCACCTCTTTAAGAAGATTTGCCACAGTTCAAAAGGAAATGCAATATCCCCACTGTCTGCAATACAGCTAGGATTTCTTGAATTGCAGTTTTAGTATTCACAATGGTATAATTGTCAGGATGACCCCTTGTTGCTGCTGATTTCACTTCAACAAATAGACTTTTACTTGCTTCACCATGAGAACAGTCACCTTTGTCCCACAGTTTGCCACCTTATCTGGACAACTGCAATGTTGCATCTACTGACAACCAGATATACCACCAGACTTTCAGTGTTTTGAACCACTACCACACCACAGCTTCAGTAGTTAGACGTGTAGACCAGCTTTGACAAGATATTCTCCAAAAACATTTCAACCTCTTCAGGTAGGCAAGGCACTCTTCCTTTGAATGACTTTCTTCAAAGGGATAGCCTTTTTGCCTCTCTTGCCTGTCTACTACCAAAACAACCTGGATCCGCCTTTAAGACTCCCTTCTCTCTGGCTTCTACAGTCTTTGGCACTACAGGTTGTGCCTACCTTAAAATAATCTTTACACAGACAGTTCCCCTTACCCGGCTTTTCCAATACCCCTCTACCAGCCATTAGCCCAAGTAATAACCCAAAAGCCTTGGTGCCACTCTCATAGCTTCAGGTAATGCTTGCACACTTGTAACCTAGGCCAATTTACTGTTAGCAACTTCACAATACAGCTGGATTGCTCTTTAACTCTAAGAAAGGCTGTCTTCACTATTCGAATGAGACGCCTCTTGGCTTGGGCAATGCTTGTTCTTGTCTTCAGCAGGTTATATACTTTAACCTTTGGTAAATGAAAGATATGTCACTTACAAGTATAGAATAGGATGCAGTGTTCCTGTAGACACCACAATTAGACATAGGCGACCACTCTTTGAGTTCGTTTTCATGGTTTAAAAATTTAGTTAGAATTGTATTCCGATGTAACGTTGAAGGATAGGGTTCAGTCCCTCTTTAGGAATCACAGTTGGGCACACATGACCACTCTTTGATGTACTCTTCTTAAATTCAAGGTTTCCTCAATTGGAAAGTATTCGGTAATGGTTTTCGCAGCTTTTCCTCCCTTAATTGGAGACACGCGACCGCTGATTTAGGTAGAAATAGTCTCTTAAAGATTGGACAATGGATTAAAGTACCATTAACTTTCTACGTGAGTAAGAGGAATACTTGCACGCAAGTGCTACATTTCCATTGTTCTGGGACTTGAGATTCAACAAACAGGTTTTACTTGCTTTTGCCCAAACGCAAGTTAACATGGAGTTGGATACTGTTGCTGGCAATGCTTGCGCAATGTTTTAGAAAGCCATATTTTATTCACCGGCTTCTCTGATAATTGCTCTGTGGGTCGCACTGCTTTCCCGACTTATGCCATAACTCCTGCTTCTGGCTTCGTAAGGACCCACGCCCTTCCTCTGCAAAGGTGTCTCTGGTCCGGCACTGAATACTGCTCCTCGCCTCGGTCTCCAGCACAGTCTCGACATGGCAACCATGGCAATCCGGCTCAGATGGAGAAAACCAGGTCTCCTGCACATCTTCCGCTGCACAGCCTCTGCACTTCAGAGTTTGGGGCAATAGGACTCTCTCCGAACACGCAGGTGAAATCTGCTGTTTCCACGTTCCGGCGTTCTTCTTGTTCTCCCATTTCTGCTTGGTTTGCCAGCCGTGTGCTTTCTTTCTGCTTCCATTGCTACAGCTTGCACTCAAGCTAACGTTCCAGCTCCTTCCACCCCTTCCTTCTGCTTGCACCTGAGGATTCCTTTTTATGCTTCCCAGGATCCCTGAGGTGTTAGGCTCAAATGCCTGACTACCGAATTAACTGTTAGGCTTAATTGCCTGACTGCTGCAACTGCATGCCTCTTGAGCCCTCTTCCTTGTCCCAGTATTTCCGGGACTTGTAGTCCCTTTCTGCAAAGTTGTTGCCTACACCCCTAGTTTTGATATGAGAGTCATGTACACTAAAATGACAATAAGCCATTACCTCTTTTGGTATCCTAGGTCTCGGCCCAGATACCAGGAAACCTTATCATTCCATTCCCCAGAAACATTACATGTAAGAGCAGCAGAATCAGGAAGTCCTGCTCCTCCATTGTCCTGGAGTACTGTGCTACCCATTCCCAGTTTACAAGATTTCTACCGGCCTACCTTCTAAGTTCAGCCCAAGCCTGCACCACTTGCGGATCCTATTTGCAGGTTATAAATCACAAACCACATTGCTGAGCTTTCCTTTTGGTGGGAAGTACTTTTTGGGGGGTGTCACAACCGCTGGGTTCTGGCGGTTATGGAAGAGGTGGAAACATGGCGGTCGTCCGACTGTGCCGCCACGTTGTGCTCACTAGCGCTGTTTACATTCTAGTCTTTTCCAACATGGCCGCCGCTGTGTGTACTTCTCTGTTCGCGCTCGGCAGTTCGGCGCGTTGCAACTTCTGATTTCCTCTTCGTTGCTTGCGCTCCACAGTGCTCTCGCTTAGCGGAGTTCCGCTCCTATCCTATATTTCCTCCTGTTGCCCTCTCTTACCGGTGCTCCTTCTTGTTTCGCGGGCACGGTTGCTCTCCACCTCTTTTCTCTTGCCTTACTTGTTTTTTGCCGTTTCTCTCTGGTCACCCCCCCCCCCTTACCTTTAGTGCTTCCCTACCATCAGTTTGCCAGTTTCCCGCATTTCAGCTGGCTTTGGATTTTCCTTCGTTCCGCACCATCGGATACCTACACTCCAAAGGGGTTTTTGTGCCGTTAGGCTTTTCCCCTTGCCGTACTTGTCTGTCGCGGGGGGGAGTCCCCGCGAATTCATTCCCAAGGGGTCGCGGTGGCTTCCTCCCGAGGCAGACCCTATCTACACAAGGAGAGGAGAACATTTACTCATCGACCTCGTGGAAGGAAGTTGGACCTCTCGTCTTCATCAGGTGAGGAGGAAGGGGAATTAAAAGACTCAGGATTTGAGTGGGGTGGACCACATCGCGGGCAACCCTGCTGATACACCCACCGCGTCAGGCATTTCTGATAGGGGGAGCAGAGGGAAATCGTATTCAATGAATAACTTAATTCAGGAAGTGTGCAGCTTCCAAAGCCAGTGTTCCTTTCAAAAAACATGGTTGCTATTATTTATTGTGATTATGCATGTGCTAGATAGTTTTCTAAAACACGTAATTTTGAATGGAAATTGCTGTTTTTATTCGGTCTTTGGTGGTGTGTTTTCTTCCATGTTGCAGAGTAAAGATCTTGCAACTGTCCAAGCATAACCAATGGGATTCTCTATAGGCAAACCTCCTTTAAATTGCGTCAGGAAAACAAACTCCCCCTACTTGTATTGAAGGGTTCTTTTGACTCCACGTCCATGCTTTTATTCCAATATAAGCCTGTAAATGTCTGTGTGATCATTTTACATGAGAGGGATGCAAATGCTCTACCAATGGAGAGTAACATTGCCATCAGTGAGATGCTTTTGTCATTTAAAAATAGCTCGCCCCTACAACACCACCATTTTGTAGTATGTTAACTGAATCTCCTTGCAGTTGGCTATCAAAGGTGGGAGAGTGGGATGGTGCATAAATGACGGCGAGGAGATCTTGCTCTGCTGGTAAAATCCTAAATTGGTGATGATGCTGGGAGAGAGGGGATCTGCACTCTGTAAGGGCTGCAGAGGGAAATCCCACATCGGGTTGTCTGAGGACAATGGCCATTCACTGGGATTAGACTTTTCATGCAACTTTGAACTTTGCCAATTTTTCCATACCTGGCTTTGACTGGGAAAACACAATTCTTGCTCTCACTCTCCCTTTGCACCCTCCTCTAATGCGGGAGACCACCTGATCTCTACCACACCCTCCCTTTGTCATGACCCACAGGACGCGCCCCTTTTGGTCTTCCTGGTCCTTATCGCAACGGGCCTTGCATTCCCTGACACTCCCAACATGGCCGTCCAGCGTGACACGCCTTCCGCGGTCTATAGGTTGGACGTAACGTATTCTACTAATAGACCGCACCCCCGCGGCTCCGCGCGTCTCAATGCTATTAGCAAGTAGCGATCAGACGTGTGCTCCGTAGTTCGCAGTATTGCTTTCCTGGTTCCTAGCTTTTCTACTTCCATTCCTTGCCCCTTTCCCGTTCCCTCTTGCTTCCTGGACTTGTGCGCCATCAGCACATCTTCTTCGTTTCCCCGGATCCCCAGATTGCTGCATCCCGGAATCTTAAACACACGCTGGAGTCGGAAGAGACTCGCTCAGCCTTATTCAAGTCCAGGTCTGTCCGCAAGAAGACACCGCCCACGGAGTCCAGCAAGGATCGTTCTCAGGTGAGAAGGGGGGAACTCCGTGACACCCTTGGGGCGTGAGGGGGGACACCTCTGCAGCCAGCAATCTTCCACCAGGTAGTCTCGGGAGGATAGCTCAGGGGCAACGTGCTCGCCTTGGAAGCAAGACAACACGGAGCAACACAGGTTCAATCCCCGGGTCCGCGCTTACAATCCTCTGGGTGTTATGTGCGTTATAAATAGCCAATCATATCATATCAGGTCCTCCTCCCTACTCTCCTGCAACTCCACTCCTTCCCCCCCAACCCCCATCATCTAAACCTAACCTTTCCCACCACCCCCAACCTCACTCCCACGCCCTCCTTATCTTCCAGGCCCAACTGTTGCCACCACTTCCTGCATCACGCGCTGTTTCCTGACAGATCTGAAAAATGTGGCAAAAGTGGGCAATCTCGTGAACATCTCTGGTGAGGGATTTGTATTGCGGATGGTGGGGACTATGTTGATGCATCGCTGACTGGAGGAGAGACTGGCGACATGTTGGCATAAGTGGTTGGAGTAAGTAGATACAAACACCAGGAAGCATGTCAAGTCAGTGACATTCAATGTATACTGGTCTTAGACCTCAGAGGCTGGTAACAGTGCCTTATTTATAAAATAGTGCGAGAAAAGAACAATATGCCAATGAGATCATAGCCTGTGAGCTGTGCCAGGTCCTATTTATGGCAGTGGAAGGCCTTCAAAAAAATGCTGTTGCCGAGTTCCTGTTTTTGCTTGACAGGAGACTGGCGGGCAGTGGCATAGATGGACAAATAATTTAGATTTTGTAGAGGGCCCCTCTGTAAAAGCAACAAAAGAAAAGAGCAGGAGTACCACTGCTGTTGTTTTTACTGACACCATTTTAGTGCCGGCATTATGGGCTAGAACCCTTGGGCTCATGTGAGTTGTTGGTGTGCATGCTGTGGTGGTGTCTCTAGCTATATAAGTTGGGCAAGCACAAACTTACTTCTGTCCATTTTCCCCCACTAGTGCTTCTCTTTTTTGTAGAAGTAGTTTCATATAGTACTACAAGGATAGTAGGTTAAGAATGAAGGGTTGAAATTAAGGGCGCTACGAAACAGCTGTGTCCGTGGTTGGCGCCTTATAAAAACCCAATAAAAGTAGGGGGATACGGAGAGGTAGAAGAATCCGGGTAAAAGGCTATGGAAGAATGGGCTAGGGGGAAAGGGCGAGGTGTGAAGGGGGGAAGGGTAAGGAAAAAGTGGTGAAGGTTAGTTGACAAGGAGCCTGGAGTAAAGAGTAGTGCGCTAGGGGCAACTCTTGCAGGCAGGCACCCTAAAGATGAAATCAGCTTGGGGGGAAACTTCTTGAATGCATTTAATGGACAACAAGATGAGAATGCGCTCACTGAAAATGGTACTTGAGGAAAAATACATGAGGAAGTAACATAGGTTTGTAAGCTGGTGGGGGCATGATGACCAGCTCAGATCCTCTCTTCCTAACCCCCCAAACTCTAAATTGCTTGCTTAATGATTGACTCAAAGACTGGGGGTGTCCGAAAGCCAACCGATGGGAATATGGTAACTTTAACTCTCACCCATATCCCTCCTTCTCTTAAAGCAATGTGCTTTAAATCTGAGTAGTAAAAACTGCAAGTGGAGCATAGTACTGGGCATTGCAAAGTAATACGACTGCTCAAAAAGTAGAAAGTGGTGTTACTTGAAACCGCTTTGTGGATTATGACAAGGCAATGTAGTCCACAAGATGTAGACCGATATCCAATGCATTTGCATAATGAAGTCCATCGCAGGGAAGATAGTCTAGTAAGCCCTTCAAGGTTAAGATGTTATCCAAGTCTAGATCGTAGTCGTGTGGGGTCAATGTGTAAAATAAATGATAACATTGTGAAAGGTGCGCGACTGTGCGAACGTGATAGGGTTTGATCTGTGTCTACTGAAATTGGTTGACAGTTTTGAAGGAGTGTGGGGTTGTCAGCTTAATGTCTGGTGCTTCATTTGAGGTTTTTGAGGAATAGCGAAGGAGGCTGATGGAGCACCTCCTGTAATAAAGAGGACTTGTGGAAGGTAGGCGGATTGTCACTTGTACTGTATTCACAGATTAAACTCTCCTTTGATAAATACGTTCACTCTGATCCATGAACATCTTCCACCATCACGCGCCTGCTTGTGTGTCTGAGCGAAATACACACACACATTGGAGAGAGGAAAGAGGCAGTGCTAAGTTAGAGTTAGGGCCGGTAGCACGCTGAAGGCTGGATGTGGCAGTGTTGGGGGGGATAGGAGTTACCATATCATGAGATGGAAGAAATCACATGTGGAGGCACATACATGGAAGCGATGGCTGAAGGAGTTAAGGATACAGCCCCATTCTGAAATTGCAATATAAATACGGTAGTGGACATCTCAATGGAAACATGAATGAATCATGATGGGGAGATCATCAATAAAGTAGGCTACATTAGACCTGTTGAGGTGATGCGGTGTGGTGTTGCACTAACACAGAAGTGAATGATCACTCTGGACAGAGTGACACACCAGGGGGAGAAACGACTAGAAGCAAGTGTGAGAAGGGTCATGAAAGCCAGGGTCCATCAGGAGTACGAAAGAAAGCAGGGAATGCAAAAACCAGAAACGGGAAGATAATTCAATACGTTACAATTATAGCAAGGCCTGGCTAATTAAACAGGTCAGATCTCGGCAGTAGGGTAGAGGGGGTATGTTAGAATTTCAATATCTACTTGCCTATTCTGACCCGCTAAGAGTATTTTAAAGGAAATTTGAAAATACGTAGTCTCTAACCAACGATATGGATTAAATGCTGGCATATCATTTTTTTAATGGTTTTTGTCTTCTTTATAACTCTTCATAAGAGTCTCAGTATCAAATTCTAAAATCAAATGGTGCTTGTCTCGTCCAGAAAAGACTCTGAACGCTCCTTGATGGTTTCTTTGTCTTGCAGCCCAGGACCTGCTTAGCGACTGGATGAATTCCAAGCTGAGGCTCGAGCTGGCAAGTGATGACGACGATGACGATGACGCTGGAAAGGTGGATGAAGAAAACCACCTGAAAGAGCCAACCCCAGGGTTCCTGAAGTACAGCAGGTTTGATGGTGAGAGGGCAACAGCAGTTCATGGTGTGACTCCACTCTGCAATCATTGTCCATGATTGTGTTATTGCCTGCTGATGGAGGTTACAATTATGTAGTCAAGCGTGGCATCAGGTTATAGGTCCAGAAACCTGACCAATCGGCATTGCCAAAGTGAAGGCAGATGAGAAGCGCTCAAGGACCAGAACTACCTTCATCCCCTGGAGGTACATGCTTTACAACTCATATCCACACAGCCACATGTTCAGGTGTCATGTTTGGACATCAGTTATTATGTTCTCACACTGGCTGCCACTGTGTGAACATTATAAGGGTGTCCAAAACATAGAGGCAAAACACATTCCAACATGGCTACCATGCAAAAGATGCGCAATGTCTCAGGAGAGTGAGCAGTCCCCCTTCCATGACCAAGATTTAAAAAGCAAGAGGAGGACCAGAATCATAGCAACAAAGACCAGGGAGCTGCTAGAAGGAGCAAAGGGGGAATAAAAAAGTAGTTGTAGGCTGGCACTCTTAGGGGCCATGACAATCCAGGTGCCATCCAGATCCTTGGTATCTCAAACGATACAGGGGATTAAGGCCCACAAACCTTGGTTCCTAGTTCACTGCTCCATTCTGGGCTCTAATGATCATTTGATTCCCTTATTTTATATTTTCTCTTGCCTGTACACCAAGGAATCCGTAAAGTTTACTGGCTCGGGCTATACTGCTGTCCTGGACATTGTGACAAAAAAAGAGGTCCAGTCACTCAATTCTAGCGCTCAAAAATAGTTTTGAACTTTAATATCTTTGGTGAACAATGTTTTCGAAATAAAGTTTTCATAATTGCTTTGCAATGTTGTTCCCTTGACACGTATTTCCCCACAATTTCTGCGGTTCCTCAGGAGGGTTAAATGTTTCAATAGCACTCCTTGTAGGTATATAGTACTATTCAGTGAAGTAGGAAATAAAGGAAAAGAAAAGAAAAGAAAATAAGAGGCAGTCTCTTAGTTCATTAATATCTCATCTACTGATATTGAGTTGCATATTCTAAATCATATCTCACAATCTCCCAATACCAATTACGACAATTTAGAACATTACCATGGTGTATTGCTACACCACTACATATTTATACTTTTTATATCACTACTTATATCCATCTACTTTGTGCATTGCTTTTTATATACGTTTCTAAATGACCAAGATTAATTCATCAAACATACTTTCAATCTGTGTGGATACGACAAATATGCAAAAATGGATAGATTTGTGTTATTCACCCACTTACTTACAAGTGGAGAAATCACCTACGTTCTGTGGGTGGGCTCTTTCAACAAAGTGAACCGGCGTGCACAAAATATTTTGCGCAGTAAAATTCACTTTTGTGATTAAGCCAACCTGCAGAATGCGAGCAAAGGCATGCCTCGGACCTGGTTGCCACAAATCAAAGCAAATATTGATTAAAAATTGGCTGCTCTTTGATCTGCGGCCTCCATGAAGCTCTTTTCCCTGGGCTTGATCCCTTCTCTCCAGAATCAAGAGCTTAGAAAAGAGAGTGCTCAAACTCTTACAGAGGAACAGACTAGGGGTAGGTCTATGTCACATAGTTATGGGCTTTATTCAAAACTACTATTTAAATGTTCTGGGGTTAACTACTTGAGAGGTGCCTGCTCATCAAGGAGTACCTAGGTAAGAGCTGGATCCTTCAGTCCCTCCAGCGAGGACAAAATCACCACTGTGGGCAAGGACCGTAGCCAGAACCTATCCCCTCTGGGGCAGCTTAGACTGTTGCTGTAATACTCAAGCAACATTGTACAGCACTCCCTTGCTCCTGATCTAGGGTAATTGAATAAGAGCCCAAATACAAATCATTAGATACATCTGCGATGGAAATTGTATTTACTTCACCTCACCCTAATGGGTGGTCAATTAATTCATGCAAATCCATCTAAATGTAGTACAGAAGTGAAAAGGATTGTGGGAGCCCCTCTACTGAGAATGAGCATGGGTCAAATACCCTGTTCTATGGAATGTCTTCCACTGAGGAGGGACTACAACAACATTTTAGCTCACTGCACCCTTCACAGGGGAGAAATCTCATTTGCATATCAGTCTTTGTCCTACTCACAAGGGCAGTCCAGCACTGAAATTCTAGGCAGTTGTCCATTGTACATGAGTACCATCAGCAACCCCAGACACGTTTTTCAGCCGTGTTCGGCCTTCTCAGTGAGGTGAAGCTGAACCTCTCTAAGGCACAGTGAGCAAGGGGCCCACATCTGGATTGCCCTTGGTTACTTAGGGTGAACCCCCAAGATTTACAAAATTGAAAATGATTGTGGGAGCCCCTCTACTGAGAATGAACATAGGTTAAATACCATGTTCTATGGAATGTTGGAGTATACTCTATGGCTTTGAGATTTTGACCAATAAAGAAGTACTGTGGTTGAAGTTGCTTGAAGGCAAATTATGACGATACTTCCTTGGTCACCCAAAAGCGACACCGATTCAGGCGATTTGCAGAGAATTGGGTTTAACGTTGTCACTGACTAGATGGCAGATAGCTATTAGGCATTGATCTAAATACATATGAGAATCTCACCACGTCTTATAAGGATATCAAGAGGGAGGCTAAAGACTAGGACACCAGTTGTAGTGTTTCTTATCTTTCTTCCAAAACATTATATAAAGAATACACCTTACAAGGTTTCCCTATCGATCTCCCTTTTGGATATATCAAGAATACTGAAAACTGTAAGGGAAGGCGATTTATTATGCACTTGTGACTAAACTTGCTCCCCACCAATGGCAAAGAAGCCCTATTACTTAAGAACTTGTAGGTTATGCATTTCGGCAGTTGAATCTGCAAGACATTTATTGACTTCTTGCCCACGGTTTATGAAAGGGGATATGGAAAATGTGTGACCGATCTCGCGAACATAGAGAGAGAGACCAATTTCGGGCCTTTATATACTCCAGAAAAATCTCCTTTCTTAATGCAGCTGTTTAGTATGTCTGATAGAGAACAGATATTTGGTGGGAAATGGATAAGATGTCATCGGTTGCCTGTATCTATGTATAGGAGCTAAATTAATATTACCCATTATATTATTGCAAAGTAGAGCGGGACGGTTTGAAAATATAGCTGCTTTCATTCTCAACTGTTTCTAGCAATGTTGTTGTCTAGTGCTTAAATTGTCTCTAGTTCTTAATGTAACAGTTCTCCTTGTTTTAGAAGCTGAGTATATAATCGTGTTTAAGGTTTTGTTTTAATGTCTTAATCTTGTCATATTTTTATTGTGAATTAGATTTGTGTATTTAAAAGGTGGAAAATGGTTATTTTACCAAATCAGCTATAAACAATAAAATAAATAAAAAGATATCTACAATTAACGTCAAAGGATAATACTAGTTCCAAACAGTGTCCCTTCCTATGAGGGGAAGAGTAGGTTAAGACAAAATGATTGTGGGCAGAAATAATCGTCAAAATTCTACAATGTCTATTGCAGTGGGAATGTCTACCCAATAGTTCACACACCTATTTTCGAAAGATGGCAAACTTGTGAGCCCCAAGGAAGAGAGAAGATGATCAAAGTGTACTACAAATGAAGAGGCAGGGCTCAGTGGATAACATAGAAGTAATTCATTGGACTATGTAATGGACATCATTCTTCAAGATGTCTTCTAACCTTCTGACTGGACCACTAAGCGTGTTCATAGGTGCCAGACATCTCACTACAATTCTGGCCCTCTAACTCTCTTTTCTGTTGATCCCAGAACTTCAAACCTTTGGCACAGTGGTACATTTTTTAAATAAATCCCCTTTCCACTTCTTCTGTTTCTGACATTACGTCGCCAGTGTTAAGTCATCGTTCATTTTGTGTTCTCTACTTTTTCTTTTTTTTTTTATCCTAAAGCACTGCTTTACCCTATACATATGTTGGTACAGGGGGTGCACTCGAGAGCCTGAGCAAGATGTCTGCTTGCTGACAGAGCTCCAATTATGGTGGTGAACGAGTGCAGATTAAAACACACACAGTCCCAAACTCAGTTGTGGCACTGAAGGGAAACATACCCGAAGAGCAAAGGTATACAGCGACTTGATCTGGAGCCGGGTTGGCAGCAAGGACTGCCAAAGCCCAACAAGGTAACGCTGGAGGCGGCCCTTCAGCATGGCCCGCTACTGTGTGTGGCTGGACGAGGCCAACGCGAAGGGGATGGGCGTTCCGACTGCGAAGCCTGCAACCAAACTGGAGAGGAGGCATAGAAGTGACAGTGGATGATGTGAGGGTTACCGATGCTGACAACGGCCTCAGTATGATGGCAGTGCAGTGTTGTACCTGGCTGGTATGGCTCCGGGTGACATGACAACTTAGGTATTCGCTTGTTGCCCCTCCCCCCTGAAAAGTGCATGGGTCCATGAAGACAGGGGAAGCGGTGCTCGCGACCTGAAGCAGAAACTGATCCTGTTGCTGGTATCGCACCCTGAGGCCGGACGGCTGAGAGTTTGACAGCGATGTGCACAGAGTAGATAAGCCCATGCTGGACCATCTAGGCTGTCACACCTCCCTCCGCCTGCATGTGGGACCAGTCAGTTTGGACACTGCTGCATGACACTCAAAAATGACAGATGCGAGGAAACACGCTACTGAATAAAAAGAAATTCAGCACCGCAGTGAATGCAATTATCTCATCCACCCAGGGGCCTATGGCCTGTAGTACTCCGAGAAGCATCATGAGACCATGTGGCGACATGGACCGATATTGCTAGGTACCTGCCTGCTACAGCGCCATGACCAAAGGCCTGGGGGAAAAGTAAGACACAGCACTCCTCTGAGGTGTTTGGACTGGTTGTACTATACGGATGATTTGTGGAATAATTAATAATGTGCATCACCTTTAAGTACAGGGAGGTTGTGCAGTTCTAGACGCTGAGCTTATTTGGGCCGTGCAGGAATAAGTCCTTGTTCATAAATATGCCCATCCACTCTTCGGGCTCAAACATAGCAGATACAGCCCACGCTGAGGGGGACAGCACAAGGTCCCTGAACCCATGTAGATCCTCCAGACACACAGGCACAGTCTCACAGCTCCAAATCATATTGGCAGGAATTAAAACCATAAACCAACTTCTCCAACATGTGGTCTGGCATGGATTCACATGCTCATGAATATTCCACGTCGTCAGGCTGGGAATCCTCAGTAAAGAAAAACATCTGTTTCAGTCTCGTTTCTGATCTGACTTTCTCCTATTAACCAATCTCTGGTCTCTGGGTCATACTGCCCCCATCCAATGACTGCCCTCTATCTAGGCACCTCCTCAGACAGCCATCTTAAGATTTTTACTGTACGTTCAAGTATTGTGTTTTTTCAAAGAGTTTACTCTAATTTTTTCAGTCAAATTGAGCCTCAAGCTCCACCGATTCATCTTCCGATTAACGGGGACCCGTTTTGGAAAACTCTACGCCCCTCTAGGGCGAATTTACTTCTGGGAGGATTCCAGAAGATCTTGGAAGCCTACCCCTCGTGTTCATGGCCGAAGACAAAGGAGACTCAACGCCTCTGTTTAGGATCTGCCCATGATGTGGACTACAGAATGTCTTCAAGGAGGATGGGCACTCCCGGTGCCTCTACTGCCTGCACGCAGATAAATCGCACGTCGAGGAGGCCTGTGCATTCTGCAAGGACATGTCCTCCTGTACTATGAATGACCGTCCCAAGAGACTCGCTGACTGACTGGAGTCCAAGAGTCCGGCGGCAGGTGAGCCCCGGCAGCGTACTTCTTCCAAGAGACAACCTGAGCAGTCTTCTAAGACCTTTGAGGGCGCGCCGGTGACGGGGCCCAACATAAGGCAAAGCACCGCAAGTCAGCGGGCACCGGGAGCCCCGTTGGTACGGGCTCCTCGGCTTCCAGGCCGGGCGCAGCATCGCCAACGCCGTCGACCACGAGCCAACGCTCCGGCTCGACGAAAAGGAATTCGGACAGCCCGGGTAAGCGTCGGAAGAAGGCCCGGTCGGTTCCGACAGAGAAAGCCAAGGGGGAACGAGGCAGTGGCCCTCCCCCCACGGAGAAGGCCTCAGACGCGCCTAAGGTCGTGAAGGCCCAGATTCACCAGGCTAAGGCTTTGATTGAGGGAGTGGTAGCATCCCTGGCGAAGACCGCGGAGGCGGCCCCAGTGGAGACAGCCCCCAAGCCAAGAGTTTCCCTGCCCAGCCAGACGAAATCCTCTTTCACGCCCATCGATAAGACCCCCGTGAAGCCCCTGGGGGCAAGAAGGGGGGGCACGATAGTCCTCCGAGGACAAGCTTTCGGGCCTCAAGGCAGTTCTTGACAAGAGGTTAGTCGAGGTCAGATCCTACGGGAAGGACCCCGACGAGGCGGACGTCGAGAAACAACGAGGGACGGCAGATCGACAAGGAGCCCGAGGACACTACGCCACTGCCGACGCTCCTGTCACAACCGCTGCCACCACCGAACGACAGGTCGGAGGACATCTTACTAGCCTTGCACACAGTGTGCACAGAAATAAGGACAAGGATGCCTTTGCCTCTGGCGGACGATCCAGCAGCACCTGGACTGTTGGGGAGCGCTCCATCCAAGCGGAGGCGGGTCTAGCCACCCCCGCCCTGCCATCCTTCACCTCCATCTCCTCCAACGAGGGACGAGACAGAGACAGAGAGCTGATCACCCGTCGCCCCCACCCCGGGCTTCTCCTCCTGACGAAATTGGCTCCTTTCATGCCATGATCGCTAGGGCCTCAGAGCTTTTTCAGCTATGCCCCGAAGAGCAGAAGGAGGGATTTCTTTGTCAGCGACGAGAGGCCAAGAGGAAGATCGTGCTCTCGGTCCCGCTGTTGAACGACATCTCGGACGAAGGGCTGGCCCTCCTGAAGAACCCATCCTCGGCCGCAGCGAAGAGGGACAGGTATGAGAAGAAGTACCGGGTTCCAGACTCTGCACTTATTTGCCTCAGAGCACAGCCGTCCCCGGACTCTGTGGTCTCCTCGGCGGTCAAGCAGAAATCTGCTAGGGTGACAGCGTTGACTTCCACTTCCCCGGCGAACGGCGAGGGGAAGAAGCTGGACACCATGGGACGTCAGATCATCTCGTTGGCGGCGACGCCAATTAAGGCGGCCAGCGCTCTCGCTATCGTGGCCCGCTATAATTGGGAGCTGTGGTTTAAAATCACCTCCCTCCTGAACTTCCTTCCAGACGACAGGCCCTTGAAATCTTGCAAGAAGGCGAGGTGGCTTCAGACCACACCATCACGGTGGCCACGGACATCGCTGACACCGGCTTCCGCTAGATGGGCAACAGCAGTTGCCTTCGCCGGCGTGGTTGGCTCAGGGCCACCGACTTCTGTCAAGACGTACAGGCGAGGGTACTAGACATGTCCTTCGATGGGAGCAACTCGTTCGGCAAGGCAGTGGAGGAGCCACTGCAGGCCATCAAGGCAGACACTGAGACGGCCCGTGCCTTGGGCACGCTCCATCAACGACAGCTGTCCTTTCAGTCCGCCGGAGGCAAGTCGCAAGGTGCCACCAAAGGATTCGGGGGCAGCTCTTCTTCATACCATCAAGCAGCCCGTTCTTCGTCCCAAGAAGCCTACAGAGGCCGCAGCAAGGCCGGAAGACATCGTCGTTGTCGCCAAAGGGCCCAAGGTGGTAAGGCCTTGTCGAAGCAGGACTGAACCTGCCGTGACGTCGTGGCCCCCACTCGAGCACACTGGTGGGAGGCCAGCTGGCGGACTTCGTCGGCGTGTGGAAATCCATCTCCACCGACCGTTGGGTGCTGGATGCCCTGGCCCACGGACACACTCTGGAGTTCCAAGGTAAGTGTCCCGGTTTTCCACCTGTGGCCAGGAAAGAAAACCACATTCCTCAACTACTTCGGAAGGTACGAGCAATGCTGAAAAAGGGCACGATAGAGCTCATTCCGAAGAGGCTCTGGTACTTATCGTCCAAAAGAAGACCGGCAGCTGGCGGCCCATCCTAGATCTCCGCCGCCTCAACATATACATAAAATCCCAGAAATTCCGGATGGTCACCCTTCAGCACGTGCTGGGACAGCTGGAAGAAGGGGACTTCCTTTCGTCGCTGGACCTGGAGGATGCCTACTTCCACATCCCCATACACAAGGAGCATCAAATGTTTCTGTGCTTCGTGGTCCAGGGGTGGCACTACCAGTTCAAGGCCCTTCCATTCGGTTTGAAGTCGGCTCCAAGGGTCTTCACCAAGTGCCTGGCACCGGTGGTGGCGCGGCTGCGCCTGCAGGGGATCCACGTCTAACCCTACCCGGACGATTGGCTCATCCGAGCGAATTCAAGGGAACTCACTGTTAAACACACAGCGAGGACTGTCCGCCTGCTCACGGAACTGGGGTTCTCGATAAACTATGCAAAGTCCTGCTTGGTGCCATTGCAGGACGCTCTGTTCCTGGGAGCCAGGCTCAACACGGTGGCGCGTCTGGCTTCACCGTTGGAGGAGAGGATAAAAGTCATCCTGGGCAAGGTACAACGGCTGTTGACCATGGAAATTGCCAGGGTGAGGTCCATCAAGTCCCTGCTCGGCATGATGTCATGCATCTACCTCGTTGGGCTGTGCAGGTTGTGGATGCGGCCATTGCAGGAGTTCCCCGACGCCCATTGGATGCAAGTGACGGGAAGTTTCGAAGACCAGATCGTCCTCAACGAGACTTTCCGTCGAGTGATCCGGTGGTGAGGCATCTGCGCGCACCTTGCGGCGGGCATGGACTTCCAGACCCCAGTGCATCAGGAAACTGTGACGACGGACGCCTCCCTGGAGGGATGGGGCGCGCACACCGGAGATCTCCACGCAAAGGCCTTTGGCTCCCGAATGAGAAGTCACTGTACATCAATGTCCTGAAGCTGTGGGCCGTTGTATTGGGCCCTCAGGTCCTTCCTTCTGTCCCTCCAGGGCAAAATGGTACAGGTCTTCACCGACAACACCACCACAATGTTCTACATTCGGAAGCAGGGGGGCACCAGATCCCCGGCTCTTTCCAGGGAAGCACAAGATCTGTGGCACTGGGCCGTCGCCCAAGGGATGTTCCTGGTACACTTTCACCTGGCAGGAGTGAAGAACACCGTCGCCGACTCACCAAGCAGGGAGCTGCGCTCTTGCCATGAATGTGAGCTTCAGCAAGATCAAGTTGATCTACTATTCCGATGATGGGCCAGATTGATCTGTTTGTGATGAACACCAAGTGCCGGAGGTTCGCCAGCAAGTTTCCCCAGCCGGGGAGCATGGGGGATGCATTCTCCTTCCCCCTGGGATGGCCTGTTCCTCTGTGCGTTCCGACCGTTGCTGTTGCTTCTGCGACTCATTAGTCCACTTAGACGGTCCCGGTGGAGGATGGTCCTCATCACACCGGCATGGGCGAGGCAGATATGGTACCCGGACCTTCTGGACATGTCAGCGTCCCCTCCAGTCAAGCTTCTGACGGATGCAAATCTTCTAGCCTGGGAAGGAGGCACGGTCACTGAACCTGCAGGCCTGGCTCCTGCAGCATTAGAGTTCGGAGGCTACGATATCCCGGCGAACTGCAAGGAGGTACTTGGCAAGGCCAGGGCTTCCTCGACTCTTAAGTGCTATGGACATAAATGGAAGAGGTTCACCGTCTGGTCAACCCTCTACGGATTATGGCCCCTCAAGTGCTGCCGTACTTGCTGTCGTTGGCCAAGGCGTGGCTGGCGCATGCCTCCATCAAAAATCATCTGGCGGCTATCTCCAGCTATACCAGAATTCCGGGACGGTCGTCGCTGTGGTCTCACCGCCTGGTGAAGGAGTTCATGAAAGGACTTTTCTGATCGTTCCTGCCGGTGAAGGCTCCGGCCCCAGCGTGGGAGCTCAGTGTAGTGCTGACTAGGCTCATGGGTCTGCCATTCGAGCCTTTGCATTCAGCGCCTCTGAAATTCCTATCGTGGAAGACGGCATTTCTTGTGGCCATCACCTCTGCACGACAAATGGGAGAGATCCAGGCCCTCTCATGTAAGCCTCCGTACCAGACATTCCACGAGACGAGGGTTGTGCTGAGGATGCACCCCTCCTTCATGCCCATGGTGCCGTAGAACTTCCATCTCAACAAGCCTTTGGTGTTACCTGTTTTCTTCCCGTCACCTTAGTCACCGTTTGAGAGGACTTTGCACTCGCTGGATGTGGCTAGAGCGCTGAAGTTCTATGTGCACAAAGAGTTTTCAGGAGACATCGCAGCTGTTTGTGAACTTTGGCCCTTTGAACTAAGGGAAGGCCCTCTCCAAGGCTTCCATTTCCAGGTGGCTCTTCGGATGCATCACGCACTGTCATCGGTTGGCAAACCGACTGTTGCCTGGCCGTCCGAGAGCCTATTCGACCAGAGCGATCGCTGGAACTACGGCGTTCCTGTCTGGTGTGCCCCTGCTGGACATCTGCAGGGCTGCTACGTGGTGGTCGACGCACACCTTCACGAGATTCTACTGCGTCGACCTGGAATCCAGGGAGGAGTCCAGTGTCGGCCAAGCAGTGCTGCGCAACTTATTCGCTTGAAGGTGAGCCTGGTGAGGAGGTAAGAGATGCTTAATGTTGAGTTGTTGAAATGCTTAATGTTGTGCCTTGCCACCTCCCGGGGTTGTGCAAGTGGGTACTGCTATATATTCTTGTATTCATGAGCATGTGAATTCATGCCAGACCCCATGCTAGGAAACAACAAGTTACTAACCAGCATGTGTCTGGCATGGATTCACATGCAAACCCTCCCGCCTACCCCTCTGCGGCTCTTCTCTTGGTCCTACTGCCACTCTACATGCTACCAAATCTGAAGATGGCTGCCTGAGGAGGGGCTTTGGTAGAGGGCAGTCATTGGCTGGGGGCAGTTTGACCCAGAGACCAGTGATTGGTTATTAGGAGAAAGACAGTTCAGAAACAAAACTGAAACTGATTTTTTTCTTTACCGAGGATTCCCAGCCTGACGATGGGGAATATTCATGAGCATGTGAATCCATGCCAGACCCATGCTGGAGAACAACAGTATCAGGTACGTAACTTGTTGCTTATCCAGGAAACTAATACCATGGTGTAGGATATCATGCGAGAGATGAAGGATATCAATAGTCTCATTAACCTGAAAGCTGAACGCCCTACAGAGAATGAAAAGCATATAAGCCTGGTGGAGGATGACCAAGATTCTCTCTCTACGGAGATGGATACAGCAATTGAAGAGATTCAACAATTTGGTGCAAGAATATAAGACCAGGGAAATCAATCTAGATTCAAGAATATTCATGTGGTAGGAGTTCCTGAAACCTGGAAGGCATCAACATGGAGGGTTTCCTCTACTGCCCTGTGGCAAAAGAACTGCAAATCATCAACCTACGCACATATGTCATAGAAAGAGCACACGGGTCAGGGCGCCCATCCCCAAACCCAATAAGGGGTACGGCTGGGAATTATCACTGTACCACTATTGAATTTTCAGCACAAGTTGGCATTCATGAAGGCCTTCCGGGCAAAAGGTATAATTCAAAAAGATGGCACACTCTTCAAACAATGGTTTACATCGTAGATTTCATCGAATTCGATTCCATTGAATTTGTCCCAACAAATTTCAACGTACTTGTATGTGTGGTGTGGGATTTAGAGTAATGATAAATGTGGGGGGGATACAAGGAAGGGGATGCAGTGGTCTCCCCTGCATACATTTGTGATGAAATGTCTTTACCAAAAAGAAATGGATTTGACGGAATCACATAGATCAGTTTGAAGTCCTTAAAGGGATGGAATATCGATATTATCCTAAATTCCCGGCAACGTAGTGTTTCCAATATCAAAAACAATGGCACACATTTGAATCCCCGAATGAGGTATGGCAATTCCTGCGACAACATGATACAGCGGTTGCAGAGCATATCCAGGGGGAGCAGACCGCTCACATATGAGAAGGCATCTCGATAGCGATGGGGCACCTCTGATGCCCAGAACCGCTAGCAAAAAGCTGGGCAAAAACCCAAGAGACCCAGGAAAGATACTGCACCATAATCCACGCAAGACTATCTGCAGATGAGGCAGGTTTTGTTTGCAATTGTAGGATGGGTGGTTGAGGATGTTTGTGGCAATAAATGTGGTAGCTTGTAAACTGCACCTCTCCCAACGACCCCGCCGGAATGAAAAACACCTGTCACATAGGGTGATTTTCATACTGTTATGTTTGGTTAAATGTAGAGTTATCGCTGCCACTGATCCAAGTTGAAAAAAAAGAGGGGCTAGGATAAAATTGTATGCACCTTCCACCGACAAACGGGAATATTTTAGATTAGTCCCTATGTAGAGTGGCCCATCTATACTGTCTGTAGAGATGTGGTCTAAATTACTATGAAGGTTAAATAATGTGGAATACCGATGGAGAGCCCATCCGAGTCTTCTTTGCGGCATACATATTGGTTGTGTTGTTCTGTTATTGGAATCCTACTGGAGGAGCCAGATGATTCATGGGTTTGTTTTTCATTGTTTTACGAGTTTGGGATGTACTTTCTTTTTCACACTGTTTATAATATCAATGCAAGTATTAACAATGTGTTCAGAAACAGGAAAGGTGACTGCTGAGGCAGGGACCTTGCTGCTCATAGTTTTAAACCGCATGATACCAGGTCAGCGTAGCCCCAAGAGATATTGGCAGCGGTCCCATGTATGTGGGGAGGTAATGATAGGAAACAGTTGGGAATAGAAAGGGCTGTCACAAGGCTAATACTACTATAAGATGATCACCATTACATGTGTAACGCTGAACATTTATGGACTGGGGACCTGATCAAACGACACAGGCTGTTAAACTACATGAGAAATAATCAAGGGAACATCCTATTCTTGCATGAGATACACCTGGGTGCATTGGAATAGGCAAGACTCTAGGGGATGGGTGTGACAAGCGTTTCATGCGCTGTTTCCCCACAAATGGGGAGTATCTCTGGTTCACAAACGTGTTCCCCCTCATAGTACTCAATACTTTGATAGACCCTGATGGCAGATACCTGATGGTGTGTGGGATCCTATTCGGTCGTCAACTTACTTTGAGAAACATTTATGCGCCAACTGAGGATAATGCAGGGTTCTTCACACAGGTGTTCACAGAATGCGCGGCACATATGGGACAGTTGCCACTTGTGGGTGGGGACCTGAATGTGGCTATGACATACGACCTGTGATAAGGCAATCCAAAGCTACTATGCCCCAACATATACCCCGGACAAATAGGACACTGGAGGCCCTTATGGAAGAACTCCATACGGTCGATGTAGAGAGGGCGTTACACCCTCACTTGAAAGATTTTACATATTTCTCGCACCATCACCGTAGCTATGCTTGACTGGACTACTGGCTACTCCCAGCTGGTGTCCTCCATATGGTGGATCTCTGCAACATTCTCCCCATGACGATATCTGACCGTGAGGCTGACGATCACCGTCCAAGATGAACCCATACAGGCTCCACCGTGGAGACTTAAACTGACGACATTACAGTACCCTGACTTTATGGAGAAAGTGATAAAAGGATTGGAATCTTTCTGGGAGGAGAACCTTCTGGGCGATTTAAATTAATTTAAATGTTGGGATGCTTACCTTAGAGGGTAGTGCATATCGAGCTGGGTATATAAGATCAAGCAGTGGAAAGCTCAAGAAATTAAATTGATGTCAGGACTCGACCGTGGAAACTTTGGCATTACTGGAAGGGTAACGCTAGGTAGCGTCACCATTGCACGGTCTAGTCCTCACCCATCATGGCTGTCATGTGTATATAACCAAGCTCCGCCCACCACCCGGTGTGTTGTATCTGCTTTTCCTGATACGTGCGCTTCTAGCCCTCTTAGTCTCATTCCTCTTCTCTCGTGAACTCGGTCTTCTCTTTGACCGCTTCCCCTCTTGTGCTCGTTATTCTTTGCTTTCTGGTATTCTGCCGTTTCTAGTTTCCACTCGTGTTTGCTTACCTTTCGGTGTTCTCGCCTTTCGTACTAGCGGCTACTTCTCCTGACTCCGCCTCCTCCGCGATTCTTTGCATTCTTTTCTATTCCTTTTGTGGTTCGAGCTGTTCCTGGTAAGTGGGTTCTGTATTTTTTCTCCCTTTTCTTCTATTTGTTTTCCTAGTTGCTCTTACGTAATTCCTATCCTAGTCCACGGTGTTCTACAGCCTACTGTCACCTCGGAGTTTACGTTGTTTCCACCCGCTCTCTCCAAGGTTCATACTACTCTTGTTAATCCGTTTTGGACCGCAAAGAACACACACAGGGTTTTTTGGCACTGATCTGGCTTTTTCCCTGATTATTGGGGTTTGGCTCCTCGGGGCCCCCTGAGACAGGTCTCAATCCCTGTCAAGGTGGCCTCCGAGGGAGCGAGACCTTATTTGCACGACAGGAAATCCAAGGAGAAGCCAACCAAGGATTCTTCCACGTCGTCAAAGAAACGGCCTTCCTCTTCCAAGGACAGAGAGACGGAAGCAACAGGTAAGGAGTCGGGGGAGGAAGGAGCTCGGCCTGACAATTGACTAATGATCTGCCAGATGCGGTATGGATGCATAAATGGACCAATGACCCCTCTCTCCCACTTAAGTTGCACAATCATAGACGCAAACTTTAAAACTTTACCACTACGCGGGTTCAGAAGGTCTTCTCCAAACTGTCTCAAACATTTTACAAAGGGGGCGACAAACCGCCTAGGCTAACAGCCTTATCCTTAAATTGGCAACAACATGCCCAAATAATTGAAGGTATATGAGATACATTTGGGAACCTGCTGGTGGGGCATGCCATTAATTACTGCTTCCCAGAATATTATTTAGAGCTTTATGCGCCCCAGATACATACTACATGGGGACCAGCTGGGATCTTTTTTTTACAGCAGATTCTAACCTCTAGGGTTATGGCGGATGATTTGTTACTGCTGATTGCTTGGATCATGAAAGCAGAAGTTAGTAGAGCCATCATTGGCCTAGCCGCCCGAAAAGCGGCAAGCCCAGATGGGCTGCCAATAGATCTTTACAGAGCGCTAACTGAGCAGTTAGCACACCGCCTGGCATCAGTATTTATTGAAGCTGGGGAGGGATATCTCCCAAGCTTCATGTGTACTGCAAACATGGTGGATTTTCATAAGCCCAACCCAGACCCTGCTTACAAAGACGCAGCTGTGTTGGCGGGGGCGGGGTGGACAACTAGGGATGAAAGGACATTTGTTTTGGACGTGTCCCAGAATACACTATGGACGACGGTACGCTCCAGGATTGCATGCCTTCAGGGTGCTTCGCCAGAACTGTCACTGGTATCAATGTCATTTGAGGGGGAGGTAGAAGACTGGCACAGAGATGCCCTGGTCAGGAAGCTAAGACATATCATACTATTCTCTGCTCAAACACCCATCCTGATTAAATTGAAGACTAGGGAACCACCTGGAAGGGAACTGAAGCAAGATCTCCTGCCTCGAATGTTCTCCTTTGAACGCTGTGCCTATAAAAGTTGATTGGGCCACTGTGACCATTTGGTCCTGACTGCAGATATGTATACGAGATAGAATGAAAATGCTTATACATGAGGGGTACATCTAGGAAACTGTAGATTATGCATAATACACAGACGCTGTTTCTTCACGACCCTACAATGTAAAATCTGTTAGCTCGTTTGGAGAAGGCGGACATTGCTGCTTGTAGTATGTCGAGAATTTCACATTGACTGATACTTTTGTACCTAATTGATACACCCAGACATTATATTATTGGCATTTGTTTTGCAATATGTTTTCTTCTCTGTTCTTTTGTTTGTTTTGGGGGGTTTATTTGCGGGGGGTATGTTATCTTCTTAAATGGCAATTGTGATATATGCTTTGTACCCTGAGCAAAGCCTTTTATTGAATGTTGAACATTTTAAGTAATAAAAAAAGCATCTCCCAAAAGAAAAAATATGTTGGTACAGACATGACACCTTCTCCTGCCTTCTAATAGTTATACACAATAAATGACTCAGTGTACAAATGGCTTATTTTTTTCATTTCCAGCTGCACCCATTTCTGAAACATTGTCAGATCATATACCTAGAAGGGAGTGAAAGGTTTGGCCACATAGGTATTACAAAGCAGAATAACATGTAAAAAAGTTCTATCCTCCTTGTCCACATTGTCAGGAGTGTCTTTAGCACCAAATGCTTTCAGACTCTTTTAGAGTTTTGCCTTTTTCAGGCCTAACAAAACATACAAATAGCCTTCCTGTCTCACTCCAAGTATTTGAATGTATTTATTTGTTATATAGCGCCTTACACCAAGGCGCTGTACATATGACAATTTACAGTATAATGAGTAGTATGGATAGCAGTACAATAAGCAGCAAATAAACACATTCAGTAATAAAATATGTTGAATTACACAATTAAGGCTGAAGTAGAAAGCTTTTCAGAGCAGCACGAAAAGCAGAGTAAGAATCAATAGATCAGAGAGAAAGGTGAGAGCGTTCCAATGTAGAGGAGCAAGCAAAGAGAAAGAGCGGAAGTGCGATTGCGCACAAGGCGGACGAGGTACAGATAATAAGAAGTAGGACTGAGAACGCAGAACGCCGGAGGGGACACAAAGAATGTAAGATAAATAGGAGCAAGACCATAGAGGACTTAAATACAATACAGAGAAAGTTACATTACAGTCGAGATTGGAAAGGTAGCCATCCAAGAGAGGCTAATGAAGTAGAGATGGAATCACAAATAGGAACGGAGTACCAGAGATGCATAGAAGAGTTAAAAACAGACTTTAAAGGAGCTAAACGAGAGACAGGAAGACCAAAGACTAGTGCAGAACAATACAATAGCAGTGAAAAAATAAGAGAAGATATTAGAAGTTTAGTAGCACTAAAAGTAAGGAAAGACCTGACTTTGCAGATGTTAAAAAGATCAAATCGACAGGAGTGAGAGGTAATAGAAATGTGAATAGTGTTGTGATGAAGACCAAGATTACGGGGTATCCGGTAATATTTTCCCCCTATATATGGTCGCCATACATAATGTCGCTGGGAAAAGGTTGTGCCGACATTATTTTTTTTTTTTTTTTTTTTGTGTTTTATTGGTTAAGTATAGTTAAACCTTTAACATTACATCCTTATTCCTTTAGTAATAAACAATGTTCCTTTGTTAAAACTTTGTTAAAATTTCCCCAGATCCAATTGTCATCAGGCAATAATTGTCCCGTCATTGTTTTAATCTCTCCATTTTCTTATGATCCACAACCTCATTTATTCAAGATTTGGGCAATCAAAGTAATTCAGTACTTAAGTATCTAGGA
This sequence comes from Ambystoma mexicanum, assembly GCF_040938575.1. Lineage (NCBI taxonomy): Eukaryota > Metazoa > Chordata > Amphibia > Caudata > Ambystomatidae > Ambystoma > Ambystoma mexicanum. The sequence goes on along the minus strand of NC_090939.1, from coordinate 106,286,355 downwards.
CTACTCGTAGCGTTCTCTTACAGATCAGATTCTTGTTCCTCTTGATTCAAGTTTAACATCTCAACAAATTTCAATGCATCTAGAGTTTTGCCAATTTTTTCCGCAGTGAGGATTCTTTCCCAATAACTTTCTTCCGTCTCCTCAGTAATATTTATTGTGTAACTTCCCATATAGATCTCTCTTTTGCATTTTAAAGCTGGGCAGATTAACATAACATGTCTAATCGTTTCCAGTTGGTCCTTCCGTTTGCAGAACCGACAATATGCAGCTGTTCTGTCAATTTGTCTTCTTTTCCATTTCACTTCTCTGCTAATCCAAATATTAAGTCTGCAACGCAGCAGCAAATCCCGGTAGCGTTCAATTGGAAATTTCAACAGATATGGCGGTAGGATATTCAAGCCTTTTTTTTCCCAGATGATGTTATGGCATATATTTCTTCTCAATCTTTGTTCCTGGGTTTCCTCCCAATCCTTTTCCCGAATAACTCTTTTTGCTTTGTCCGGGTTATTCTTTAGGGTATCCTCTTCCAGATTTAGTTGTTCCAACTGTGCCTTGCATCTGCTTTTCCAATCATTAAGCATTTTGTCTTCATTCCGGATGTTCGTCTTGGCTAGAATTTCAAATGGTTTTGGTGGTATATCCAAAATGCACTTTCTATACAATGACAAGGTTTTCCAGAGTACGACAGAGTTTATTGATTGGAGTCTGAGCTCAGTTCTAATGAGCTCCACTGGTAATGAGGTTGGTAGGCGCAAAATTTTCCGCCAAAAATATGCTTCACAGAGATTCCAAACCTCCCATCTAAGGGCTACGAGTGCTTCCGTGCCGTAAGTGATGACCGCCAGCACTTTTTGCTTGTAGAACGTTACAATTGGAATTAAAGAGAACTTCCCATATCTGCGATGTAGGCAAATCCCTTGATTTGTTAAAGCCACTAGTTTTTCCCGGATCAGACAGTAGTGCGCCTGTTCGTTGCTGTTTTTATTTATCATTATCCCCAGGTAGAGTGTCGTTTCCACTTCTTCTAAATTCTGGTTCTCTAATGACCATCGTATTGTTTTACCGGACTGTCTTCTGCCCCTGCTTGATTTCATTGTTAAGATCATGGATTTTTTGATATTCATCTTCATGCTATTTTCTTTTAAGTAGTTGTTAAAGGATTCGATCCGTCGTTGTAGACCTATTGGTGTTTGGTCGATGAATACCGCATCATCAGCGTACAGCATCCAAGGTATTTCTTTTCCATTTATTGTCGGTGGAAATGCACGAATCTTCTCCTGAGCTATGTTCATATCTGCCATGTATAGGACAAAAAGGAATGGGGCTACAGCACAGCCCTGCTTGATTCCTCTATAGGTTTTAATCCTCCTCGAAAGTCCCCCATTGCTTGTAATTTGGACTTGAATTGAGGTGTCGGTATACAATGTTTTGATAGCTTCAAGTAGATCCTTAGGGCATCCCCAATTTCTCATTTTTAACCACAGGAGCTCTCTGTTGATTCCATCGAAGGCTTGTTCGAGGTCAATAAATGCAAGATAGAGTTTTTTTTTCCCGGCTAATGTTTTTGCCTTCAACAAGTTGATCAAAAACAGATTCAAGGCAGTGCCAACTCCACTTACAAAGGCTGTTTGTCTTTCATCCAGAATTTTTGCCTCGGTGGCCCATTTTTTTAGATCTCTCAGAAGTAGTGACGCAAATAGCTTGCCAATTGAGTCTAGGAGTGCTATGGGCCTGTAATTCTTAGGGTTTTCGCGATCACCCTTCTTATATATGGGTACTATATAAGCCTCCGTCCATGTAGCTGGTATTTGTTTGGTTTTCATGATTTGTTGAAATAATGTGTATATTAGCTCCGTCCAGTCCTCACAATTTTCTTTTAGTAATTTGTTGGAAATGCCGTCTGGGCCGGCTGCTCTTGAGGTACTAAGTTTTTTTATCAGGGTTCGGATATCATCCTTATCAAAGTTCAAGGCCCACGGAGTTGAGTCCGAGATCTCTGTAATTGCTTTTCCCCCACTTTCCGCTTCATAAAGAGTAGTGTAGTGTTCGAACCATTTGTCTTCTGAAACCTGATTAATACCTACGGCAGATTGATTGTGCTCTCTGTCGTTAAGTAAGTCCCAGGTACTTCTAGCGTTGTTTGTCGATATGGCTGCTATCATTTTTATATATGGTGACCATATTTATGGGGTCAAGGGGCAAGGGGGTGTTCCCCGTTCCCCTTGAAAAAGAAAGTTTTGAGGGTTGCAAGGTTGTCCCCGCATGTTCAATGTAATAATGTCCCTGCAAAAAAAAGGCCATATTTTGGTGACTTTTTTGCCAGGCGACATTTTTGCAGGGCATTACATGGAACCGTTTACGGACAGTAAGAGAGATAGGAAGGCGGGAGGGTGGAAACAGGACAAATGTGGGAGAAGCAGGAGGAGGAATGCTACAAGTTGGGAATCAAAGAACTTCAGTTTTAGAAGCATTAAAAACAAGAAAGTGATCAGACATTCAGGTTATAATAGCAGAGAGACAGGCCAAAATGTATGGTGTGAATAGTAGATGTGAAGGAAGAGAAAAGATAAAGAGTTTGGTCAGCATAGAAGGGATGAAACAACCCAACGGAAGAAATAATATTGGCCATTGGAGAAGTGTAGAGGGAGAAAAGAAAAGGTCCAAGGACAGACCCCTGTGGAACGCCATGGGAGAGAGGAGAGGCATCAGAGCGAGCTCCGGTCCATGAGACCAAGTAAGTGGAACCAGAGAACCCACATGTGGAAAGAGACTGTAAAAGTAGTGTGTTGTTTACCATGTCAAAGGCAGCGGATCGATCCAAAAGTATGAGAATAGAAGAGTATTTGTTTAGAATAGCAAGTTGAGAGCAGTGAATCAAAGACCGAGATAAGAGCAGTTTCAGTAGAGTGAAGGGGTCGAAACCCAGACTGAAAGCGAGGAAGACTAGAGTATAACGTGACAAAGGAAGAAACCTGAGAGTAGACTAGATGTTCCAATAGCTTAGAAAGGTAAGGAAGACGAGAAATAGTCCAAAAACGAGAGAGTAAAGATGGATCTTTTTTTCAGAATAGGAAGGATAATAGCATGTTTAAATGAGGGAGGAAAAGTAGGGGTAGCAAGAGAAATATTAAAGAGACTACTAAGATCCGAATTAAGAGAAAGATAGATTTTTGGAATAAGAGAAGAGGGAAAATAATCTTTAGGAGAGACAGTAGGATGAGCCCTTGAAAGGAGCAAAAAGTATCGGAATTAGAGAGAGGGGAGAAGGGCGAAATAGCCATAGATGAAGAAAGAGGAGGAGAAGAATGGGAAGAAAGATGGGAAGTAGGAGAAATAGCCACATGAAGAGAAAAGTCAAGAGGTGTGAGCGTTGACTGAAGAGAATAGTTAGGAGACAGAGGAGACAGAAGATGAGAACACGATTGGAAAAGCCGTTGAGGATAACAAGATTGAGAATGCAGGAGGTCTGAGTATTAAGAGCGCTGATAAGAAGAGAATAATAAGGTCAACGTCAGAGCGGGACTTGTGCCAATGCCGGTCAAGGCAACTGAGGGCTCTTCGCATCGAGCAAAGCTAAGGGGAGATCCAAGGCTCTGAGAAGGCTTGCGAAAGGAGAAAATTAAGAGACCGGGTATAATGCATCAAGAGACAATGAAATAGAAGTTGAGTGGACCTAGCCAGCTACATCCATTGAAAGGGCAAGAAAAGCTGAATGAGATAGAAGTATAGAGATGCAAGACGATTCACAAAGAGGAGTGTTAAAAGCATGAAGATCGCGATGAATTTAAGAAAGCGTGGATGCAGAGGGAGACGAGTGAGTGGTAGGAATAAGGAAAGAAATTGAAAAGAAAAGCCGCTGCGTGTCAGAAGAATAAACAGGATGAACAGAGACCGTAGAAGTAGTCAAAGGTGAAGTAAAAATAAGATCCAGACAGGAACCAGAAACATGAGTTGGAGGAGTAGCAAGAGCTGAGAAATACGAATCAATAATAGCTACAAATGGAGTAGAAGTATGAGTGGAGGAAAGATTAAGATTACAATCGGCTAGGTGTATAAAAGAATTTGAGCAAGGTAAAACTGCACTAAGTAATATGTCAATATTATCACAAAAAGTGGTAAGAGGACCAGGAGGCTGATAGATTAACAGAAAAGTCACTGGTCAGGCATTAGAAAAAGTAGAAAGAGAGTATTCAAAAGAACAAAAAATAGGAAGCGTATGAGAAATAGAATTAAACGTGGAGTTTGGCCAATAAAGAATGCTGGTGCCTCCACCACGGCTAGAAGGGCGAGGTGTGTGTGTAAAAGCAGTGTCTGAAGTGAACAAAGATGCAGGGATAGCAGAATTTGAAGAAGATAGCCAAGTCTCAATGATGCACATAAAGTGCAAGTTAAAATGCAGAAACATATCAAGAATAGAATGTGATTTATTTTTTAGAAAACAACTTAGCGTTCCAGAGTACGACATTCGAGCAAGGAAAATGAGAATCAGATGATGGAAAAACAAGATTAGAAAAATTACGGAAAGCTAAAGAAAGTGCCTCAGGCAAGTCCAACACGTGGCAATTGGGCTAGGCATAGCAGCAGGAGTATGAATAAACTAAATATCAGAGCAAACATGTAATGAGGGTAGCAGCACTAAGATGGAATAAAACAGAGCCCCAGCTAATAGGCAACATGGGCGTTCTGCAAACGAGGAAGTCAGCTGTGATGGACAAAAAGGACATGAACATGCTGAAGACATTATAGTATTTAGTAAAGCGTGAAAAGGAGTATAGTAGACAGCGTCTTCAGTCTAGGCAGCAGACCGTTGTGCCCAGACTTATCCTAGGCAAGCATGGGCTTGCCTAGGAAATTGTGTTAAGTAAAGTCCGTGGCCCATGGGTGGGCTGAAAAGAGGGCATGTCCAGACTTTTCAAACTCGTGCCAGAAATACACAGGAGCGGCATCCAGGAATCCAGCAGGAGCCAGCAGAAAAATGGCAGACCTTCACAAGGGCTGGAGAGCTGATCATAGTTTGTCCTCGCAACCAGGAATCGTGTGTGACCAGGGCGGCAGAACTTGCCATTGGACAATACTCTAGTTCTGCTTCTGCTTATCTTCCAGCAGCCACTTATTGTTGCCACCCCAGCTCTGGACTCCCACCTCGACATGCTAATCCAGATGGCCCGTCATGTGAGTGTTGATCACTAATGCAAACCCCATGGGATACAGGAAACGGAATGAAGTCCACTTGCCTGTGGGATATCACTTACAGCCACCAGAGTGTCAACTAAATCAGCAACCCAATCCTGAGGGGAAAAAGCATGTTTTTCAATGATTCTTTCTGACTGCTTGCACGTTGCTTCATTGCTTTGTTCCTTGTGTTTTAGAAGTATCTGACAATGTTCAGATCACCATCCTAAACTGTGACTCACAGTGAGCCCCCCAGTACTTTCCCCCCACAGTTCACTGACCTTTTCATTCTAGTGATTCTCCCAGAAGTTCACTGTCACCAGAGCCCTGGTTCTCTCTAGGCTGGACTACTGCAATAGCCTCTTTCTCAATCTGCCTTCCTCTACTCTCCTCCCTCTGCAACTAATCCAGAACAGGACTGCAAGAATTATCCTTGGTCCCAAGCCCAGGACTGGCTCCCAGTGGCTGCAAGGATCAAGTTCAAGACTCTCTGCATCATCCACAAGGCTTTCTGGTGCTTGGGCCCGCACTACATCCAACTCTCTCTTCCAAAACACCCTCCTTCTCGAGCACTTCGCTCAGCCACCTCTAACTCTCTGAGGTGGATATCTTGCCTCTGCAGGTGCCTCCCTCTGGAATGGCCTACCTGCCCCTCTCAAACTTGTGCTGGACCACTTGAAGTTCCGGAAGCAGCTCAAGACCTTATTTTTCGCCCCTGCTTTCTCTCTCCCATGCTGACCTACCTGTCGGCTGCACGGACTGGTGACCTGGCTACCCTCAGAGTCTCACCTGGTAACAGGCTTCTCCACTGCCTGTCACCCATGCACTGCCTCTGGACCTACCGCACACTTAGGGGCAGTAACTGTAACACTTCAGTCCCCTGCCTCCTTGCACTTACCCAGTGATGTGCTGCCCTTGCTGCACTTACTCAGAGCAATTCTGCCCTGATTACACGTCCCCTTTCCCTCTCCCAGGCACTTTTCCCTTCTCCCTCCCCCTGCACTATGCGTTATCGCACTTGCATGATCTGAATGACACAAGGCCTAGTAAGATCATTTGTCTGGTCCTCCCTCTGTCTTCACTCCCTTATCTTGTCGTGCCTAGAAACACTTGTGTACATACAGGGACTCAATGGGCCTCATTATGACCCAGGCGGTCCGGAAATAACGGTGGCGGTAAACCCGCTGCCACCGTTGTTTCCGGACCGCCTGATCCCAACTCCTGCAGGCGGGAGGTGATGTTCCCGCCAGGTCTGACCTGGCGGGTTTAACACCGCCCGCCTGCAGGCGGATGAGGAAACACCGGCAGAATTACGAGATGCTGCCGGTGTTTCCATGATCCCCATTCCCATCGAGTCCCATAGGACTCGATGGGAATGGGGATTAACACCATTCCGCCTCTGTGATTCCTGGAAAACCGGGGTTGTAATGCCCCGGTAATTCCGGGAATCACGGAGGCGGAATGGTAAAACGAGTCCGGCGGTAACCATGCGGTTTTACCGCCGCGGTTACCGCCGGACTCGTAATGAGGCCCAATGACTTTGTACTTCAATGTATGAGTTCATGGTAGTTGCTATGACTCCTCCAAGGTAAGGGTGCCCCAAAGGTAGCCTGGTGTATGTTTCCCTGAGCAGAAAGGCCTGATCGGCTACTTGTGCTAACTCATTGGCTGGTGGCAGCACCTTTGTGGTTTTAGAGTGGTGCATGCTGCAGCTGAAATTTTGTGATAGGGGAACAAAGACTGAAGGCCCCCATTACAATTGCAACCTGTATTTCAAGGTCCAGTGGGAGACCGCAAGGGGGCATGTGGAAGATGGCAGTACACTAGAACGGCTCTGCTGTCGTACCCACTCCAAACCCTGAGTAAGTCCCTTTGGGAGCTGGAGATTTGAAGGGAAATTATGTGATTAAAACGATAAAATTAACTGATCCCTCCCACCCCAAGCGAGGGAAAAATAAAGGTGAAGTGAAAGAACTGTTTGGGAAGGAAATATTCCTTTCCCCCCCACTGGTGACCGGGAGACTGAGAGGGGAGTGAGACGACCCCGGAGAGTCATGCAATGGAGCGCCTGGAGAGGTGCACATTAAGGTAAAAGGAGGGGATGGGGGCGAGGTGTGGTGGAACACTGAGCTGCCCCTACAACCTTCTCCTCCCCATAGAGCTGCTCACAGGAGTGCAGTGGACCCGCTCCTCCTACTCTACCCCTGACATCTGAGTGCAGGCCGGGAGCGGAGACCCGCAGTGAAGCCTGGGACATAGAATTGACAACTGCAGAAATGAGCTACGGGGAAAACAGGCCCTGTCTGTACACCCAGGATCTGAAGGGAGAGGACTGGTCACTGCAGCGAGAACACAGCAGAGAGTGCGAGGAGGGCCCATAGCAGAGGAACACCAGGATCATTGGCTTATGAAAGTGAAGAGAGGCTTGCAGCTGCCGTGGGCCTATCTCATTTCCCCAAAAAGAAAAGCTAGCAGAAGGAATACAGACATAGGTCGGGCAAAGAGGAAGAAGACGCTAATGGGAAGAACATCTGGTAAAAGCGCAGGTGTGTGCTTCCCGAGGAGAGGCTATGAGAAAAAGATAATGGGAGAAGGAAAAGAGGAAGGTGAAAGAAAGAAGAAAAAGAGAAGGGGAAAAGGAAAGAAGAAAGAATCAACATAGAGAAGGGAATAAAGAGAGAAGGAAAGGAAAACTGTGAGGGGAAAAAAGGGAGGAAGGAAGAAAAAAGTAAAAAAACAAAAGGGGGGTATTGGACAACAGGGTGGCAAACTGGATGAGCTGGAAGATGGCCCTCCAAAAATATCAAAGGGAGGATGTTCGAGGGAAGTTGACTCTGAGTTCCCCCGCACGAGACCCTGAAGATGACAAGCATACTGCCACAAGAGGGGATATAAGGTCAAAACTGGAGGAAATGAGAGGGATGTGAGCCAAAGTAGGTCTTCGACTGGACCAGCTGAAGGAAATAGTTGATGCTGTGGAAGACCGGGTACAAGGCCTAGAGACAAACCAGTCATTAGTGGACATTCTAGAGACGCAGCGCAATGTAAGGATCTCAGAGCTTTAAATGAGAGAGGAGGAATAACGCCCTAAGATGGATAACATTGAAAACCCAGAGAGGCGGTGCAAACTTCACTTCTTTTGGATCCCGGAACAGGAAAAGGAGTCAACTAAGGACCTGAAGAACACGATCCAGGAGATCATCAATACACTCTTCGCAGATGACGGTAGTCTGCAGGTCACTCTGGGTAGAGCAGACATGGGAGGATGTGCTGGTATGGGACGACCCGGAGCGGTTATGGGTAGATTCCACTATTACTCAGTCAGAGATAGCCAAAAACCTTAACAAAGACAGGAATGGCGCAAAAAATTGATTTTAAGAACTCGAAGATGGCTATCTTCCAAGACCTCTCAATACACACACTCATGAAGCGTAAGCTGTGTAGAGAACTGACCCAATGGCTGAGAGACCTTGATGCCACGTCTCGGTGGGGATGCCAGTTTCCGTTGCCATTAGAGTTGGAGTGGGGCCTGCAGATTGGTCCCCGAAGAAGACATACAAAGAGTGACTAAAGAACTGGCCAACCGGGGGTAAAGGGGACCAGAGGAGATGGGGAGCAGAGGAGAGAAACAGCAGGGTCGGATCGTCCAAAGGGAGCCTCCATCTCCAAAGAAGTGATGCTGCTGAGAGGGTGGCGGAAGGGAAAATGGAAAAGTAAGAAGAGGGAGAATACGATAGATGAAAATGAGGGGAGTGGAAGGAAGGGATCAGAAATGGAAAATAGAGATGGGGAGAAAAAAAGAGGAGGAAAAGGAGGGGGAAACAGGAAAGGGAAGGGGGAAAAGGGAGTGGGAAAAATGAAAAAAATGAATACGGGAGAGGTGGAGACAGGGGGGATAGAAAGGAGGGAAGAAATGTATAGAAAAGGGAGAGAGGGACATAAAGGGTGTGAGTTGGAATATAGAATAAAATGAGGCGGAGGAAATAAGAACATAGAGCTATTTGGAAAGACGTTCTGGGAATGCAGAGAAGGGGAGACTCTGCGTTGCCGCCCCTTCCTAGCGGGAGATATAACTAATCCTCAGACTGTTTCATTCCTGAACTGGCATTACTGGAGGTAGGGATCAACTATGGTCTTGTGCTCATGTTTGTCATTGACTAAGGTTCCTATTCCCAAGATAATGGTTAGATGGTTAAATGCACAGAGGGAATATGAAAGTCACTATGGGCCTCATTACGAGTCCGGCGGTAACCGCGGCGGTAAAACCGCCTGGTTACCGCCGGACTCGTATTACCATTCCGCCTCCATGATTCCCGGAATTACCGGGGCATTACAACCCCGGTTTTCCGGGAATCACGGAGGCGGAATGGTGTTAATCCCCATTCCCATCGAGTCCTATGGGACTCGATGGGAATGGGGATCATGGAAATACCGACAGCATCTCGTAATGCTGCCGGTGTTTCCTCGGCCGCCTGCAGGCGGGCGGTGTTAAACCCGCCAGGTCAGACCTGGCGGGAACATCACCTCCCGCCTGCAGGAGTCGGGATCAGGCGGTCCGGAAACAACGGTGGCGGCGGGTTTACCGCCACTGTTATTTCCGGACCGCCTGAGTTATAATGAGGCTCTATGTTTCTTTTATTTGTGTTTTCGACTATGTTGACCCTAATCTTGCATGTTTCTTGTTTTCAGTTTTAGAAGAAATGTAGCGTTTCGTAATATATGTTTAATTCTTCCTCTATCCGCTTTCTATCCGGTACCACTTTACAGCTCGCATATTGCAGCTGGCCCACCACTCTTGAACTTTGTTGAGATCGTAGACGATAAGCCAGTAACCTGTCCGCCTCCTCCCCCTTCTCTAATATTTTTGTGTAAGAAATCTCAACTTGCATTCTATTCCCTCAATATTGCTTTGTTCTTTTTTATTTACTCAGTTTTGCACCCAGAGCTACCCTGCCATCTCTTGTCACCGTGTGGATTATAAATCCTCTATCGCTTTCAACCCTTTCCACAGTATAGGAGCATTCACTTGGCCATTGTCATTAGTATCCAAGTACTGCAATATTTTATCTCCAATTATCCTGGCTACCACAAGTTCTTTCAAGAGGAAATCATTGCATCTCAATCTCCCCTTTATCCCACCTTTCGGCCATCCCCACTGCTCTAGATGCTGACAAAGCATTTGACCAGGTGGAAAGGTAATTTCTTCACAATGTTCTAGAGAAAGCGGGATTAGGGCCTAATTGAAAGCATGGACAAGGGCCATGATGAAAGACCGATGGCTACGGTAAGGGTAAATGGAATAGAATCCTCTGAATTCCAATTGGGTAGGGGAACAAGGCACAGCTGCCCCCTTTCTCCACTCCTATTTGCCTTTGTGATCGAGCCTCTGGTGGTGGCAATCCGGCAGAACCTAAGAATTGAGGGTTTCCCAATTGATGATATCCAGTTCAAACTATCGCTATTTGTGGATGATATTCTCCTTTACCCGACTAAACCAGGGACGTCCATGACGTACGTCTTGAAGGAACTGGATGAATACGTCAGACTAACTGAACTGAATCATACCAAATCATATATATTCCCGGTTGCGGGAGAAGGGACTGGGCTCAGTAAAAGTATAGATGCCTACGGTATTAATATAGAGCAATGTTGCATAAATACAAAGAAAACCTGGAGGAACACCCCTACGTAAGTATGACTTGCAGAAATTGAACAATTTAACTGTGTTCTGGCTTGCAAGAATGACTTCTGTTAAGATTAATGTGTTGCCCAGGTTGTTGTTGCTATCCACAATGCTACCGGTGAAGGTCCCGGACAACTTTTTTAGAGAACTGTAACATGAAATCTCCAGATTTATATGGGGCGCAAGAAAACCAGGATCAACAGTAGAGGTCTCACCATGCCAAAGGAGAAGGGAGGATTTTCCCTCCCTGATCTGCGTGCATATTATAAGGCAGCGCAATTAAGGATCTTCTTAGAACACATAAGGGACGACTTTTGGACATATTGGGCATATCAAAAAGATTGTGTGGCGTACCCGAAAAAGTAAGGGATTTGCTCTGATCCCTGAGGAAGGCGATTCCAGAAAGAGTAATAAGCCACCTCATATTGGGGATTTTATGGGACATGCGGAAGAAGGGTTCCCATAACAAACAACTTTCCCCCTTGACGCTTCCCAATGAGCTCGGTTTGGAATTACACAATAGATCTGGGCACAATTGAAGGGCCATCGGCACACTTTTGGTCTGATTCAGGGGTCGAAAGGGTAGGCCAATTCTTCAGCGTGTGGAAATTTTGGGGATGTACGACGATATACAAGAAATGTTGGGGGACATCAAACTGGGGGTGTTTCAAGATCTACGAATCAAGGGGACAATCTTAGAGGCCAAGTGGGAGAATAAGGTTAGGAGGGGACTAACAAATGTAGAGAATATATGGGACAAGGCCACAACTAGAAAGGGGATTATATTGAGACTATATAAAGTAATCCTGTTTGGATGTGCCCGCGCGAAGGGACCATTATGAGCACATTCGGAAAGGAATCAGGGGCGGGAAATGTATCGACGCTCGCTACAAAACTTTATGCTGCTCCACAGTTGGCGCTGTGACCCTGTTAACATATCCAGTAGGTTTTTAGGGAGCTCACAGATGTGCCCAATAAGGTGTGGATACATGGGAACGTATTAGCACATGTGGTGGGACTGCGTAGTCATAGAGATATATTAGTCAGAGCGCCTTAGCTGGATAAAAGAAATAACCAGAGATTTACTATGGAAGGAACCCCATACTGTATTTTTCAGCACCCCCCACTTCCAAAGAATACGAGCACTACAGGCTCCCAAAGATGTGGGGAGGCATTGATAGGTGCTGCAGACTGGCTGTGGCACAAAAGTGGAATTCCCCCATGCACCCAACCAAAACATGGTGGTTACGGAAGCTATGGGAGGTTTTCATGCTTGTGAAACTCATCTAATGGTGGGCCTTCCTAGAGACACACTAAAAAAAACTTGGCCTCACTTCCTGCACCTCAGAAATTGCCTTCTTCTCGATGCAAGTTAATTACATAAAAGAGCCAATTGCCTCCCCATGGAGGTTGAGGGGACCGCCAAAGAAAACTCTCAGATGCGCTGAAGAGATGGGATGTAGAGGATCAGAGGAGTGTCCTAATGTTGGGCACAATGTGTGTGTGTGTGGAGGTGCTTGAGGAGGTCTCCTGTTTCTTGTGTAAGTCACCCCCTGTGTGTCTTGATAGAGGAGATGACTATCCGAGAAAATGACCTCAGTCTTTTTGGTATATTGAAATAACGTGGAGGATGCAGGGGGAGGGTTGTTTTAGATAAAATAAGAGGAAACTGTGGTGAGTAAATACAGCCCTCGCCTGCGAGAATGTGTAAGACCTCAGAAAATGTCTGTTTTGATCTTTTGTTATGTTTATGGTTTCAAAAAAGAAAGAATTGCAATAAAAGATATATTTAAAAAAAAATAGAAGTTCAGTGGGACACCAAAACGAGACTGTTTACCCGGATAAGCAAGGAAATAATAGTGCGCCATCTATGGACACGGTCTTCCTGAGAATCCAAGTTGGAAGCTCAGGGCATCCAGGGCCAAATCTGGTCAGATATCTAAATGTGTGTCTGGGATTCATGCTGAATCCTCTTCCGTAGTGTTTTTCCACAGCGATTTGAATGTGGAAACCATCCCTGATTGGGTGCGAGCCAATTTATTTGAATGGTGCGGTGTACTTGAGGGGAGGTTGAATGTGCACCCAGTGCATAAGTTCTGTATAGGAGTTGGGGAATCTCCACCATACCTTTGCCAAAATGCAGGTCCTTGTCCCGGAGCAGCTGAAATAGGACGTATCCAAGGAAAACAAATAATCTACTCCTGCAATCTCATGACAAAGTACTTCTCAAACGGCATGCCCCAACACTCACTCCAGAAGCCGAAGGAAGCACGCACTGCTCGCTTTCCTTAATTCAGCAGGCACAGTCTAGTTGCTCACCTCAGGACTCCGGGTCTCCTCTGAATAGCTCCTGCTAGCCGCATAAACAGATTACCTTTACACTTACCCAACTCGACCGCAACAAGTGCATTAGGCAGAGTCCAAGACCTGCCCTTTCCCAAGTATCTTACCTGAACCCCACCCGATATCTATGACTTAAAATGGATATTGCATCCTGCCCATGCCCACCAACAACAACTAGTGGAATGGCCAAAAGCACCAAACCCATCCAGTGGGCATATATGAGTGCTACCATGCCCTCTAACTGGCTCTTCCAGGAGAGGCGCAGCTTTGTCTTGACCCTACTAAGACCTATAATTGTTACTGTCAAAATACTATCTGTTCCCACTGCTCTCCCTGCCTGCTGAATTTTCGCCTTACAAACTTTATAGTAACAGAGCCACCTACTTTTCCCCTCACATATCCTCCCCTCCACAGGTCAACTCATCATCTTTACTGTATTCTGGTCTGGCCACAGGATCACTTTTATTTCTACTGTGTCCTGCTCTTGTGGCTGCAAGAATGCATGGTCCAGGTTGGCAAAGGGAGTGTGGGGGTGGTTTGGGGTATGTGCCGGAGGGAGGGGGTTCTTAGAATTTCGTAAAACTCCCATTTACCCAATGATCCATGCTGTGCATTAATAACTGGGAATGTACAGCAAAGCACAGTGGATTGCACTCTCACCAGCGTGGAATGCTATATTAAATCAAATTAAATGATTAGCCCTTTTAAACATCTATGCTCACTTCTATTGGAGAGTTTGCCCATTTATGGTATGGGATTACCATTTGCTGAATGGATTTAAACATGTCCCTCTGTCAGAGACTGTTCTGTGAACGCTTTGCATTTTCAAAGCAAATCCTTCAGCACTGGTTTTGTCTTTCAGACCTGTGCGGGTATCTAGAGCAGGAGGTGGAAAGCACCACCGTCCAGGATTACATGCAGCGACTCCTGCAGAAGGAAGTGGTGGACTCTGGGATACTGGAGGACCTGGGGATTGGAGAAGATCAGAGAAAGAAGAGACCGAAAGATCCCAAGCTGACCATGGAGCTAAGACATCAACAGGTGATCATTAGGGATGACTGCATGGCTGGGAGGCAATCTGGGGTGACAGTAGGGCATTGGTGGGCATCTGTGTCTGCTGCTACCTTGAATCTTTTTCAGGGAAGAGAGTTATAGTCTGGTGGTTACAGCATCAAGCCCGGAGTCCAGAATGTTAGACCTGATTTCACGCTGCCACATTATACATATCTGTTCTTCCTGTGTTTCCAACACGCAACCTTAGACAGTGGGGTCTGCTAGTCATGTTTCAGGCGAGAGTACATTTGCATGTGTTAATCATAGTATAATTGTGTGAACCATGTACATTTCCTGTCGGAGAACTGTGGGGACATAATTATGCCTTTTTTTGTCATAACTGACAAAGCTTGAAGATCGCATGAAGATTTTCTTATACATACCAGACCAATGGAAGCAAAGTCTAACACATGATACCTATACATTTTTGTTTTATTGTGCAAATTCTGTTTGTAAAGAAGCATTTCCTGCCTTGAGGAAAACAATAATAGGCTATTGATGTGCTGACCGTCAGTTGATTGATTATAAACTTAATGAAAGGACCATGTGGTTTGTGGATATGGTCTGATTTCACACACTTGCTACAAGAACCCGAATGCAAGTTGGCACCTATAGGGCAGTAGTTGAAAGGTGGCTAGTTTAGGAATGGAAATGTATGAGGCTGCACATTTATAATTTGCAATTCAGGACCTAGTCGGTTGGGGCTTGAGAAGGCAACAAATGTTTAGGGAGTGGGAGGCGGCCACATTGGGGAGTCATTTGGATCATGGGTCAGAGAATGGAAGGCTTTGTATATTAAGAGTTTCAGAGGCTAGAGGTCAGGAGCTTTGGAAGTGTGGGTGCTGGAATAAGTATGTTTTTTGTGGCTGACCGCACGAATGGAAGGCTGGTGTAGGGTGGTTTTGTGGTTGAAGTGCAGATGTCAAAGATTTTGTAGGTCATAGTGTGAGATGTTTCAACCCCTGTGGTCAGAGTTCTGTAGTCATAAGGTTCATTCATTACTTCATGGGAAGTGATAGTTTTGAGGCTCAAAAAGTAGGATTACAAATATTTATGGTGAACAGCCCTTACATCGGTAGACTTAAGATCTATACACCTTCAAAGTTATGATGTGTTTAAAAAAGGTATAGAAAATCCTTCTACCTGAAATGTAACAGTAGACTGGATAAGTAGGACAAAGACTATTTTCTCACATGTTGCAAAAATGCATGCTTCTCAGCTAATTTACATACCCACAATGCATCGCTCAGTGTTTTGGAGCTGGAAGTGAACTTCCAGAGATAGCTTTTGGGCATGCTGTGTCCTGAAATGGCCCATTCTACTCTTCCTATTTAAAGTGATTTGGTTGGTGGACATTCAGAGTCGGACGTTCTGGGGATCCAAATGCAGCACTTGGTTCATTTGGAGACCACTGTGGGAGATTGCAGTTTGAATGTCTTCATGATACCAGCCTGCTTGGGAACTAAAGGTGGGACTGGCAGGTAAGACTAACCCTGTGACCCTAAGAGAAAGGTTTTGCAGTCACAGCACTGAAGATTGTAAGTTTGGCGTTTGAGTGTAGCAGCAAATATGTTTGGGTGCGCAGGTGCAAGTTTAGTATCTATTAAAGTATGATTCAGCCATTGGAGTTCAGTGCATCAGATGCCTTTAAACATGTGCATGATAAGCAGTCAAAGATCACGTTTACCTAATCGGGCTCCATCCTTCACCTGCCATAGTGGTCTAACAGGTACACAGGCATTTGGAATTTATTTTCTCTCATATGTAGGTATTTGATATAACACAAACCCAGGCACATTGAGAAGGCTGGGTTTTTAGAGAAACAAATTATTGTAGCAGAAGTGTTGTCAGGTTAAGACCCGACTACAGAAATCAGAATTTGATTGGGTGGGGAAGGTGTACGGGCATGTGGGTGTGGGGGAACATATCAAGTGGGGCAGGGTTAGATTGCACAGATTAGCGTTGTTCATTTGCACAATTCACATATCCACACATTGAGGAATTGGTAGAATAAGTGATATGTACAGAGTCACACTATTTTTCTTTAAGCTACAAAGCTGGGATTAGAAAGAGGTGAAGAATGGACACCATAGCTGATGTTCAGGCCAACATAGATAACAGAGTCCTGAAGGCCATCTACTCCCACAACCGTGGCTGCTTTTGGGGATCCCGATGGGTTTACTCCATAGTAATGGAGGCATCTGCCAGATCCAGTAACGGTACAATTCTTGGTGGTGATGACGGATCATCACTGTCCTCTACATGAAAGAGTCTTTCTCACACATAGCCCTGAAGTCTGAAAGCAGCCAACTCTAATATCAGAATGACCTCTTACTGGTTATTGCTCGAGAGAACTGAATAGACATCACATTTGCTATTACACTCAGTGTTCCTCAGCATCTGCCTGTAATCATCTTTCCCCAACTGCAGAATATTGATGTTGTACAGAACTAAAGCCCATTCGGCACAGCACACCGACGGAGAGTTTAAAGACATCTCTGAATAATTGAGCTGTGCTCAGGATAAAAGTAAAAAATACTCTCTTCTCAGGTGAAAGAAAACCGTGCTAAGAGGCAGGAGCGGCTTGAACGCCAGCGACAGGATCGCACCCTGAAGAAGATGGCGCTCTCTGAAGCCCAACGGCTGTTGCAGGAGGAGAGCCGCAGGAAAACCCTAAGAGCCAAGAAAGAGGAGGATGACATCCAGCGGGAGGTTGTGCGGTTACGCAAAGACATGGCTGAGCGCCGGCGTGTCATGGAGGAGGCACGCTCAATGTAAGTCTGGGGCTTCGAGGGGTGAACCGATTTACAGGGCGTGATATTTCAGAGAGCATCCTAGGTATTTTAATAGTTCTCTTTAAAGCCCTTTCCTAATAACAGAAAATATAGCAAAAGTGTCTTATTAATGTTGAAATCCAAGCTTTATGTAACACTTTCCGATTATAATATCTTAAAAATGTAACATGTCTCATTAGGCACATACACACTGTGATCATTACAGATGCAATTGCTATACAGAGGAATACGTAGGAGAATTAACCCTACAGGTATTAACGAAATTCAGTCTAATAGAAAAAATCTTTTTAAAAAGCGTGCTCCATTGTTGCAATACAAACTTTACAAGCAGAAGAACATTGGACATTTGCTTAATCATCTGTGGCTTTCTAATATCACTGCCTAATTGAACCTGACTTTTTTCATGTTTTTTTAAAAAGGAGACAAATGAATATGTAGAAATGCTTCCTGCCATGAATAGTGAGCCGCCCTATGGCCAATGTCATCCTAGATTATTACACTTACTATCCACGCATTGCCACAGGGGTATTATCCAGTATGGAGTGCTTTTTGCAGCACCCAATCTCCGCTTTGCCTTCAACATATTGAAAAAATATGAAATCGAACTTAATATAGGGGCACATACCATACACGCCCAGCTAACTGTGTTACAGAAGTCTTTGGTTTGCATTCAGTTCAATGGGATCATTTGTCAAAGTGAAATTACATTTCACTTCAACCAGAATAGGGTTAAAAGAATGAGCCACCAACGGTTATATGCAGATATTGAATTCCATACACACAATATGACATTAACATAGCCGTCAAAAGTTGTAAAACACTGAAGCAATTTAAGATTTCATAGATAACAAATATATTCACCACGAATGACTACTTCAAAGGTCTTGGCAGGGAAACACTGCCATCCCCATCCAGTATGATGAAAGTCAAAAGGCCATTAGCTGCACCCTCAGACTTTCTGACCCGGATATTTCAGTTCTCTTTCCCACATGACAACGTTTTGTTGACTCCCTTGAAGTAATAAGATGTTACCTGCGTCGTCATTCCAGTAGTTCCGAACCTTACCTTTTACATTGTAGCAATACATAAGTTTTCTTCTGCGATATCTTAATCCATAGAATGTCCGCTCATCTTCACTCCATGGAAATGCCTTTCTTTTTACTGAAGATTTTTTGTTGCACTTTGAACGAATTCTGGACCTTATCTTCAATTAAAATCTGAAAAATTCTGTAATTGATGTGGTTAATTGCAATTTTGAATGTTCGCCCTTTGAAAAAGGATCTTACTTACATCTGTTGAAAAATCATGATTGCACTCGCTTTTAGTTACAATTCTGGGATTGTGTATTTCGGTAGAAAATAAACATTTTGCACAACAGAATCAAATGTCATCATAATCCCTGCAAATTGTTTTTGTGAAATTCTAAAAGCCAATATTTTCTGTCCTGGACTGCATTTCTAAGTGAACGTTAGGCAACGCCATGGAGAAATAAGAAATTATAGTGTGGGGAGAATGAGGCTTGTGCAACTCGAATTCACTGTGTAGTGTGAGAAACCTGAAGGTGTCTCACCCGCTAGTCCCTGGGGATCTGTCATCCAAGTGGCCAGGACACGGCCATCACTATTGGATCCAGTTCCTGGGGGTGGACCAGTGCGGGAGGATCACCTGGATGGGGGTCTTCGAGGACTGGAAGTCAGACACCGAAGGGTGAGATGCAGTATCCCCTTCCTTATAACACCTTTTCCCCATCCTACTGCGTAGGATACCTAGAAACTCAAACCCCTCCTCCTTTTCCAACACAAACACTTTCTCACGGGCAGTTCATCGTGAGCGACAACAGACTAACACCAGAGCCGTATACCTGACATGTCCCAACACAAGGGTCAGGCAGAGTCAGGCAATTACTGATAATTACACACTTCTGACTTCCATCACACTTCCCCACACGGATAAAAGGTGGAGCACGAAAGCACACTCCGAGCAAGGCAAAATGCATGAGGAAGCAGCAATTCGGAGATGGCAGTTTAAACCGAGGAGAAAGGCAGCGAGACCAGAGAGGACGACAAGGAGGGAATTACCCTTGTCCTTTTCAAGAAAGGACAGTGACTTTCAATAAGCCTCAAGGAAAAACATAAGACTGGGAATTGCTGTTGACGAACAGTGTAGCGTGTGTCAAAGGTACATGGGCCCCTCCCGCATTGATAGCCAAAGCGGGGAGAAGCAATTGCCACCGTGGTACTGTCCTTGACTCCAACAGCAAAGCAATGCCAGCGAGTTCAGCACAGCCGGTGAGTCGAGAAACTGATAGCAGAACGGACTGTGTTATGTTTAAAGTTGCAATCAGCAACATTGTATGAACAAAGAGAATTTGTATATGATTGAACTTTATGAAACCGGGATAGGTATCAGATAGAGAGTGGTCCGGCCCCACATGGGTGCTCACTTGAAGGTCTCTGTTTGGTACCGCCCTGAGCGTGTAAAAATTATTGGACTGTGAAATCGAAATTGTCCTACAGCGGGTTAAGTTGAATCCCGTGCACATTTGAAAATCTTAGATTGCCTGTGAACTGGAATCGGTCTGAGCCCAGCTGAGGGGGACTAATTGTCGAAAAGGGGGTCTGAGCCAGGAGGAGGCAGATCCTGGGTAAACAGTAAACTCACCCGAGAAGATATTGCGGTGGCAAATGTGTACCCGACTGAGGGATGCCTGCAAATTAAGGTTTATCTGAACCCGACCGAAGGAGACTAATTGTGAAAGTAGGACCTGAGCCCACCTGAGGGAGATCCAGGGCGAAGAGTCAATCGCCCAACTTGAATATTTGGAAAGTAACTTTTCTTTGTTGTTTCTGGTACATCAGGCACTCTGAAGATAAGAGACATGGGCACAGAAGGCCCTAATGTTAGTAAAAGGAACTGTGACCTTGTGCCGAAGAAGGCCAAGAGTGTCCTGTGCTCGAGTGACCCGCCTTGTCCCGTGCTACAAATGTGGGGAAGGGAGGCCAAAGGACTAAACATCCTGACTTATCATTTTGTGATCATTTCTTTCTTTTTGTGAACATTATCCCACTATATTTTGTAGCATAGCGGTAAGGACTGGCAATAGGTTGTTTTAGTATAGGCCCTTTTTATTTGACTGGACTCCACTAGGTCTGTATTATTATTATTCGATGGTTGTAGCTTGCTCCATCTTAGATTTAGGTTTAGATAGGTGTTTTCCACACCCCTGATAAAGTTCAATAAACACCCTTGAACTGTAATGACTTGTCCCTGTCTTACTTTGATGCCATGCCATCCTTACAGTAGGAAAAATCCTTAAAGGGGTAGTTTGGTCAGAAATGTTATTGGCCCAATCGATCGGGCATGTATTTCCGAGGATACATCTATCATTCTTGAAAATAATTCCAATGCAACTTACCTGAGTTTTTCTAACTTTAACACATGCGAAAACGACGGGTCGGGTACCGCCATCTTGTGCTAAATTTATCCGTTGATCCGTGTCGCGAATGATGATGGTCTTTATGCACGAACTCCGAGCTACAGTTTGCCCTCATAATGCAAGTAACGGGTATGTCGCTCTACATATGTTGTGTGTTTGACAGCCAAGATCACTAACATAATATGTTGTTCCCCTACATCAATATAACTTTGATGGATCACTGATGAAAGAATTTTTCTGTAAATTGAAATAAATTACTGATTCTAATCTGAAACCAAAGTGTTCATCTTTAGATTTTTCATCCAAGCAATTACGCTTCATTCACTTGCAAGTATCTCCCAAAGTGTTTTTCCTGCAATGTGTTCACATTTCTTCTGCCTCCCTACTTGAAATCTCAAGTACTGTCAGTACTTTGCACAAAACAGTACCTTTTAAAGCATGACAATGCCTTACATTTTACATGGTAGTGCAAACAAAAATATTATTGGGTTCATTCAAGTAAACTATTTCTGTATCGCTTACACAGGTGGTACAGGCTTGTGGCATATCGTGCGTTTACATGGTGGGTTCATGGAAGACGATGATTTCGCGTTTGACAAGTTATACCGGCTTGTGTGGTTCGAGCCATAAGTGATGCATTCCCCATTGACCACGGACAATACCGTGGCTTTATACAGACAGTACCTCGACCACAGCTATATAATTTGTAGTGTCAATGCCACCCACTTACCAAACTAAATAAAACAAATAAAAAATGTGTTAATCTGAGCAATTGTTCGAAATGTTTTGTAAGTCCACAAAACGTCCAGACATCTAAGAGTATCATAAAAGATGGGTGTGCTTTAACAGGTTTACTGGCCTATCGCGCTCCCTTCATCCACATCCATCCCCCTCTGCTAACGATGATAGTTTGCACCTGAGGGCGTGTGCTCGCAAGGAGCCTGGGTGGATGGGAACGCTGAAGGCGCTGAGCACCATGTACACCATGTATTCCCGCATGTTTTTCCAATGGATTTCATTGTAATAAGAAAATGCCTCCTGAGCTGCGGATTTCTGGTGTACGAAATTGAAAGCAGAGCCAAGGATGTCTTGGATGACGTGATGGGCAATCGATTTCCGCGTCCGCAGCATGCACTTCTCCGAAGATATGTTCGAAAAACCACAGTACACTAAAAAGCGTCACCACAGACTCATTTGCAAATTACTTCCCAATGGAGTTCCCATGAATTTACGCACACGCTGACCCAGGTGAGTACTGGATGCTGAATTTTTAAATGTATTTGACCATTTTCTAAATGTGCCTGTGTAATGTCTTATCTATGACCACTCAATATATTGAAATAGTCTGTGAACAGGTAACATAATGAATGGTTTTCAGTTTTTGTGGAATATTTCCATTAATATTTTATTACCCAAGTTTCCTTCGTGATACAATGTACTGTTGTTTCTACCATTTTTAACTTTAGATAACTTTGGGTATCCATACTTTAGGGATGCTCGACTAGTTCGGTGTAATTGGATGCCTTTCCAAACACAGTCACATCGCGTTCTTTAACAATAGGACATTTAAAAAAAATACTATGTTTGTCTTCATGTAGACCGCACTGATGGAAGTACAGAACGTTACCATGCAGGACTCCACAGACCCATCCAACAGCCTATTGGTGAGGCCAAGCGACTTTAACACAATCTTTGTTTAATGTTTTTGATGTGGTCTAAATTATAATACTAATGTACATTTTCTATCAATGGTATTGTCATGATGCCTACCTCCAAGGAGCCAGGTCCGACCCGGCAACCCCAGAGGCAGGCATCATTTCCCCCAGGGGAGTGCCAGCGGGCCCAAGCTGGGGCCCTTTGGACGCAGTCCTGGCGCCTTAGGCGCCAGGCTCATGTTGGACCCCTGTCCTGGCGCCTTAGGCGCCAGGCTCATAAAGCTAGACATGTGTTTACGTGTTTTAATGTGCACTTACCTGATGCAGACCATGCTGCCACATCCAGGCCCTCTTGAGGCCTGAATGGAACTACTTTACCTGTGGGATTACTTTCCACCCGGGTGTGGTCGGGGAAAGATACATACCTGATCGGAGGAAGGATACACTTTTGGAACTTCTTCCAAAGCTATTTAAACCACACCAGATCAGCAACTCACGCTTCGCGTTGTTCTGCTCCTCGCAGCTGGACGCTCACCGTGTCAGCTCCTGCATCTGGACTTCAGCCACGCCTGTCAGCATCCTGGGTCACCTGCAAAGGGAGACAAGAGACCTTACCAGCTAAATCTGCACCACGGAAACATCACCGACGATCCTGAAAGGGAAGACATTATTTTTAAAAGCATTTCGTTACGATCGCTGCAGCGCTGCATTTCACTCACCTTTCCTGGGTTCCTCCATCTTCAGCAGCGATCATCCGGATACACAGCCACTTCCCAGAGCCTAGAGAAAAAGTCAAGAATAAGAGGTGAGAGAAGGAAGGGAATAAGACTTACCTGTTGGGTCATTCCCATTTCATTTCGGGTCTTGCCGCTTCCAGGCATTTTCCGGACCCCGGCCCCTATGGGGAAAAAAGACAAAGACATTGAATGAGCATATGCAAAGACAGTTCCCGAGCGCTCATCCAGAACTAACCTGCCATTTATTGTAACAGGAACTGCACGTTTCACTTCGGGTCGGCGCCATATCTCCGGCATTCCGAACCCCGGCCCCTAAGGGGAAAAAAGACATAAGCATTAGCGCTTGCTGCAAAAAGACAATGAACATTATTATTAAGCTTGGACTTTTGAACTTGCAACTGAACTTTTACAGAGCCTTACCTGAATAGTCAAGCTTACCTGAACTCCCATCAATCCTCAATCCAGTGAAGTAACTGGGTTTCAACGCGCCCCTGCATCAGAAGCAGGATGGAGAGCTCCTCCTTCCTGACCCTAAGGTGAGACTTCACGGGGAATCGTGGAAGGGTATCGTGGAGGGTTGGAAGAGAGTGGGAGGCTTGTGCATAACTCAGTCAGTAGGTAATACTCCCTTTTCACGCACAGGGGAATATTCCTGCAAGCCGGAGAAGCCAGAGTAGAGGGCCCTTCCTGTCCATCTTCAGAGTCCCGCGCTTCACCATTGAAGAAGCATCAGCACTCGAAGCCAGACCTGCGCCTCCGTGGGAATCAGGTGAGCGTTACAGGTATGAATATATACATCGATTAAAAAACCGTGATGCTACTAAGACCACTATTTCTGAGTCAACAGCTACCTCACTCACCTTTCAAGTACATTTTTCAGAATTGAATTTTTCAAGTTCAACTTAAAACATATTAGTTATTGTTATGTATAATATCACATTTTGATACAAAGTGGCTTGGATTCTTCTTTGTCAATATCGAGCCTGTTTGCATGTCATTTTTTTTATTTTGCTTTTACATCTTTATTATTCCAATTACTGCTATAAAGACGGAGCCTTGAACTTCAACAACGTACTATTCTTCTAATGCAACCGGCCTGGAGGATGAGGTATGTGAAGTGAAAATGTATTGATTTATACTCCTAGATTAACAATATCTTTTTTCCATTTAAGCTAAGTTATTGTTTTGATCATTTGCAATACTGTCAGCAAATTGCAAAGCATTAGATCAACAATCTTGATATATTTAACTCGGAAACACATGCAACAATGAAAGTAAACCTTCTGAAAAATGTACTTTGTCACTGAAGAACATTGACCATTTCACTATATGCATGGTGTATGTTTTTGTTCATAAACTTTAGATGCTTAGCAAAAAATGGAATAGGTGAAACAAAATAACATAACACATTAAAGGGACCACAATTTAATGAATATCTTTTGCAGGATGATCTTAGACCAACTCTCTGCGACATCTCTGAAGTTTAGGTACATTTTTCAAATGTCTTTTTAAAATGTTACATGTACAGTGTTTGATTTTATGTTAATGCTAATAGAAAAATGTTAATCAGACGATTAACCATATCGTTTTACATAGTTGAACTGATATTGTAAGGTTGACCATCATTAAACTTTCTGAAGATGTATTTTGTGTGTTCTTTGAATTCATGTACAAGGAATGTACTACTGAAGCAGTCCAAATTGGAGAGGCACATGGACAAGAGGTATACATAAGATATTGTAAAATATCAATTATCATACATTGTAACTGTGATGTAATATTTAATATTTTTTTAGTGGTTTCTATAGGGACATTTTGTTATATTTGTATATATGTTTATATGATTCTTTAAGTAGAAGAGCACATTTTAAGGTCTATGCAATTTCAAAAGGCTGTTTTTCAGCTTGGTCTGGTGGTCGACACATCCAATTTGACTGTTAGATGGAACATTCGGAAAACAAGGGTAAGTAACAGAAAGGTTTTATTAAAGAATTACATTGTTTACAATTTATTTCATTGATATTACATTTTCTTGTTGTAATTCATATATTCTGTATGTGTGCTATAAATTAAGCATGTTTTCTTTCTCTTAAATTAGAGGCCTAGGAAGAAGATGAGCATAAAGACTCTGACAATTACACAAACTAATGATGTCGGTTGCCAAACCGTTGTCGCTTGGGAGTAGCTACATTTTGAGGCTCAGCATGGTCCTCGCAAGATTCAGTGTCGTGATGTAGATGTGCAGTGGCCGGAATTTGAATTGAATATCAGCAGTGACCCATGGAAATTAATCCTGGTTCATTGTTACAGCACACAATGTCACCCAGAAGAGACGGACAACACAGAAGATGTTTCAGATTTTCTTCCAGAACCGCTAAAGCAATCAACACCCTCTAAAAAATTCTATCAAAGAAACGGACAGTGTTCCATGTTTCCCCAATACATGTGGACAAATCGGAAATATCACACACAGAAATAACTGAAGCATCTTCGCTACTGATTGACGATTGTGCTTGTGATGTGGACTTCACTCTTCCTAGAGTTGAGGCCTTATCCACCACCATGGAATCTCAAACCATTATACTTCTGGACGATTGGCTATTAAAGGAACTAAAATACATTGTATTTGACTGCTGCCTGATCGAGATCATGAAAATGATTAAATGTGATCTTGAATTGTGTAGGAGGATTTGTGGGGAGCCATTGGTGAAGTTTACTTGTGTAGTCAAAGGCATCAACCTGAAGATCAAGGGTAGCTGATTACACCACCATAACTAATTGTTATGGTCTGCTCAACCTATATTTGTATAAGTGCCTGCTGGAAATGTACTTTGTTCATCTGCTTTGTTGTTTAGCAGATCAGCGTTCAGTACAATTTCAACTTTTTTTTTAACTTTGTGGGACTCGAGTTCCTTTCAAAAACACACTACTACAAATATCAGAAGGATTTCCTGTTTCCCCCATATTAGCCAGGCATGGACACTAGAACAGATGTCAATGGACAATGCTCTCACTGGCAAAAGGCTCTGGCTTGCTGATGATGGACAGTGTGACAGCCCAGGGGTTTCTGCTAAATACTGCACTTACCTCTTCCAAGACATGGAAACCAAAATAGTGAGTGCAGTCGTCGTGCAAGTATCTGAATGTACATCTTCTGTTGCCATGGAAAAATATGGTTTCATTAAATCCATTCAACTTCTGCAATCCAGAGGAAGGCAAATAGACTTGAGAGCCACTGACAGGCACGTTTTAATAGCCAAGTCCATGCTATAGCAGTTTCCAGACATAAAGCATCAATATGGTGTATGGCATATCACAAAATCAATTTAGAAAGAAACTACTGCTGGCAAAAAAAGGCTACAGAAAACATTTTAAATTCATCACAGTCTATCAGCAACCATCTTTGGTGGAGCTCAAAAACTTGTGATGGATCTGTTGATATTCTACTTGGAAAAATAGCGTTCATTAATGCCCCATTGTGCTGCATACATTCTTGGGAAGTAAACCAACATTTCCACGAATGTGCACATGGACCATTGAGCAAGGGACAGGAGCATAAGAAAAGGTGTTTGGTTTCAGACTCCCCTCCTCACACAGCACTTCAGAAGATTGTGTCAAAAGACATGAGGGGACTCACCAAATTCTGCCACACTGGAGATTTGGAGTTGTTCCATAATATGTGCCTAAAGTACAGGCATAAAAGGTTCCATTTTGGCATAGACGGTATGAAGGCCAGAACAAGACTGGCTGTACTTGCACTCAACGAGAACATTGGAAGGAACAAGCAAAAACTGCAGGAATTTTCGGGATGTCTGTTTACAACAAGGAGTTTACCAAAAGTAGCAAACAGTGGGTGGCAAAGCCAATCTTGCAGCATATAGATTTTGAATTTGTAAAAGATCTGACATTGAATGTGCTAGCCATGCAAAAGCATGGAATCGATGCAGATTTTGTTTTCAGGGCCCAGTCTACGCCACATAACATTGCAAAAGAGGTTTGCCCTCCCAAACTTGAACTTGTTGAAAGGTTGACTTCAAGATTCAACTGTGTGACTCTCTTCAGTGTTTAACAAAGCCAGTTTTAAGCTTCTGCACAGTGTTTGGAAACTGTTTTCATTGTACAAAAAATTGAATAATATGTGACTTGAGATGTAATTGTTAAATATTTTGTTTTTAATTAATTACTGTTTGTGATGTCACTAGGTAGGCCTTACAATTTCAATTTTTCGTTGCTTTTTGTATTTATTACCATTAATATAATTGATTTATATTACAACAATAAATACCAGTCTGATTATTTCAAGTATGTCACTCAAATCAAATTCAAATGTAAAAGAGCCTGGTGAGCTTAAAACTAACAGGTACCAGGAGCCACTTTTGACTTCCCCGGCCAACTAATGTAATGCTATAAACTAGCTCCTTGTTCCCTGGTGGTAGCTCGTTGGTGACCGGTAACTGCTGGATACCCAGGTCCTGCTTGTAAGGCTTATCCAATCCTAATTTCGAGCCCTGTTTGTAATGAACTCACAATATTTGAAGAATCTAAGCAGAAAACTGGAGCAGCAGGCATACAGAAACTCAATGGGCCTCATTACGAGTCAGCCGATCCTGAAAGAACGGTGGTGGTAAAACCGTCGCCACCGTTCTTTCCGGATCGGCTGATTAAGAGTCCTGCAGGCGCGAGGTGTCACTCCCGCCAGGTCTGACCTGGTGGGTTTAACACCACCCGCCTGCAGGTGGACATGGAAACACCGGCTCTGTCATAGACGGAACCAGTGTTTCCATTGTCCCCATCCCCATGGAGTCCTATGGGGCTCCATGGGGTTGGGGACTTGCACAATTCTGCCTCCGGAATTCCCGGGTCACCGGGGTTGTAATGGCCCAGTGATTCCGGGAATCACAGAGGTGGAATGGTAATACGAGTCCAGTAGTAACCTGCGGTTTTTCAGGCTTGATTACCGCCGGACTCGCAATGAGGCCCAATGTCTCCAGAGCTCTGGTCCTCTCCAGGTCGGGTTACTGCAACAGCCTCTTTCTCAATCTGCCTTTATTCTCCCTTCGTCCCCTTCAACTAATACGGAACAGGGCTGCAAGACTTATCTTGGCCTCAAGCCCATGGACTGCATCTCTCCAGCCCAAATCTATCTCCACTGGCTCCCGGTGGCTGCGGTGGCTGCGAGGATCAAGTTCAAGACCCTCTGCATCATCCACAAGGCCTTCTGGGGCCAGAGACCCCACGACATCCGACTGTTTCCATAAATACTTCCCGCGTAGAGACCTTCGGGCATCTAGCTGCAATTCTATGCAGATCAAAAGCTATTCCAAGCAGAGAGTGTGGGGTAGATCTCTTTCCTCTGTAATGGCCTCTCTGCCCACTTAGGCTTCTGCCAGATCTCCTTAAGTTCGGGAAGCTTCTCAAGACCCACCTTTTTCTCTTCTTCGCCCCCCACCCCTGCTAAAGCCCCCCTTTGTCGCATTGACTGGCTGCCTGGTCCCTTCTGAGCTCCACAAGGCCCTCCTCGCCCAGTATACCCCAACACCATGTCTTCCTGTCCCCTGCCCACAATCTGCACTTGCCCTTCTGGTCCCCTTTCCCCTGACAAGCCTAGCGGGGTGTGAATCCCTACCGAACCTGGTCCACCCCAGTCCTCGCGCTTAGAATGTGATCCTCACTCCCTGCTTCCCGTGGCACTTGCTCACCTGGCCTCCCTTAGCACTTAATTAACAACAAGTGAGAGTCAGAAGGTAGTCGCCTCCTGTCTATACCCAAGTTTTTTAACACAAAAATGACAGAAGGATAATTAGTAAAAAAGTTATTCTTGTAGCTGGAACCCTAACAATAATTAAGTGGCCCTGTGTCAGGTATCTCCTACAGAAGAATTTGCAGTCATTGCCAGCCCTAGTCAGTGCTGGTGTGCCGACTACAAATGGTATGTGGAGGTCCTGACCCTTTCCTCTCTCATTACTTCCTATATACTACAGTTTCCATGCATACCTAATGGGGGTCGGTGTAAACTTTTAATACTACTGCCTCCAATGTGTATGTCTTATAAAAGAAAAAGAAAAACAATGAAGTCTGAAATGATCAGACAGGGGAATAAAATAACTTAAAAAGCTGATTTCCTATTCAACAATTGGTTGTTTAGTTGTAAATTGCTGTGATGTTATTCTTTATACAAGCCCTTTCATTTTCATATGTGGGGTATCGGAGCCTGGGTTATCAGTCCAGAGCTACTTCAGAATAAGTCAACCCGTTTCAGCGGGATTCAGTCTTTGGCCGCTTTCTTCAGGGCAAATGCATTGAGTTCGTAATGTTCTCTATACAATATCCAAATCATGAAGTTATGTGAGGATATCTTCAGGTGTCCACAGGGCTAATCAATCATTCCCTTGGTGCTAAGGGGTTAGAGAAAGACAAGAAAAGACAAATGGAAACTGCCATCAGTCTCAAAAGTGCTGCTGACAATAGATTCTTTGTTCCCACATTTTTTGTGTTAGGAATCCTTACCTATACTTAGATACTTGGAACTGGATTCTCTATGTCGACTTGCTTGTGGTGGGGCAATACGTGGACTCTTCCTGACTCCTGTATTGATTGTCTTACTGGGGTCTGTAGAGTCAAAAGGATGTATTGGGCTGGAGTCATTATTTTATACTAAATCAGAATTACTCAAGATGGGCCGGGACATAAAAAGTAGATAAATCACCTGTCTTCACTGTTGCGATGAATAACGTGAAGAATCTGGAATCAGTTCCTCTATGTTTGTGGTTCATACACGGGTCGCTGCAATAAATAAATAACAAACATGCCTCCCGTTACTATAGGTGCCTAGTTATCTGGCTTGCAACAAGATCATTCCTAATGTTAGGCTGCAAGCGAACTTGTCTGGGATTAACATAAAGTCCCTCAGTCCCTGCATGTCAGTTACATATTGCAGTATCGACAAGTTGGAAAAGTGTTCCGTGCGCAGAGCCATTTCTCCTAAATGAGACCTGGCGCCCGCCCGTGTCTACTAAACGTGAGTGCAGAGTGCCATTTCTCTATATTCTATCGACATCAAGGACCGGAGTGCATGCTCTTACCTCAATGGTTTCCCTGTTCGTACCGCGCCTGTGCCGGTTGTTAGTACACATCGCCATGTTGAATGGCGGTTAGTTTATATAGCCACGTAATGGTCACGTGACAATGTAGTCTTTTCGGTCTAGTGGAGCTAAAATACACCTGAAGCCTAATCAATGTATAAAATATTAGTCTCTACATCTATGTATGTTCTATATTATAATTTTCAGTGTTCCTCGATCCACAGGCGACTATGGATCTCGCAAGGGGAGCTGGGATATGTGGTCCGTTCGTGCTCTCTACCCTTTATTTATATGATAGAAGCGTTGCCATATGCTGGGATATGTAGTCCGTTCGTGCGCTACATATTATATTTATTTGTATGATGGAGGCATTGCCCTATGTTATAACACGGATGTGAAGCCTCATGTTTTTTGTCTCCATCAGTTCAAAGGCGTGACTCCAGGTTCCAGCCGAATGCCGAAATGTGTGGTCTCATTGTGCCTGTGTTCCGATATTGTCATCTGGATTCTTTAGGCCATTTTTGAGGATTTTTGTCGTGCGTTTTATCAGGATAAGAAACACAGAGGTATGCAACAAGACATTTATCATATGTTTTAGGAAAAAATAAATGTTTTTTATGCATCGGTTCTGTCATCGCTCCGGAGGCGTGGCTCCAGATTGTAGGAGGATGCTGGTATAAGTGGTCCCTTTGTGCATATTCTCCGGTTTTACTAGTCCATGTGGCTATGTTGTCATCTGCAATTCGTTAGAACGTATTTTCGAGGATTTTTTCAGGACAAAGACCCAGAGGAAGACCATGTTGTCTTTGCTATGTGCAACCTGATTTCATCAAATGAGAAATCTAGGATGTATTCATATATGTTGCCTATAATGTATTTCTGCCAGTGCATGTGATGGTCAAAACTGACTATGGATGTTCCACGGTCTCATAAGGGTCCCTGTGTATTCTGGTAAAGAGTCGTACATTTGTCAATCATCCACAAGCAGGATATTTCTTTCCTGGTGTTATAGCATAATGCATCTGTCGACCTTATCTGTCCCACGCTATCTAGGGTCCTCTATTCACTGGACTGCCAGTGTTTGCCAACAGATTTCTTTGTTGAGGCTGTCATGAGCACTGCTCCCGAGAAGCCGAGTCAAGCCCAGCATCCCCGGAAGCAGGCTCACGACCCTCGTCCCCGGCTCCAGCAAACCCCTATTGGGGCCCTTTGGACCATGTCCTGGCGCCTCTGGCGCCAGGCTCATAAGGAACCTCAGTCCCGGCGCCAGGGGCACCGGGCTCATAATTCTTGCAAAGGTGCTTGGGTGGACCTACCTGTAGCAGACCATGCTGCATACTCACCTTTGCAAATGCTGGCAGGATGAAGTCCCCAGCCTTCTGCTGGGAGGAACTATTCCCTGAACTGGGACTACTTTCTTACCTGGGTGGGGCTGGTGCCACTCCTTAGCTCTGGAACACAGGAACTCTTTTACCTGGGCGGGGCTGAGGAAGAAGACACCCAATCACTCCAACACTATTTAAACCACACCCGATTGGGAAAACGTGCTTCGCGTTATTCTGCATCTGCAGCAGGACGCTCACCGAGTCAGCTCCAGCATTCCAGTGACATCTCCAGCTTCAGCTCAGCAACCTGTGGAAGAAAGACACGAGAACTATACTTACCATCCAGGAATCCAGACACCGGCAGAACCTGCAAGCAAAAGAAACATAAGGTTAGCAAGTTGCAACACGTTCGCAGCCGCGCTCGCTTACCCGATCCATCTCTGCTTTCACGGATTCTTTGCGGCCTTCTCTTCAGCAGCCTAACGGCACCTCTAAAGACAAAGAACATTGTTAAGTAGGAATCGGTTGAAGGCGGCCGCATTTACTTTTCTTACCTGCTTTTGTGCACGTATTACGATCTCTTCAACCGCAGCAGCCCGGCACCTGAAAACAAGAAAAGACATTATTTAAGTGCCATTAAAGACTGCAAGAAAGCCTAACACTTACGTGTTTCCCCACGTGCATCCGCGACTGGGAAAACGCCCGCAAGGTCCCGACACCTGCAAATAAGAAAAGAACATTGTTAGAGGTGCTATAATAAGGTCACAGATCATTATACTCACGTACTTCGCACGTGCAACGGCAACGGACGAACAACGCCCGCAACATCTCAAGACCTGAAAACAGAAAACAAGGGACATTATTGAGGTGTCATTGAAATTCCCATACCTACGTACAACCGCACGTGTCGCGCTCTCAGTGACCACGCCCTCAGCATCCAGGCACCTGAAAAAGACAATGCAAAGACTTCATTAAAGGTGCCCATCTCTTCAAGACTATAAACTCTTTATACCTACTGGCATCCGCTCGTGCAGTAACGGCGGCATCACCTTTTGGCATCTCAGCACCTGTGCCACTTCTAAGGCCACAAAAGACTTTGAGGACCTCCAGTGACGTAACTGGAACCCACGCACCCCTGCGTAAGTCGCAGGATGGAGAGCCCAGCATTTATACGCCTAAGGTGAGAGCTCACCAGGACATTGGACTTTTGGAGAGTTGGCGATTAGTGAGGAGGAAGTCCAGCCAAACGGTCATTAACCCTTTTTTTCTTCCGCCTGCAGAAACCTTACCCTGCAAGCCAGACGGTCAATAAGAGGAAGCCCAGTCCAGAGAGTCATCCGAGCTCTACGCTTCTCAATTGAAGAGACTATAACAGTTCAGCCGGGACCAGCGCCTCCGTGGGAATCAGGTGAGCGTTACAGAGGCCAAACATCTGGCTCTGTAGTCTAAAAATCCATTGTTGTTCTCTCCTAAGTAGGAGCGCCAGTATATTGCCCCCTCTTTTTGGTATTGTGACCTTTTCCAGTATGCTCCATTTGAGGTCATTCTCTGTATGTTTAATTCCAATATAATGTTCCACTAAGGGAGCTGTTTGTTTCTTAGTTCTAATATTGGACATATGTTCTCCAATCCGTAGTTTGATGGCCCTTGTGGTCATACCAATATATTTCTTGTTACATGGACACTGAATTATATATCACATTATTAGTGTTACAGTTTGTGAAATGTCTCTGTTCCCAGGGGCATTTCCATCCTATATCGATGGATATTGTTTGTTCGGTGAATTTACAGGCTGTACAGTTCCCACACGATGCATGACCCAGTGGTCTTGATGTATTCCACAATGTTGTAGTATCCATTGGTGTATATTCAATTGTAAAGTGGGTACTGAAATATATTTTTGCATTCTCGATTTTACTTAGTTCTATTATACCGATGTGCGCCTGTAATGGGTACAGTCTACCGGTCGATGGCTTCTTCAACCGCAATTGGACAATAAACATCAACAACGTATCCGTGAAAGCCATTATCTGGGACGATCACCAAACACCAATCTGTCCTTTCGCTGATGCAGCAATAAGGAGTAACATTGCAGCCTGTAGGTTCTGAAAACGTCCGGATGTGAAAGTGTTGCGACGCCATGTGCGTCAATCAAAAATCAGCAATGGAAGATAACTTTCTGTGAAGAATGCAAAGACTGGAATTAATCGATTGATGAACAGAATCTACATTATGAGATCACTGTTCACAGTTAAAAAAAAATAATCAGATCCATGCAATGTTCACTAGCTATAACATATACTGGAAAAAGTTACCTGTGTTTTCATGGACCTAATTAACTCTTTTCAGTGCTATGGCAAAATGAAAAGTACTTGCTATGCTCCCGACTATTGCTGTTTCCTTCAAAATAACACATTTTTGTGTTGTGAAAAGAAACAACAGTTTTGCGTTTGTTGTGGATATGTGTTTTTATGTTCCTGGTTCTGTGTTAGTTAATGTTATGACGTTGGTGATGTCAGGGTACGTTTGGCTACGCTGCCCACTAAAGTCATTACAATAGGTGGAGCTCATCGTGAGCATCTAGTGATGTCAGCGTTACAAAAAACACACAGCGAAAAGACAAGATTAATAGGCTCAAACTTTAAAGGTTTGCAAGGACACGTGTTTATATATGGTTTGGTAAAGACATTAGTACATAATATAAGACATGAAAAGTGACTAATGACTTAATTCATTTCAGGTAGTGTAAGTACCTATTTTCAGAGCGTCATACTGGGAAGATAGCTGAACAGAGCAGAAACAAGTCACTGACACGAAGGAAAGAGAAACTCCAAAGTTGTGTGATCAGAAAGGGTTTCCTTAATTTGTCGAGGTACGGGGGTCTAGGCCTTTCCATTGAGACACATCAATAGATTGCGCACAGAGGACGTTGATATGAGCCGTGCATTGGCATTGTGAAATGGGGCATGAGCGTCTAGTGATGTCAGTGTTGGGGGCGGGTAATCTGAATTAGTGCCGCAAGGGCACTTGAACTTGGGGCAATGGATCAACGGATAAGATTAGCACAAGACGGCGGTAACCAATCCGTAGTTTTTGCATGTGTTATAGTGCGAAAATCTCTGGTAAATTGCATTGGAATTGTTTTTAAGAACGATATATGTATGCTTGTAAATACAAGCCTGATCGATTGGGCCAATACCATTTCTGATCGAACTACCCCTTTAAATCTATAATGCACACGTGTTCCAATCGAAATTATGATAATATTAAAGTGGCATCTAGTGGATTGCTGGACTTTGCAACCTCTGCTTTGTTGTTTCAACGTGCTGCCTGTTGAACAGTCATTCAAAGGGGATACTAACTCTGAGCTGTGGGCCAACAGTATGTGCCTTTCCACACACAAATGTATCTATCCAGGGGTACTTAATTGCTCCACCATTGTTAAAAAAATCCTCTCCTGCGGCTTGAACTGAGACCCGATATGACCTGAGCTCCCTCTTATTTGTGGTTGATGTTATAAGGACAGATCAGGGAACTTCTTCCAGCCTCTAAGAAATGTTAGCTAAACTCCTACACTATCTCATTATTATTCTTGGGCAGCTATAGTCTCCTAAAAATTAACCTCTTTCAAATCCTGAGGGTAAGTGCCTCATAATAGTCCTGCAATCGTCATATTGGTACTCCAGACTCATCGGCTTGTATATGACTTCATTTGCCACTGACATTATGTATCTTTAATTTGTACGCTTGACCTCTTACTCCAGTAGTCATCTAAGTCTGTGGGTGGTGAGGTGGTACCCAGTGATTTTAACGAACCATTTTTTGGTCGAGGCATTTTTTTGAAAGAAACACATACACTGGAAAAAAAAAAAGAAAAAAAGAAAAAATATACATATATATATATAGAGAGAGAGAGAGGGTTAAGGGGGTAAAACGGGTGGGGAGGGGTTTGGGGTGGAGTTAACAACATAGAGAAACAGGGGGACCCCCACTAAAATTTTAAAAAATGTGTTTCGTTAAAAAATGCAAAATCACATAGATCCAGGTTGTCCTGTATAACAAACATGGTCCGCAGAGTTTTAGTAAAAAGGGTGTACGGTGATTGCAATGACCGATCCCCATTATAACAACACAAAAAGAGTTCTGGATGCTCCAGCCTCCACCAAATGTCAACCGCTATTTACTATTCCCCATCAGAGTGTTCTGGGTGGAGGCTCCTTTTCAGCATTGTTTTGTGGGAAAAGGGCTTTTGTCGCACTGAGATATTTCCTGCTTTACCAACACCTCTTCGCTTGAACGAGGTGTATAACTGTTTCATTTTTTGCAAGTGAAAGGAGGAAGCAAGAGATAAAAAACATGCAGAAGCAAACGGGGCATTCGTTGGTGGCATCGTCTGAGCTGCATCGGCAGCAAGAGGAGCGAGTGGAAAGAGAGAAGCATAGAAAACGCCGACTAGAGGAGCTGCTGACACGCCTACATATGGAGGACCAGAAGGTGAGTGATTTTGAAAATTTGAAAAATACATAAGCAACAAATGTCATCTACTGCAAAGGAGCCCTTGGTAACAACACAACCAAAAAAAAACAGCGGGCTGATGGATTGTCACGTCTCACTGTTGCCTAATCTGATGGGCTATTGTTCCTTAGCGGCTTTACTTCTGCTTTGTTACAGCTGAAATGCTCACTTGTTTTTCAGTAGGCATGTGCCAATCTGCTACATTGTCTCCTCATTCCTTTTGCAACCACTATTCCTGGGGTACTTGCTCAGATATGGCTTTTGTGGTGTTGTGGCAGTCCTTTCTATCATGGACAACTGATCCCAGGGCCTAGATGTACAATTGCCTACTCCTAATGTGTTTTACGTGTGAAATCGCCCAAGTTCAAATGTTTGCCCCAGCTGTAGAGTCAACCTAGAATGATCAAACCATAGTGCTGATCAAAAAGGGCCACGGCTTAATGCTCCTCAGAGCCAGCAGACACATGTCTGGGCAGTTTCTAGCACTTGCAGGAGAGTACTGAAATGAGTCGGTGAGTAATTTTGTGATTTGTTTGACATGTGCTCAAGGTTTCTTGGAAGCGTGGAGGTTTGTTGGTCTTTTGGGTGTTACTTCTGCTTGATCGACCCAAGAGACCTAAAACTAAAATCGCCTAACCAACTGTCAGAAGTGACAGATCCCAGAGTGGACTGTCTGCCTGGCGAATGAGGTGGACACACGTGGAAAGAGCAATCATGTGTGTGGGACATCCCTCAGGTCATACTTGAATGGCAAAATCAAACGTTGACGGCTGGAAGGTTTTGAATACATCATAACCACAGACACTGCTCTGGCCAACCCTCCATACCAACATTTTTCAGCCTGCCAAGCCATTACAGAAAGGGAAAGACCATATGCAAATCGGGCTTGGAACCACCCCAAAAGGGGCAGTCCAGCCTGAACTGCTCAGTCACATCCCTTCTCCACAAGACCACATGCATCCCAAGACATGTTTCAGCCTTGTTGGGCATCATCAGTGAGGGGTTAGCTTGGGTCTCTAGGCCCAACAGGCTTGGGACCCACGTCTGGGCATACTCGATCCACTCAAGCTGACTAATGCACATCGAAATGTTGATGGCTGGAAGGTTTTGAATAGATCATAACAACGGGCACAGCTCTGGGCAACCCTCCAGACTATCGTTTTTCAGCCTTCCAAACCATTGCAGAAGGGGAAAGACCATTTCCAAATCAGGCTTGGTCCCACCCCCAAAGGGGCCGTCCAACCCAAACTGCTCAGTCACATACCTTCTGCACGAGACCACAAGCATCCCCAGACATGTTTCAGCCTTGCTGGGCATCATCGGTGAGGGGTAGCTTGGGTCTCTAGGCCCAGCAGTCTTGGGAATCATGTTTGGGCATACCTGTCCCAATCAGGGGGGGACTAAAGCAAAACCAAACATTGATGGCTGAAAGGTTTTGAATAAATCATAACCACAAGCATGGCCACATACTGAAGGGCAGTTGCAGTGAGAAGGTCTAGTGTATTATTCGGACTACAAAGTGTAAACAATTACCTTAGAGTTTATTTTGTTGCATAGCTTGGGGTTCCAGTATAGGTGGCTGTGTTTGTATCTTGAATGTCACTGCATAAGGTTATGACACGCTTAATGCTTAACGCTTTATGCCACAGTAAGGCCACCACACAGCACTGATGGTGAGGAGCTGAGAGCGAGTGTTTGAGGCTGCAGGCCAACATCATAATCACCATTGTGCCGAAAGGACCTCAGTTAAGGCCTCCTTAGCACTGACTGTCCAACAACAAGCTGGGATAAGTGGCTGACCCTAATAACGCTTCTCTGTTGGAATAATTTTCAGGATGTAGGTTCCCTAGTGAGAATGCAGCCCTTCGTTGCTGCCCAAGCAGTCATTGGGTCCTGCCAGAAAACCTATGTGTATTCCTGTTGCGTTGTGGTTACTTGGTCCCTCTTAAGCGGTTGCTGGATAGAATAGAAAAATATTTATTGAGCGCAGTCTTATTCCCAGACAAACCAGTTTCAAGGTGGTTTACAAAGTCAAAAACCATAAACATACATAGCAGTTAAAACACCACCCCTTTTAAACCACTTCCCTCACCTGCAATTGCCTAGTTAGGTTAACAGGTGGTGCTAGGATGAATCCAGATAACTTTGAGACAACTGCTCTGTCTACTGTTCAACCAGCTTTTTCTACAGCACTGAACTGGCGAGGGCCTAAAATCTGCACGCCAACCTTACTTGGCCATCATCGGAGAAATAGGGTGATCCCTGTAAGTAGTTTTGGTATATTCCGCAGAATCTCTAGTAAGTGAAGGCTGTCTGTGGCAGGATTTACAAGTAAGCTGAAAATGTGCGAGAAGCAGGACAGTTATCAGGCCCAAAGTGGAGAAAATGTTATAGGAGCACAAATTAAATTTCTCCATAATGCACTCTTTGGCAAGAGATATGGCGATCTGGGCAGCTGATACACATGGAAACCATTTAAAAATACAGCCATGATTGCATCAAAACATGTCAAAACACAAGTAAAAAAAATAGACATCCAGTCTATGCCAGCAGTATTGGTAATTTGGGAAGGAGATACAAAAGGCTTGGAAATCCTTCCCAAAATCTGTAAAAACCCAGGTGGGATTACATTAGAACCACTTGAAAAACAAATTAATTTGCACCCAAATGGACTCCCAGAATAAGCCTTTTCCCAGCAGTAGGAAAATGTGTGTATTAGTTATTTCAAAAATATTTCTCCTTCAAGGGGTTTCCAGCTAAAGCCACCCAGAGCACCAGCACTTCTGTTCATTCACACCTTTCTGTGGTTAACTAATGAGTAATGCACACACATAGCATACTATTGCTTATTCAGCATACATTACATATTATTAGTAATTATTAGCGCCATCTGTGTATATTTAATGCTTCATATCATGAAGTATCCTAAACCTGCGTTCCTAGCCACCTGATTGGCTGGCTTCCCCCGCCAGGGTGATAATGATTATTTAATGCACACTATTGAGCATACCATCATTGTACTTCACCCTACATATTGTTATATGCCTGGACCTCCAAAACCACCACGTAGGATCTTTGTGTGCATAATGCACACCCCTGTTCTAAAACAAGCGTTTTCATCAAAAATCTCTATACTTTCATTCACCAAAGATCCCTCTGTCGTTTCCCATGGCTGTTACCCAATAATCCCCCTGGGGGTGGTACTTAGTGGGTGGTACTAGTTCTGCTGCCTGCGCAGAGTAATACGAAGGCAACCGTTTCTTTAGTCTGACCCAGTATTCTACCTACACAAGACCCACAATGGCTGCATCCATATGCTTCTCATCAGCGTCTTGACTGATAGTTGAGGTCCCACCAGTACCTCACCTCCCTCCAAGGCATCCTCTTCAACATTTTTCCTTTCGTCCTCTTCTCCCTCATAAGTTGCACAATCATGAACAATGTATTCAGGTATCACTGACTCGGCTACAAATGTCACAGGATTGACTAGGTGATACTGCACAGGATGTATCAATGCATTTGATAAGATAACCTAGTACCCCGAAACTCTTTGGGTCGTTGAGTCTACTTGGATTTTTCCAAGTTC
This sequence comes from Ambystoma mexicanum, assembly GCF_040938575.1. Taxonomy (NCBI): domain Eukaryota; kingdom Metazoa; phylum Chordata; class Amphibia; order Caudata; family Ambystomatidae; genus Ambystoma; species Ambystoma mexicanum. Next base: position 106,246,973 of record NC_090939.1, on the reverse strand, counting down.
GCAAAGACTGCATGCTCCCTGTACAATGTCACCGGGCAACCCATGGTAATGGTTAAAGGCCTTTGAATTGCAAAAGCCACTGTCGCTAAAGCTTGCTCGCAAGGGAACTGTCCCTAGATCACTGGGTCTTTTAGTCCACTATAATATGCTAAAAGTTTATGGCCTAGCAATGTTTGCTGGGTCAGGACCGGTGCTACCTGCCTGTTCAAATGAGAAAGTGAATAAAAAAAAGGTTTCTTGGAGTCACCAAGACTGAAGCATTGGCGATTTGTAGCTTTGCGTTCCTGAAAGCAGGTCACCATTTCTTCAGACCATTCTTTTGGACCCTTTATCTTCTGCGCTTTCTTAAGTCCCTGCAGTAAAGGGCATCACGTAACTAGAGTAGTCAAATGTCCACAATCTGCAATAGTTACAGAGCCCGAAAAAACGGCTGCATTTGTTTCACTGTGACTGGGTGAGGTGTATTCTGAACGGCAGTGGCTCTCTCTGGCATAACCTTAGTTCCTGCAGGTGATATCACTTTCCCCAAATATAATAACTTTGTTTGGCAGTACTGCAATTTTACTTTGCCATCTCTGTACCCCTTCTCCGTAAGCAGGGTGAGGAGTGTTATTGAATCTCCTCAACACTGCTCTTCTGAAGTGCTACAGACTAGTAAACCGTCCACATACTGGATTATTGTATTGAACACATGTACATTTCTCAAATCCATCTGAACCACCCTCTTAAAACCACTCGAAGATTCACAGTACCCTTTGGGCAACCTTATGTACTCAAATCTCTGATCAGGATAGGTAAACGCATGAGGTACAGAGAATCAAGGAGTAAGGGGATCAAGAAAAATGCATTTTTTAAATCAATCACTAAAGGGGTCAATCCAGTATGGATATTACAGAGAATGGTGGCAGGATTCGGTACCACCAGAAATTCCACCTGAACAATATTATTGCGGGGCGCAAATCCTGGACCATCCTCCAACTGGACCCCTTTGCTTTCTTCACAGGGTGGATGGCCGTGTTACATGGGGACACTACATGGGGACACAGAAGGTTATATTATGCCTTGCTTCAACAACGCCATAATGGTCTCGTAAATCCCTTTGTTCGTCTCTCTAGACATGGGGTACTTCTTAACCCGTGGTAATATCACACCAGGTTTCAATTCTTTTCACACTGCTCCAATACTCCTTGGCAGCCCCACATCATGTGGATTGCTGGTATATAAATGGTCCGGTACCTTTTCCAAATCCTCCTTCCAATGTGGCGATGTATTTTTAACGATGAGCATGGTCTGTGGTACTTCCGGTTGCTCCATCGCTATCTGGCAAAGCACCCCAATCTCAAAAACCATCTCTCCTGTGTCTTCGAACAATTGTTCGTCAGACACGTCCCTTAGCGATAAGGTCGGATCGATGCACAGAACTGCTCCTCACTCTCCGCCTTCCTCATCAGTCCCTGAGAGAGCCACCCTGTTATTCTTTATCATGACAATGGTGCCTGGTGTTACCTCCTGCAGCACAACAGGCCAAAACAAAAACTCAATCGGTACCCGCCATGTCTGATCTTTAATTCCTGGGACCTAACTCAACAAAACTATTACCCCATAAAGAAACAAAGTTGAATGTACAGGCACCCCCCTTACCGCTCTGTCACTACAATATGCATGCAAATGCGCTGCTTCTCTTACTGGATGCAAACCGGAAATCGAGCATACTATGCCTTACTCGGTGAAAGCAATCAACATTCGCAACTTACTCAAGAGGTCTGTACCAAGGAGATTTGCTGAGGTATCTTTGCATTGCAACAAAGGAGCAGATACATTTTGTGTACCTACCTTGATACGTAGATCTTCAGTATAAGGAACCAACAGGATTGCCCTAGAGAATCCCTATGTGTCCATCATTTTGCCTGAAAAGGGGAACTCACCTTCCTTAATGCACGTTTTTTTTGGCCCCCATATCGACCATGAATGAGAACATTCAATCACCTACCTGCACACCTATTCGGGGTTCCTCTTCCGGATCACTAGTAACAGACAGTACCGGTCACATCAGAGATCCCTGTGGGCTGTCCTACCGTTGGTACATATTAGGACCAGGGAGCGAAAAAGGACTGCATCCAAAAACACTTGCTCAGTGCAATGAGTAACCATTCCTTGGGGTAAGGGATTTTTCTCCTATGTGTGTACCGGTGCATGCGCTGGCATAGTTGGTGGGATCTTATAGGTATGTGCAGCCCCAGTTGCTGGGTTCTGTTAAATGTATACCTGCTGCGAATGTACAGAGCCTTCGGGATATGGCAGGGTTGGGGATTGCATCTGCTGAGCTCTCGCTTTAAAATAATGTGACCTGTCTCGACAATCTCGTGACATGTGTCCCAAACTTCCGCATGACCAACACTGAATCCCATAAAACCCTCCATAGTTATTTCCCATTGGCCCATTAAGCTGGGGACTGTGACAGTGTGACAATGTGGAGACTATCTCTTCACTATCTGTTACGTGCCTGAATGTTATAGTCTGCAAGATCTTGATCCCAAATTCAGGAAGTAAACATAGGGAAGTGTTGATGTATGGCCTTTCCTCTAAAGGTGACTCTCTGTTTTTTGGTTACCTAGGAGACAAACGTCTTGGAAGGGGAGAAAAACGACGTCCGTTACGAGTGGGCTTATTAGCTGAAGACGGATGAGTTTAGGAGAAGTTTGGTTAGAAATTATTGCGCCGTTGCGCACTGAAAACTGTTATAAGTTAAAGAACTGTTCGCGAGTTGGCTAGCGTTAATTATTGTTGCACAACGCTCGACTGGAGATCAGGCCGAAGCGAGCGTTTTTTCAACGGAGTGGGGACTTGCCCGCAATGCCGGAGAAGACAAAGTTGAGGCGGCGGGACTGTGGCTTAACCGCAATGTCGGAGAAGACAAAGTTGAGTTAGTGGGGTGTGGCTCACCCACAACGTCGAAGGAGGCAGCGGATCGCAGCTGTCGAGTCAGCTTATCTACGCAAGCAAGACAAAGTGAGTAACGCCCCATAAGGAAGTAGAAAACCCACTAGCAGAAGAGAGGGGCGGTTACATTTGAACCAATCGTCTGTGTGACACGCCCCAAAACAAAGCATCTAGTCCGCAGAGGTACAGCTCTTGTTCATGTAACAATAAGATAAAGACTGCCGCAAGCGGTTTTAACAGCCAAGGAATAAACGTTGTTAAGTGAGCGTATAATTGTTCTACGACAGACTGTATCCACATACGGGCCTCCATGGGCTGGGTCTGTAAGTCAGAAAGGAGGATTAGTAAATGTGAAGACTATGAGAGAAACGTACGCTATTTAGGTATAAGGATATGAAAGAGACTATTCTTAAAGGAACAGTTGCAAGTGACTTTTGCATATGGAACAATACTGAAGTTTGAAGGTACCAAAAGGGGCAGAAGGGAATTCTTAAAGAGACAGTAACTAAGATACGTGAAAAGAAATTGCAAAGAAAGAAGAATGTATAGGAGTAGATGAACTTTCTATAACTCGAAGAAGAAGGGAGGTAACAGAGTTCAAAGGAAAACACAAGACACCAGAGATCACTTACCTTAAGCTGCAGAAGGTCTTGCATAAGATCCGAGGGACTCTTCAATTACACGCATCCTTTACTGCTGGAAAAGAGAAGAGAAAAGACGTATCCTTTGCGTTAAGCCTAAAAAGAAAAAAAAAGAGGTATTAATAAAAGAAGTGGATTCTCCTTGAAATCCATACATCTACTTATTGGCTCAGAGTATTTATTCACAAACTAAGCAAACAGTGACATTTGGTGTCAGAAGTGGGATAGAGAGAGCGCCATGGAGGACCTTATTAAAACCCTAACTGAGGGTCAAAAACTATTACAACAGGCCCTACAAATGCAAACCCAACAAGCTCAAGCTGACAGACTCGCATTCCAACAAGCGTTACAAATGCAACAGGCCCAACTTTTGGAAGTCACGAATGCCAGAAACAACACTCAAGTTCCCACCTCAGTGTTACAAAAATACTCGACTGGTGAAGACCCGGCTCATTTTTTTGTAAATTTTGAAAGAGTAGCTCGTAATGCACAGTGGCCCGCCGAGAGATGGTGCCATTACATCGCACCATTAATGACCGGCGAAATGCAGTGTGCCTACCAAGCAGCGAATCCCGCGGGTGATACCGGTTATGGAGACATGAAGAAAGTGGTGTTGGAACGAATGGGTCATGATGAGGAAACATATCGAATAAAATTCCGAGATGTTAAATTACTTGGAGAAGAAACGCCGAGACAAATGTTTTACAGAGTAAAAGAATTAGCCGAAAAGTGGTTACAACCTACAATGTCTTCCCCGACAGAAATAACTGAAAAAGTGATTTTGGAACAGTTCATTGAAGCCCTACCTGGTCCAGTACAAAGGTGGGTTAGACAACACCATCGTCTAACACTGTCTGAAGCTGTGGAGGTAGCCTCCGCTTATCAGAAGGCTGGACAGGGTAAAGCTTGGTCCTATACAACAAATACTAGACCTCATACGTTTGCGAATAAAGTTATGACACAACCAAAGTGGCCACATTCGATGCTGAGGAAACCCGAAGGGGAAATTATACGCTCCAGACCCAACAGTGAAGGTCCTAGCAACTATCGTCAGTCACCAACAGCTGTCCGAGGACCACAGTGTTTCGATTGTGGGGAGTGGGGCCACCTTGCCAGGTTCTGTCCAAAGAAACCAAAGACGGAACCAATGGATGTGGGTGTTCTTGAGTCCATTAAGGAGGCTGACACCTATGAACAAACACCGGGAAGGCAGTCACAATATCTGTATACTTGTGATGCGGAGGTGGAAGGGAAACACACCACAGCCTTGGTCGATTCAGGAAGTCTACAGACCGCCGTAACGACAGATCTGGTAGGTGAAAATTATTGTTCATCTGGGGAGATACCTATTCGATGTGTCCACGGGGACATAAAGGCCTATCCTTCAAAGAAGGTTCAGATAAAGATGGCCGGGGAAACTATGAATGTGAGAGCTGCGGTGTTACCTGTTTTACCCAAACCTTTATTAATTGGAACGGATATACCAACATTTTCTAAATTAGTCCACGAAATAGAGAAGAACTGGTTGGAAACGGCCCCTTTCCATAAAGAAGAAATACTTACGCCAATGGTTAAGACCCAGAAAAGTAGGAAGATAAAAAGGGCGTTAAAACAGGAGTGGAAGGAAAAAAATAGTTGCCCGATCGCAGTTGACTGGAGGCTAGATGAGGATGGAGATAGCTTTAGGTCAGCCCAGAGCTTAGATCCATTGTTGCAATATGCCAGAGAGAGGGCATTAGAGGACCCATCAGGGCAAGATCCACACTTTATGAAAGAAAATGGGTTGTTGTACAGAGTAACCAAATCTCGGAACGGCGAGGATCTAAAGCAACTGGTGATATCCAAAAAATTCTACAAGACTGTCTTAGAAGTCGCCCACATACAAGTTGGAGAAGGTCATCTAGGAACGGAAAAGACTACTAAGAAGATTCTGGACAGATTTTATTGGCCAGGAGTGTACAATCAAGTGGTTAAATTTTGTCAATCCTGTGAGGAGTGCCAAAAGAAGAATAGGGCCAATATAAAAAAAGCACCACTACAACCGATGCCTCTCGTTGTAGATCCCTTTAGCCGGATAGGAGTCGATATTATGGGGCCTTTAGAACCAACAAAGAGGGGCCATAAGTATATTCTGGTAGTAGTAGACTATGCAACCAGATATCCGGAGGCATTTCCATTAAAAGCCACGAATACACAACAGATATGTGATGTGCTTATTCCCTTTATAGGACGAGTTGGAATTCCCCGAGAGATCATCACCGATCGTGGTTCCAATTTCATGTCTAATGTCCTTGAACAAGTCTGTGCGACGCTAAAAATTGAACACCTAAAAACAGCGGTTTACCACCCACAAACAGATGGTTTAGTTGAACGCTATAACCAAACCATCAAACAAATGTTAAAGAAGACAACTGTTCCTGGGAATAAAGATTGGGATAGAATCTTACCATGGATACTGATGACTTTAAGGAACACTCCTCAATCCTCAACAGGATTTTCACCGTTTGAGCTGTTATTCGGAAGACCGGTCCGGACTCTGCTGGACATTCTAAAAGAGAATTGGGAGGAGCAATCGGAACAGGAGATAACCCTAACAGAATATGCGTCTCAGCTAAAGGAAAGGATTGAGAAATTACAGGCTGTAGCTAGAGACAATCTACTTCAAGCTCAATTAAATCAGGAAAGACATTATAATCAGAAATCACAATTGAGAACCTTCAACGTGGGGGAACACGTATTGGTGCTATTGCCTACGTCAGAGAACAAGATGTTAGCGGCTTGGAAAGGGCCGTATGAAATACAAGAGGTCCTAGGCCCTTTGACGTATAAAGTGAGACAACCAGGGAGGAGGATACCCTGTCAGACGTATCATGTGAACTTACTTAAAAGATGGATACCTCCCACCCAAACCGTCGCCATGATAACGCTAGATGTGGCCCCAGAAGAACATTTCCCAAAATTTAAAGAAACAATAGGTCTAGAAGGCCTGAATATTAATCCGGAGCTAACAAATACCCAGAAAAAGGAATTATCCCATTTATTACAAGGCTTTTCGGAGATATTCTCCTCACTACCCGGAAAAACTATGTTAACTCACCACCGGATCGTTACCAAACCGGAGACCATAATAAGACTCAGACCATATCGAATTCCGGAAACAAAAATAAAGGCCTTCAACCAAGAGGTACAGGAAATGTTAGAGTTAGGAATCATTGAGCCATCCCATAGTGAATGGAGCTCTCCTGTAGTACTAGTTCCGAAACCAGATGGCAGTGTAAGATTCTGCATGGACTTTAGAAAACTAAATGAAATATCTAAATTCGACGCTTATCCCATGCCAAGGATCGAAGATTTATTAAACAATCTAGGAAAAGCCAAGTTCCTGACTACCATTGACTTAACCAAAGGTTATTGGCAGATCCCATTATCACCTTCAGATAAGGAAAAGACAGCATTTGCCACTCCTACGGGGTTGTACCAATTCACGGTGTTACCCTTCGGGTTACATGGAGCACCAGCAACGTTTCAACGATTAATGAACTACCTCACCAGAGGTCATGAACAATATGTCGGAGCTTATCTAGATGACATTATAATTTATAGTAACACCTGGTCAGATCATCTACGACATTTAGAAAGTATGTTTAAAACCCTAAAACAAGCTGGTCTACACATAAATCCCAAGAAAACCCATGTGGCTACATATCACACTAAATACCTAGGATATTATGTGGGTCAAGGTATAATCAAGCCCCAAGAGGAGAAGATAAGCGCTATTAAGCAGTTAAAATTCCCGGGAACTCCAAAGCAAGTTAGAGCCTTCTTGGGATTTGTGGGTTATTATAGGAGGTTTATCCCACATTTTTCCACATTAGCCGCTCCTCTAACAAATTTGTTAAAGAAAACCTCTCTCACGAAAAAGAATTGGCAAACCAAGGAGACTCTGCAAGCTTTCAATGAACTAAAAGAGGCCCTAACCACTAAGCCTGTTTTACACTGTCCAGATTTTGAGGCCCCGTTCTTCCTTCAGACGGATGCGTCAGGTACAGGCATTGGGGCAGTATTGTTCCAAAATCAAGGAGAGGAAGAAAGGCCAATACTGTTCATTAGTCGGAAACTCTTACCACATGAGTTGAGTTACCCCACAATAGAAAAAGAGTGCTTGGCAGTCAAGTGGGCCATTGATGCCCTTCGGTATTACCTATTGGGAAGAGAATTTACTTTAATAACAGACCACGCTCCCTTAGTCTGGCTTGCCCGTAATAAAGATTCAAACCAGAGGGTACTCAGATGGTTCCTTTCCCTCCAGCCCTTCTCTTTTAAAACTGTTCATAAACCTGGGAAACTAATGATACAAGCTGATTTCTTATCCAGGGCTGAAACCCTTCCCAAGCGTAAGGGCTTAGTAGAGGGGGTGTGACAGTGTGACAATGTGGAGACTATCTCTTCACTATCTGTTACGTGCCTGAATGTTATAGTCTGCAAGATCTTGATCCCAAATTCAGGAAGTAAACATAGGGAAGTGTTGATGTATGGCCTTTCCTCTAAAGGTGACTCTCTGTTTTTTGATTACCTAGGAGACAAACGTCTTGGAAGGGGAGAAAAACGACGTCCGTTACGAGTGGGCTTATTAGCTGAAGACGGATGAGTTTAGGAGAAGTTTGGTTAGAAATTATTGCGCTGTTGCGCACTGAAAACTGTTATAAGTTAAAGAACTGTTCGCGAGTTGGCTAGCGTTAATTATTGTTGCACAACGCTCGACTGGAGATCAGGCCGAAGCGAGCGTTGTTTCAACGGAGTGGGGACTTGCCCGCAATGCCGGAGAAGACAAAGTTGAGGCGGCGGGACTGTGGCTTAACCGCAATGTCGGAGAAGACAAAGTTGAGTTAGTGGGGTGTGGCTCACCCACAACGTCGAAGGAGGCAGCGGATCGCAGCTGTCGAGTCAGCTTATCTACGCAAGCAAGACAGAAAGTGAGTAACGCCCCATAAGGAAGTAGAAAACCCACTAGCAGAAGAGAGGGGCGGTTACATTTGAACCAATCGTCTGTGTGACACGCCCCAAAACAAAGCATCTAGTCCGCAGAGGTACAGCTCTTGTTCATGTAACAATAAGATAAAGACTGCCGCAAGCGGTTTAAAAAACAAAGAAATAAACGTTGTTAAGTGAGCGTATAATTGTTCTACGACAGACTGTATCCACATACGGGCCTCCATGGGCTGGGTCTGTAAGTCAGAAAGGAGGATTAGTAAATGTTAAGACTATGAGAGAAACGTACGCTATTTAGGTATAAGGATATGAAAGAGACTATTCTTAAAGGAACAGTTGCAAGTGACTTTTGCATATGGAACAATACTGAAGTTTGAAGGTACCAAAAGGGGCAGAAGGGAATTCTTAAAGAGACAGTAACTAAGATACGTGAAAAGAAATTGCAAAGAAAGAAGAATGTATAGGAGTAGATGAACTTTCTATAACTCGAAGAAGAAGGGAGGTAACAGAGTTCAAAGGAAAACACAAGACACCAGAGATCACTTACCTTAAGCTGCAGAAGGTCTTGCATAGGATCCGAGGGACTCTTCAGTTACACGCATCCTTTACTGCTGGAAAAGAGAAGAGAAAAGATGTATCCTTTGCGTTAAGCCTAAAAAGAAAAAAAAAAGAGGTATTAATAAAAGAAGTGGATTCTCCTTGAAATCCATACATCTACTTATTGGCTCAGAGTATTTATTCACAAACTAAGCAAACAGTGACAGGGACCCATTCCTCTGAACCCACCAAATGACCCACTTGTCTGTGGAAATCGTCCCCTACCCCTAGGAAACCCTCTCATTTGCCTTGGACCAGGGGCATACCTGTTCGTCCAACCCTGTGTCATACCTGAGTCACCATGTCCCTGTTGTCCCAATCCCCACTGCTGTCTCTCCATGAAGCTAGTAATCACTAGTCCTTCCAAACAAATCTTTGCCAATTTTTTCTGAACGTTGGCCTCTGCCTTCTCTGCCTGATCTATATTCTTCTTTTCCTTTTCTTGCCTCCTTTTACAAAAATGCACAATATGGGCCCAAATTGCTATCCAACTCTTGGGCTCCATCCCTACCACTTTATCTAGATCGTGCTGGACTTCCTTGGGGAGTCCCTTCTTTAGCATGTGGTAGAAAATCACCACATTTTTGTCCCATTCTTTTCCAGTCTCTGTCCTCCACATCTCCTGAATTAACTCTGTGTGCAGCAGGATCATCCAACTTCATAGTTTTTGTTAAAATAGATTCTATATCCGGCTTATCGGGTTACATAATCCACAGGGCTCCCCATATCTGCACCCTGCAATTATTACAAACTGCTCCATCGGAAGCATTTGAATCCAACTGAACTCCCGGATAGGATACCCTGCTCTCTTCCAAAGCTCGTCTGACCGCTCCCCCATTGGAGCCGTGAATAAGCTTTTCATGCCCCCTGTGGGCAACATCGCACCAGTGGTTTGTTTCTCTAACGCATAACTCCATTTCCCTGCCCCTACAGTGAGCGAAGGGAATGTCTGCATCAAATTATTCCAGTCCAGGTGTGACCACGGGACATCATTCGCCTTTTTAAGACCCTTCTTGAGCAACGGAAAGTGAGTTGCACCAGCTTTTAGAGGGGCTTCCCCATCTCTTCCCTACTACGTAGTACAGCCATGCAAGTACCCTGGCACTGCCTAAGACTCCATGGTGTATTCTCTGTTGCTGCTCCTGGAGTGGGAGGTAGGGAGGCTACACCCTGCTCTCCCTGCTCGATATCCAATTTCCACTTCTCTTAGTCTCCTACACCTGTTATTCCTTCCCCCGACACTGCTACAGGCATGGAAGCATACTCGGCACTATCATAGGGTGCCGGCTTCAGTCCTCCCTTCTCGAATCCTGTACCCATGACAACATTCCTGTTCTCCATGTCCACATTGACCCCCTTAATAATCAATTTATCCAACCTAACAAGAACTTGTCCAGGCCTCCGCCTTCCTTCCTCCACATCCTTTGCCTGTCTATTTACTTCTTCCCGTTCTTCATTTCTCTGCCACCGTAACAGCTTTATCTGTCCCTCTGGTAGTCTCTGCACTTTTCCATTTTGTCCTGCTCCTCTGTCTCTACAACCCTTTGCAATTTATCCTCTATCTGATTTGAAAAAGGCATAGTCTCCCCTTTCCCCCTCATTCTCAACCCTTCATCTACTCTCTGACTGCCGGCCTCACTCTTTCTTGTTCCTCCACCCTCAATCTTTCTGCTAATCTAGTAGTCCGGGGGTTGGGGGAGGGGGAGGTTTTCCCTTTCCACCTTCCGTTTTCATCCTTTCTATAGCCCTAACTATTGAAGGAATTACCCTTCCACTTTCCTCGCTGTCCCATTTCCTAGGAATCGTAGCCGACGGAGGCATTTCTTGTGTCCGTCTCGCAACCACTGGAGTGCCCACTGAGCAAAATGGAGGTTCGAAACTCGGGGTCTGTATACCCTTCTGCAGGCGATAAAGGATACCACCTATATGGGGCGGGGCAGAAGGAATTTCTGCACACTCCTATTTCAGCCCCTCTTCGGAGATGTTAATATTATGGCCCTTCCTGCCTTTTTCGTACATCCTGCATAGCTCTAAGATTTTCCAAAATCCACTTTTTATAGGTCACCTCGATAGGCCAAGAAATTAGCATTTTACCCTTAGTTTCTCACAGCCATTCCCGATGGAATTTTAGAATCTTCTCCTTATAACCAGGAAGCACCTGACACAAATGATTCAACAGAGCCCCATACTCCAACCCTAGGTATCCAAAATAATTTCACACAAACACCTGGAGCTGAACCTGCGGCACAAAATATCTCCACCCAAAGAACCTCCCTATTTCCCCTTCCTGGTTTCTTAATCTTCACCACAATCACTCACCTCACTCACTCACCTCACTCACTTTCGCTGCACTATCCTCACTTAGCTATTCACTTTACACATAAGAAAGCATCTTATCGAAAGACACACGCCGGCCAATATTTTCGAGGTATCTCCTTCACTATAGCATAGAAGGAGCGCAGTGCTTTTCACTACAACACCGCTGCTCTCGCTCTCTTCATCAGTAGTACGATCTTCTCTACTACAATACCGTCGTTTCTTGACTACAGGAAGTTTCCCCCTCACTTCTTCGACTAACCATGAAAAGCGAGGCGAGTGCTCCGCACGCACAATCAATACAGAATGAAGAATGCCAAGGGTATACTCCAAGGAGGTACCTACGGGTGGAATTGCCATAAGACGTCACCTCACCTCTAGGTGAGGGCTCCAGCCAACTAGACAAGCCAACTGAAGGGTATCAGGACAAACCTCACAATGGACGTGCTGGGTAGGATACCACCTCAAACCTCTAAAATAACAAACTAAGTAGAAATATATACAAAGGATTTACAACGTAAAACAGTTCACAAACTGCTTCAAAGCATTCACTCCTTCAATCCCCATATCCTCAGCTAACTCCATGCACACATTCCAATTCTACCCTTACCAAATCCCTTAAATCAAAGAAAATCACTATTTTTTCCCCCATTTCCCCCCTTGTTTTACCCCCCAAAAGTACACTCACATGAACCGGAAGCGCTCCAATGGGGTGCTCTGTCAATTCGTCCTGCAAAGCAGCACCCTGGTCCCACACCTACGGGGTACAGACAGGCTTTTAACCAATGTGGTGCCCGCAAACCTCTCTTTTTCACTGTGCACGGAAGACTGGTCCCCACAGTGAGATGTCGCAACCGAGTTGTGCAGATCGGAGACCTCCAACGTCTCGGAAAGCCTGGGGACCCTTTGTCCGTTGCCAGATATATGGATGGGCCCCTGATCACCTGAACCAAGCAGGCCCACCAATTAAGAAGCGAGTGCACATTTGTATTTAAAGCAAGTTTATTGTGCAGTCGTCCGGGGATGACCCATGTCTCGCTTAACCACATAAGTTGACACATTATACACATTTCGCAACAGTTAAAACATTACCATATGTTTTATTACCATCCACCCCATACATGATTGGTAAAGACCTATACAAAGAAATGCCATCTTTCTCCAATTCCTCCATTCTCATTGGTAGTCGTTATCTTAACTACCATCTTCAGCTCATGTATAGAGCTCACATCCTTTTAGGATTTGTCTGTGGTAGGTCATGACATCATCACACAATTAAACATTCACCTACAAACATCATTAATTACAAGTCCTAGCTGGTCTGAGATCCCTTAATCTTAAATGTAATTTGCATATGGTTTGCACGAATACGTCAAACAACATAGGAGTGAGAGCAAAATAAACATGTTCCCTTTGGACTGTTCATTGCCATCTAATCCACCCCTGCTTTGACGTCATTGGAAAATCTAATCTAATGACTACCATTTCAACACGGACGGCACCCTGTGAATAACAATCGAAACTCATATTGGTCACTCCTGGCATTGAGCCGTACTTCACCCCTTGTTTTATTGCTGGCCAACACAAATAGCCAAAACCCTCTTTAAGGCCTTTAAAAGAGTTTACATCTGCTTTATGCGACACTGCCAGGCCAGAAAATGTTGCAGCTTTATTAGCTGAGCTGACCATCTGCTTAAGGTCGTAGTTACTAATTTACCCATCCTCTTTCCATGTTTATGTATATGTGTGTGCATGCATGTTTAATAACTGTCATATTTTCTTCACAGTGGGTTCTCTATGACCAGTCCCCTTCCTTGCGTGCGCATTATGAAAAACACCTTATGGGCCAGTTTCTAGGCACTTCATAGCACTCCATATCTGAATCATGTTTTTACATTTCATTTGACGGTTTTGGCATTTTATCTTCATATGCGCTTGCAGGTCTAATATGTATCAACTTAAACACAAAGTAACACTTGAGTAACATATCCCATACACTGCATACATATGAAATTGCAACATTGCGCTAACTGCCGCATTCGAGCCTAGAAACACTTGTGTACAGGCACGTTATAAATGGCATATCATATCATCCCAAGTTACAAATATGGTGTGCGCAATATGAACCCCTCGTCATCACTGGGACCTTTCCTAACCACCCCAACATTATGAAAATGTTTGAATTACATTGTAATAGAGGGTACAGTGCACACATTTACACCACACAATTCTACACATTAAGTGAATTCAGTTGATGTGCTGACCAGATGATTGTGTAATTTCTAGGAAACAAATGCATTCTGGGAGTTTGAGTCTACCAATAACATGTATAACCACCACCCAGGGTGGTAACAATGGTGCCCCGCTAACGTGGAGATGCTTCACCCTACCAGACTGGAATTGTCCCTTCCTGTTCCTCACTTTACAAATTTGCTATACCCTTTTTGTGTGTTGAGATTCTATTTGCATTTAAAATATTTCAACATGAACATCCTCATCAAATCAGAGAAGGACTGGTGAACTTGGTACTCAAAAGCAATAGTCTGCTTACCTCAACCTCCTCAACATACGCAACATCTCCCAAATGAATGCCTACGTTCTTCTGCAGAGAGAGTCCAGGTATCTCAGTCAGAGCTTACCAATCTGATCCATATTTCCACTGCTGTTTCAGCCCTGTATTATGGAAGTCTACTCGAGATCCATCACTGTTCCCCCTCGAATAGTCTGCTCACAACGACTCTCTCCACTCGAGAGGCCAAGAGCAATCCTGGACCCACTCCTCTTACGTGGGTGGCCGCGTGACTTCCATCCCTGGTCTTCTCACAACGACTCTTTCCACTCAAGAGGCCAAGAGCAATCCTGGACCCACTTCTCTTACGTGGGTGGCCGCGTGACTTCCATCCCTGGTCTTCTCACAACAACTCTCTCCACTCGAGAGGCCAAGAGCAATCCTGGACCCACTCCTCTTACGTGGGTGGCCACGGTGACTTCCATCCCTGGTCCTCTCACGACGACTCTCTCCACTAGAGGCCGAGAGCATTCCTGGACACACTCCTCTTACGTGGGTGGCCACAGTGACTTCCATCCCTGGTCTTCTCACGACAACTCTCTCCACTCGAGAGGCCGAGAGCATTCCTGGACCCACTCCTCTTACATGGGTGGCCACAGTGACTTCCATCACTGGTCTTCTCACGAAGACTCAATCCACTAGAGAGGCTAAGAGCAATCCTGGACCCACTCCTCTTTCGTGAGTGGCCGCGTGACTTCCATCCCTGGTCTTCTCATGACGACTCTCTCCACTAGAGAGGCCGAGAGCATTCCTGGACCCACTCCTCTTACATGGGTGGCCAGAGAGGCTAAGAGCAATCCTGGACCCACTCATCTTACGTGGGTGGCCACAGTGACTTCCATCCCTGGTCTTCTCACGACGACTCTCTCCACTCGAGAGGCCAAGAGCAATCCTGGACCCACTCCTCTTACGTGGGTGGCAACAGTGACTTCCATCCCTGGTCTTCTCATGACGACTCTCTCCACTAGAGAGGCCAAGAGCAATCCTGGACCCACTCCTCTTACGTGGGTGGCTACAGTGACTTCCATCCCTGGTCTTCTCACGACGACTCTCTCCACTAGAGAGGCCAAGAGCAATCCTGGACCCACTCCTCTTATGTGGGTGGCCACAGTGACTTCCATCCCTGGTCTTCTTATGACGTCTTTCTCCACTAGAGGCCAAGAGCAATCCTCGACCCACTCCTCTTACGTGGGTGGCCGTGTGACTTCCATCCCTGGTTTTCTCACGACGACCCTCTCCACTAGAGAGGCCAAGAGCAATCCTGGACCCACTCCTATTACGTGGGGGGCCACGACGACTCTCTCCTAGAGAGGCCAAGAGCAATCCTGGACCCACTCCTCTTACGTGGGTGGCCACAGTGACTTCCATCCCTGGTCTTCTCACGACGACTCTCTCCACTAGAGAGGCCAAGAGCAATCCTGGACCCACTCCTCTTACGTGGGTGGCCACAGTGACTTCCATCCCTGGTCTTCTCACGACGACTCTCTCCACTAGAGAGGCCAAGAGCAATCCTGGACCCACTCCTCTTACGTGGGTGGCCACAGTGACTTCCATCCCTGGTCTTCTCACGACGACTCTCTCCACTAGAGAGGCCAAGAGCAATCCTGGACCCACTCCTCTTACATGGGTGGCCACAGTGACTTCCATCCCTGGTCTTCTCATGACGACTCTCTCCACTAGAGAGGCCAAGAGCAATCCTAGACCCAAAGTGACTTCCATGTTCTTAACAACTGTATAGCCGCCACTGCTGCCATGAATAGCCAGTATTTGTGTGGGTGCGCCAGCTACTCAAACAAGTATTCGCCCCCAAAATTAGTGTTGGAAAGCCATAGTCTAGGCAGGTGACTAGCGCCTCGTTCGAGCCCATCACTTCACAAACGTGCTATGTTCTTAGAGTATTCTTGCAGTTATCGGACCATTTTTGCCAAATGTTAAGAAAAAGCACTTCTCTGTGCCCACTCTATTGATTATTTTACATATGATTTTATTTATACCTTTTGTGAGTGATAAACAGACATAAAAGAAGAAATAGATCACCATTGTTGGACCACAGAGGGCACCCCACGATGTGAAACGTGTGTAGGCTGTTGTGCTTTAAACAATGCTATAAATGAGCTAATTTACTCCAATCACTGTTGTAACTGAGAAGTATTTTTTTCACGTAGAAAGGAAAACCCATCTGTATGTATGGCTAAATGGAGTATTTTTTCTTAATGTGTGATTTGACACACTAAGGAGTCGAGTGTGTCACGCTAATCTCCCTGCAACTACCAGTGAAACACATGTATTGATTTGAGTCTCGGGAGGATAGCTCAGGGGCTACACGCTCGCCCCGGAATCAAGACGACGCGTAGCAACACAGGTTCGATCCCCGGGTGCGTACTTAGAAACCTCTGGGTATGTAGCGCATTCTAAACAACCCAACATCATAATTGGGAATTAATTTTATACAAACAGGCGCAACCATTCCCTTAGACCAGTGGTCTTCAAACTTTTTTGGCTGGGGCCCCCCTGAGCAAAATCTGGGCAGGTCGGGACCCCCCAGAAATGGCAAATGGACAGTATATATTGCGCGCCGTCACCTGCTCCCATCACAGTGCTCCCTGGGCTCCCTCATCCCACTCCTACCCAGTCGCTGGTCTCTCCCTACCCCATCACACACCCTGGGCTCTCCCCACTGTGCTCCCACCACTATCCCATGGTTCCCGCCCATTGTGCTCCCACCATAGTCCTTGGGTTCCCCCCATCCCGTTCCCAATGCAGTCTGAGGGCCAGTGGCGGCTGGTGATTTTTTTTAAGTGGAGGGACATAACTATTTCCCCCAAAAATGCCATAGCGACCGAGCATAGTGAGGGAGCCCGAATCAATAAAGGGGTGTTCGTGGGGGTTTTTCCCCTGTGAATTTTTTTTAAATAATGGGTTCAAATGTTGCATTGTAGAGCCTACTTTTAACAAAAAAATGGGTAAATAGCCAAACAGTTTGCAATTGGTGCTGGGGTGCTCAGGGAGCAGGCATTGATATTGATATTTTATTTCTATTGCGCTCGTACACAAGTGTTTCAGAGCGCGACAAGGCAAGGGAGGAGAACAGAGGAGAATAAAACGGCGATCTTACTAGGCCCAGTGACATTGAGAACATGCAAGTGCATGGGAGAGGGGGAGGGGAAAAGTGCATGGCAGGAGGGAGAAGTGGAAAGTGGGAAGCAGAGGAGAAATAGATAAATAACAATAAATAAATAATAAAGGCAACAAACAGTGGTAATGCAGCCAGCAATTTGCAAGTGCTAGGTTTAAGGCAGCTGACAGGGTAGGTCTGATAAGTGCAGGAAGAAAAAGGGGGGGCTGTATGGGTACAGATACAGACCCCAGTGCAAGGGGTGGGCCGGAGGCAGTGCGGGAGGGTGGCAGGGTGAGCAGGTACCCGGGCCCAGAGTGTGGCCAGGTGCACGGTGTGCACGGTGCCAAGAGAGAACAGATCAGCAGGGGAGAGGGGGAGCGTAGGCAGAAGAAAAGAGGAGAAAATGAAAGAACTCATGATGTAGATCTAAGGCTTAGACCAATGTCCTTTTCCAAGCTTCTGTCCTGTGATTGATGATTCTGCAGCACACAGGGCATGTGACTGATACTTTCTGCATCACTGCTGCTATGCATGTACATACTCCAGGAAGCTGTGACTGATCCAAAGTGCTGCAGATACCAGGCGCTGATGCCCACCCCCTTTGAACCCTTTTCCCTGCAGTGTCTGAAGCAGCATTTCTCCATTTGGCACAAGCTGGTTCTGGAGCGCAGGATCAAGATGGGCAAAGCCAGGGCTCTGGCAGACTGGAAGGGCCAGCTGCGGGTATTCCGAGCCTGGAGGGACTACTCCTGGGCCCGGAAGCTGGAGCGAGAAACGAAGGAAATGGAAACCGGCCTGCGGGAAGAGAACAGGTAATGGCTGGAGGCGGGCAAGAAGCCGCAGTCTGGTAACTTTAACCGCATGCCTATTGAGTTCCCTCTCTCAGAAATGTCTACCATGGACTCTAGTGCTTTGGCCAATCCTGTTTAAGCGCTCCTGCATAAATATTAACAGGACAGGAGCCGCCAGGCCCATCTCGTTTTCCCTTTACTGTGATGTTCTGCAACACTGTGGACTGTATGTAGGGGGATCATCCGAGGTTGTGGAGTTAAAGTAAATCAGGTGGTATTTGCCAAATACCACCCGATTTATAATCCGCCAAATGCAGGGTTGGGTGAAATACCGCTGGTAGTATTCCCAGGGAAAGCCCCTGGTGGTCCTTCAGGTAAAGTCTGCCTATTTGTACTTCCACCCATATGTGGAGTGGGGAATGTGGTGGGTGTGGAGTTATGGAGTCGTGGTGTGGGATATTGAGTGGCATTGTGAAGGTGAGGTGGAATGGTGGGGTCTGGGGGTGGGTGGAGTGGTAGTGACTTGGTGTCTTTGTAGAGTGGTGATTTGGAATGGTGGAGTGTGGTGGGGTGAGGTAGACCTGTGGAGTGGTGGGGGCGTGTGGGATGGTGGTGTGGTGTGGTGTGATGTGAGTGGAATGATGGGTTTGGTGGTAGTGACTTGGTGTGTTTTTGTGAGGTGGTGATTTGGAATGGTGTGGTGGGGTAGACCTGTGGAGTGTGGTGGAATGGTGATGTGGGAGTGTGATGGAATGATAAGGTGGCTAGATGGAGGTATTTGGGATGGGGTGGGATTGGAGTGTTGTATGGAATGCAGTGAGGTAGTGGGGGCTGGTGGAGTAGTGGGGGCGTGTGGGATGTTGGTGTGGTGCGGTGCGGTGTGGGGTGAGGTAAGATAGCAGACATGTGCCTCTACCGGCACCGGACCACACAGCAGCATTCCTAGAAGGATGGATGAGGGGTGTACTTCAGGTGGTGTCTGGGCTCGGTTATCTGTATGAAATCAAAGAGCATTATAGGAATCTAATGACCACAACATTTGATTTTTGAACTAGGTCTGTGATTTTGATTCAGGCATCTAATGCAGACTGGACTCTCTGCTCATTTCATTTGTCACACTTTCTCTGCAAACCACATGGCACATACATGCATTTGGCCAGTTTCAGCCCAGCACAAGAAGCATTGCATTGGGCAGGGCTGGTGGGGGGAAGGTTGCAGAGAGGAAGAGTTATGCATCTCGGCAATAGAGGAGGAGGAAGCGGGAGCCTTGTGGCGGCGACGCCTGTTACAGAAACCCAATCTAAACTGTTTCATGCCACAAGCCTTGCCTGTTGCCATGCCAACCAGAGTCTGCTTTCTATCTCTCTTTTACCTGTCATAACGTTCTGACCATTTAGATGGCTAGTGCCACCAAAGGCCCCAAAACCAAACATTTTGAGAGAAACATCACCTCTGCCGCAAAGGTGCAGTGGGCGAGGGAGGCTGTTGGAAATCGATTGCACAATGCGACTGGCACAGAACGGCTAGAACTGGGGGATCCAGTGCTTTCTGCATCCCGTACCAGCTGATTGCACCATGGTCCCCTCTAATGTACATGCACGTGCTCTGACAGAGAACTAACCCTCTCTCTAGCTAGAAATGCCCCCCGCAACCCAATATCCCCCACAGCCAAGGTCATCTAGATCAAGCATGCCATGGTAATGCCCCGGACTGCTAGATGATTAAAGCCCTCATTTAGAACTGTATCACTGATTAAGGCCCTCATTTAGCACTGTATTGCTCTACACACTCTTCCCCACGTTTTGGTCCATATTAGCAATCAATATAAATTATATTATATTCAACTTTTTTATGTTTCATCTGTACGGCTTTTCTGTCTGCAACACTAAACAATTTAGTAGATGTAAATAAATAATGCGTTATCCTCTTGGAGGTGTGGCTTGGGAAATTGACAAAATACACCTTTCAGTCGGATGATTTATTCCTTGGTAACAGAACAGCTGTTCCTGCTGGTTGCACGTTTCCTCTGTGCGATTCGAGAATTCCCTGGGCGCTCTGCTTGTTCTAGTGTAGCTCTGTGGAAATGCTGAGATCACCACACACGAGAAGTTTAAGACTCTTCTCGATTCAATTTATCCAAAATATTCACGCTGATCGTTTAGGCACCCAGTGTTTTCTGTGCACCCCAAACCTGAGGCGCAGTATTCATCATTTACAAAGGGTGCTGTTTAGATTGTATTTCACTGAGTGTTACCATCAACTGCAGTCCTCTTTGTGTGGATTGGACCATATTCGATATTTGGGGGGGGGGGCAGAATGGAAAATCTTTAATCACAGATCTGTCCAGCACTAAGTCCAGGGGCAAGGCCAACAGACAAAAGGGCCAAAGGAGTAGACAAAAGAGCTCTTGGCACAACAATAGTGGACACTAGCCACAGTCCTGAGCCAAAAGCAGTAAGTGCGGTATGGCTCGGTAAAAAGGTTTAAAAACACGAAAAAGCTTCAGCTGCCACCAGTCCACTCCTAGGCACATTGACCAGTCACTAAAAAAAATCCTTAGTGGATGACTAGGGCCCGAAAACGCAAGGACCCCATTGCACGGTACAGTAATGTGCATTGAACAATCAAATACAGTTGCCAAAAGTGGCAACAAAGTCGAAAGACTAAGAGAAACAAAGTTTCGCCGTAGTGACAGCCTTAAGACAATGTCAATTTCCCCATAATGACAAGGGACATCCCAGTGGGGTGCTTTTTGGACTGGAGGAACTCCAGGGGGGTTATCAGGGTCTGCCCTACTTGGTGCACCGCTTGCTGGTGGCAGCTAGGGCATGTTTGGCTATGCTTTTGAAGTGGCTAGGGTAACCACGGCTAAGAATATTTACCTAATGGAGAGGAGCACCGCAGCCATTCATGGTCGTGGGGGGGATATCAAGATGGAGTGGGTGCTGCACCCCGTTCTTGCCCCGTTAGGGCATTTGCTGGTGGAATAGGTACCGAGGGACGGGTGGGTGGGCGCTTGGAGGCGTGGGACGGTTCCCTCCCTGCTGGGATGTGGTGGTTTGGCTACAGTCTGGCCTCCTTTCTTCTTGGTCTTTATTTTTCGTTTCGCTTTTCAGTTTTGGTTGGTAGGTGGATTTCTTTGGGTGCGTGTTAAGCTATCGTACATGGAGTTTATTATGAGGTAAATGTGTCAGGATGTGGTGGTTGCCTATGCCAGGGCATGGGGTAGGGGTGTGGGGCTGTCGGACAGAATGGAGTTGTGGTTGTGTGGTTTAATTATGGCTTCTTATCCGGGTTGTCTGCTGCCTCTCTTTTTGATTCATTTTAAAGATGTCAATAAACTTTACATTAAAAAAAACAAGAAACTGGTCGATTATGGAGGACAACGTGCAGAAAATGTCTTTCCTTTGTACTTTCCTCTGTACTGGGCGGCAGTGACATGAAAGAGCAAATTCTAAAATGTATGTGGAATGGTAGAGATGTCTCATGTCATGTGTGGGGTTGCGGGTGGTGATCCGATGGTCAGATAAGAAGATGGGCCTCGTCTCGTGATACTGGTGTGAGCATTAATGGAGCCCAGAAATGAAGCCATCATAAAACATGGTGGGAGAGAAAGAGTGAAATAGGAAAGGATGGTTTCTGCAACAACAAGCATCTTCTCTTTCACTTTCCCCATGATGTGGACCTGGCTGTATTTTTGCAGAAAACATCCTTTCCTTTTTCGCTCTTTGTCTCCCACCATGTTTTATGATGTCCGTATTCCTGGGCTCCTTGAAAGCTCACACCAGCAGCAGGAGACAGGGATCCTCTGCTTTTATCTGATCTCCACTCCCACACTCATAGCAGAGAGACATCTGTACCTGTGTATGTATGTACTACTGCTAGCTCTTCAATAAACAATTCACACACTTATTTTTTTTAACTCAAGGCACAATTCACAAATCTACTTGCTTATGAAAATGTATGTGAAAGGAAAGTCTCACTAAACGATGGGCCTCATTACGAGTATGCCAGTCTGTAAAAAGTTGCAGAAGAGTCTCGGTGCAATGGGAGTTGCAAAAGGGATTATATTTGAAAGGATAATTTGGGATCCTAAAAACAACGTAATCCCTTCTATTGGAGAAGAGTGACCTACTCTCTCTGGCTTGAGATCAAAAAGATGAATCGTCGTCAGCTCATCATGTTAATGCAACAGCAGCAACAGGCCAATCACTGGTAACAATTTGTTTTCAAAATGGGCAGATTGAGAGCGGGGCAGGCTGAGTGCTATTTTCTTTTGTCCAGAAGGCAGGCAGCAGAGGCAGCAGCATAATCCTGCTGCTCCTTGCCCTCTCCCTTTTTATGATACTATTGGATGATTATGAACTCAAAAAAGAAAATTGAAACTGCGGAAAATCCAATCTCCAAGAAATCAAAGCCAGCTGTGGGGATGGAGGAGACACCAAGCACACAAGACATATACTCTTTGCTGTTGAAGATGGCCCTGGATCTGGGAAAGGTAGTACACGATGTGGGGGATGTCAAGTCTACCATGAAGGATATTTCCTTGAAGGTGTCCCAGCTAGACTGTCAGGTTTCTGCCTTGGAAAGTGGATCTGCATCCATCTCCTCTGAAATGGCTGGTAGCTACAGAGCTTATAACAGTTTGACGGAGGAAGTACAGAAGGGGAGAGATAAACATTTGGAGTTGGATTTCAAGATTAGAGCCAGGAACCTGGGGCTGGTTGGTGTTGAGGAGGATAATACTGAAGATTTGATGCAGTTGGTGTTGGATATCTTAAAAACCTCCTTTCATTGTGATCAGATTACCCTGAATGACCTGGATAATGTTTATAGGGTTGGAAGGAAAGGTGGCCCTAAAACAAGGCAAATTCTCATCTCCTTTATGTGTACAAGGATAAAGGAGGAGCTGCTCAGATCTGCAAGGATAAGTCTTCTATAAGGGAAAACAGATTTTTATTTACCCTGATTACCCCAAGGAATCTTTGGCTATCAGGATGTCTTTTAAAGAGGCTAAATACATGGCTAAACTAGCTGGGGTGAAGGCTTTCTTGAATAGAAATAATGTCCCGACTCTTGCCCTCCTGGTGGGGATAAGACCACTTCGGATTCAAAAGAAGCAGTGAGTTGGCTGGAGCCTTTACTTAATAGAGACGAGACATTTGAAGGTACTGTTGCTTATTGTTTTTTAGTGTTTTTTTTTTAAAAATAATAATTCATATTGCACTAACTAAAGCAAAATGGCACTTCTAGCCTGCCACAGTTAAATGTTTCCTTTTTGAAGAATGCACTCACTCGGCTCGTGCATCTTTCTGCCTGTGGATACTCGCTGGAAACAATTCAAGGAAAGGACTTTGTTCTGTGGGGAGTCACGTGGTGCGACGTGCGTCCCGCATCATCATTTGGATTATAGTGTGTGGGAGCGGTGTCACTTTGTTGGCTGAACAGCGTATTGCAGCGAACGGATGGATTGTTGGACGGGAGGACTGGAGGAGTGGAGGAGATCGGCGCCCACCTGAGGAAGAAGATCGCTGGATAACTACTGCTTTGGGACTTACATCATGCCCATCGTCTAACATCCACATGCCCGCCGAGGGTTATTGGTATATATGTATGCAGGGTTTTTTTGTTTGCATCCAGCGAGAATTCCTGGCTTTAATTGACTGTCGGGTCGTGCTAATCCCCCATGACCTGGAGCGGAGTGCCCGTGCCTAGTCAGTGGATAATGGACTGTGTCTTCACCCTCCTTTTCATGTGCTACGGAATCCGTAGCTTTGACCGCCGGTAGTACGCCAGCTGTGCAGGCCCTCTTATTATACATGCGCGTACGTGGCACACACGCGTATCAGACCTTCAGAGACGAGGGTATGAAAAAGGTTTCTTCGATGTCTCGTTATGCTGGGAGATATCCGGGAAAGGCGGTCGATGCTTTATGTATGTTTATATGTGGGGAAGAACACCGATAGCTTTTCGGAAAGTCTCTGTGGATTTCTGTTTCCCTTTATTTTTATTTTTATTTTTTTAAGTTATCTGTCTGGGAAAATATTATTTTCGGCTATTAGGAAGGCGTGCAGAGGATGAAGTGTGGTTGTGACTTTCCATTCTTCAGGAGGTTGAGGCATTGTGGCATTATGACGGGCTCACATGTGTCAAATTATGATGATGATGCCTGTGATATTATGCTACTGTGTTCTTGTAGTTTCCTTGCATATGATGTATTGCTATTAGCAGTTGATGCATGTTAGACGTTTAGCGGTCTGGGCATGGTGATCTCGGGCTGCATTATATGTTCACAAGGGAACCTACGACTAATTGGGTAGTTGGAGCGGTTATCTGCGCTCTTGAGGGTGGGATGTTGGAACTGCATTAGGAAATGGAAGGGGTGATGATGTTGGAGTTGGCCCTGTAACTGCTTAGGTGCTACATGCCATAACATAATGTTATACTGACTGAGTGTATAGGGGCTGCGTTCTTGGTTTTGTGCTATTAACCAGGTTGATATTCATGTTTATATGGGTTGGGCAATTGTGTGGTATTTCTGGGATTTGGATGGTCCTGAGGTAAGGGGTTTGGGATGGTTTGGTGGCTTCTTTCGTTTGTGATATAATTTGAGGAGGGGTGTTTTTGGGCTGTTATTAAGTTTGCTTATAGGTGGTGGTCATGGCATGAAATCGAACTTTGCTCATCATGCTTTGTTTCTGATGGGGGGCCAGCGGGCTGTGGGATGGTGGGTATGATGGGCGCCTCGAAGTTTATGCCTATATTGTATTGATGGAGTATTCAAGTGATTCCTGCGTTGCAGCGATTGGGTGGGGGAATCCAGTGGCTAAATCGGGGTGTTTGGGCCGAGTGGGGTGGGTTGATGTTGAGTGGGGTCTGTGGCATAGTTGATTACTATTTTCAAGTTAGTTGCTGAATTGTTGAGTTGAAGTGGAATTGGAGTGATGAAATGAGGGGCATGTTGGTGATGTTGGGGGTTTTGGGCTATTATTGTTTGTGGTTTGAAGTTTCTAATTGAGTTCATTTTGATTTGGGGGGTTCGGGGCATTGGGACTTTTAAATGTTTTTTTTTTAATTGCTACGTGGGTTTGTGGATTGCTAACTGCATCTGTTTCAGCGGGGGTGGGTTGGGTGACCTTGGTGTCGTGTGTTGACTTTTGTTGCTCGTGGGGAAAATACTGAAGTGGAAATGATGTGTGAGGACCTGCGGTTGGTGACAGAATGTGAATGGATTGAATAATGTTAAAAAGAGGATGAAGGTGCTACGTTTTTTGGATGACCTCAGCGGTGATATGTTTCTTGCAGGAGACCCATTTGGCGAAAGATGTGGTTGAAAAATTGGAGAAAGTATGGGTGGGGAGGGTTCATGGTGCTTTGTTCAATACTAAATCCAGAGGAGTGGTGATATTGATTAGAAAGAATACCCCAATTAAGGTTCTGAGGGAAGTTTCTGACAAGGAAGGAAGGATGATTGCTCTGCTGATAGAAATACAGGGCCATGTGGTATCTTTATGTAATATTTATGCGCCATCGGTGGATGATGGGTCTTTCTTTAGGAAAGTGGCGCAGACGTTGCAGGAATGCTGTCTTGGGTGGGGATTTTAATATTGTATTGGACGCAAATTTGGACAGAAGTGGGAAAACTGCTAAGGGGAGTGTAGACAGGCAACACTTGGCTTTGGCTGATTTGCTTTTGAAACATAATTTGAAGGATTGTTGGGGGCTGGAGCATCCGTCCGTTAGAGAGTACAGTTTTTTTTCGGGGGCACATTCGGTTTATTCAAGATTGGATATGTTTTTAACGGCTGGTGAGATGACAGAATTTTGTAAGGCCAGTGAAATTGGTAACATACTTTTAACTGATCATGCCCATGTGACTTTGCATCTGCGGTTAAGGTATGCTTTGGACAAGCACACATTTTGGAGGATGAACGTCTCTTTACTTCAAAAGGATAAAGTGGTGGAGACATTGAGAAAATAAATTGACTGCTTTGTGGCGTGTAATCATATTGGAGAAATGCGTCCTAGTATAGTTTGGGAGGCTCTGAAGTGTACAATGCGGGGTCATTCGATCGGTGTTTCTAGTGGATTGAGGAAGCAGAGCATCGATAGAGAGACAGTACTGGGGAAAAAGTTGACTGAATTGTCCAGGAGAGTAATGGCTGATCCAGTAGGTATGGAGGTGGTGTCTGAACTAAAGAGGGTAAGGAGAGAGTTGAAATCGCTGATAGATTAGCGTACGGATCGTAATAACTTTTATCTTAAATGTGCATATTATGAGGAGGGTGAAAAATTTGATAGGTGGTTGGCTTATAGATTGAGGAAGAGGGAGGCTGAGCGATCCATACCTTCGATTCGGGGTCAGGATGACAAAATAACTAATCATCCGGGTGAGATGAACAAGATTTTCTGGGAATTTTATGTGAATCTATACAAAAATGAGCCGGAGGTGACTGGCAGGGGTGCAGAATTTCTGGAAAAAGTGGGTCTTTCTAGGATCTCTGAGAATGATTCGAAGTTGCTGGAAGAGGATTTTACAGTTGATGAAATTAAGAAGGCTATTGGTAAACTGAATGTGGGGAAAGCCCCGGGCCCTGATGGGTTTCCTGTTGAATTTTACAGGTTACTGCCGGACCCGGCACTCCATTTTTGAGGGATATGTATATGGAGTCAATGATTAAGGGTGTGCTGCCGGAATCTACTAGGCATGCCATGATTTCTGTCTGAAAAAAGGGAAAGATGATACTCTTCCATCGAGCTATAGGCCTATACGTTTAATCAATGCCAATAACAAGATTCTGGCGAAGATATTAGCGATTAGATTGGAACATTTGCTTCCTTCTTTGATCCATGTAGACCAGTCAGGTTTTGTGAGGGGTAGGAAGACCTCCAGTAACATCAGGAAAATCTTGAATATTATTTCCAAGGTGAATGGTCAACAAGGAGACAGTGCTGTTTTGTCCTTAGATGCGGAGAAAGCGTTTGATAGAGTGAATTGGAATTTCCTCTTCTCATTATTGATCAAGATGGGTTTTGGTGAGAAATTTGTTTCGTCGATCAGGCTACTGTACAGTAATCCGACTGCAGAGGTTAACACCAATGGTACGCGGTCTGGAAAGTTCAAGTTGGAGAGAGGAACAAGGCAAGGGTGCCCTTTATCACCACTATTATTTGTGATAGCATTAGACCATTGGCTGAGTTTATTAGAGAAGCTGATGAAGTGGTGGGGCAATTGAGCTGGAGGTTACAGCAGAAGATTTGGTTGTTTGTAGATGATATGCTCCTGGTCCTTGGTTATCTTAAAAAATCTATACCGGCGCTAATGGATATAATGGCAGAGTTCCAATTGTGTTCTGGATACAAGATCAATTGGTCGAAATCGGAGATAATGCCCTTATCACATTCTGTTGATAGGAAATTTGTAATGGATTTAGGATTTCGATGGTGTCCGGACAAATTGTTATATTTGGGAATTTGGCTGATTCCTGAGATTAGAGACATGATTAAGGAAAACATGTGTCGTGTATAGTGGGTTACGGACTGATCTGGATAGATGGAGTCTATTGAATCTCTCTTTGTGGGGCAAGGTGAATGCCTTGAAAATGATCTCTGCCCCAAGAATAAATTATGTTTTGCGTATGATCCCTTTAGTGATGCCATGGAAGGATTTGGACAGAATGCTTCAGGAATTCTTGTGGGATAGGAAGCCCCCGAAGTTGAAGTTGTGGAAATTGCAGTTGCCAGTACATGGGGCGGTCTAGGGGTTCCAAATTTCAGAGCGTATCATCTGGCTTTCATGTCAGATTTCTTGGTTCCCTTCGTGGAAGAGTTGCAGGATGTGTGGGGTGGGGGGAGGCTGAGACTAGCTTCAATGGGCCTCTGACATTGCGAGCTGTATTGACTTCTATCTCGAAGCAGAGTTGTGGAAAAGATCTGTTGATTCAGAACTTAAGGAGTACATGGAAGAATTAGTGTAGGTATTTGGGTGTGGACGCATTTAAAGAGCCTGGGGCCTCAATATGGTTGAACCCCGCTATTAAAATAAATGGTAACGTGGTCTTTTGGGTGTATTGGATTTTGGGAGAAGTGCGGTGGGTGGCTGATCTGTTTAGAAATGACAATTGGATGACTGCGAGGGAACTGCAGCAGCATTATAACATAGAGAACTTTAAAGCCTCTGACTATCTGAAACTTAAACGTGCGATAGGGTATGTAGACTTGGAGCAGAAAATTGATTTGAATATGTTTACTAGGAAGGTGGTAGGAAGAGAAGGGTGCCTGGCCAGTCGATTGTATAAAGTGATTGTGTCATATTACCATGGTGATGATTCGCTAAGGGAGGAGTGGGGCAGAAGAATTGGGCCAGATATCACAGAAGACTTGTGGCAACAAATGTGTGTGAATGTTAAGATGTGCTCATTGGGACTTACAGAGAGGTCGAGACAGATAATGATGCTTAATCAGATTTATTGCACACCAGAGAAAATGTGTAGAAGAGGGATGTTGGAGAGTTCTGAATGTTGGAGATGCATGCATGAGTCTGGTACGTTGGAGCATTTGCTGTGGGACTGTGATGAGGTCATAGAGGGACTGCCTGTCCTGGATTTCAAAGTGGTGATATTGGGGAGTGATGAGTCATTGGATGATCTCAGTCAGAATCAGAAGAAATGGTTGTTCAGAGGGACAATGATTGGTAAGAAAATTATTTTGCGGAATTGGTAATCTACACTGTCATTGAATATTGAGACATGGTTGACTGAAATGCCTGATTTGGCAGGAATGGAGAGGGTGCTTTACAGGAGAGATGAGAAATTGGGTAAGTTTGAGAAAATCTGGGGTAAATTTCTTCAGTTATATTAGACTTGGTGTTGTATATGTGTAATTAGTGGGTTTGGGGGGTGCGTGATTGAGAGATGTAATTGATTTGGTGGAGGGTTTTGGTGTAATTTGTATCTCGTACTGTACATAGTTCTGTGTCAAAATGCAGTGATTTGTCAAGTTCTTGACTGTTTTGTGTAGGTTATTTTATTGTTTATAACATGTTAATTTGTAAATAAAACTTTCCAAAAAAAGAAAATTGCACCAGCCTGCAGCTTTCTTCTTGATTGCATTCCATGTGTGATGTTAAATGCTGATAGGATCCCCATTTAATATCCGTCCCTTTCCAAGTCACATGGGAATTTATTGAAAACGTGTGTTCTTTCCAGACATGTGTAATGGCTTGATGCCGTAGGCATCCTGCATCTGTTTACTTTAGCAAAGACACAGAGCAAATGTCTTCACGCTTTACAAATCCTGTTCATACATAAATATATACATCTCTCTGAGTCTCTTCCCTTGCACATGGTAATATAGTAGTTAGACCAATACCTGCCTTTCAAAGTTATTTCTTAATGTGCCTTTTATATAATCTATTGAATTTAGTATCATCACCCCAAAAGTCTAAAATCCCTGGTTGTGTGAATAGTGTTAAAAGTAAGGCACAGTGCATTGGCAAGTGCTAGTCTTTGCAGTGATTAGACGCCCTCGTTCAAGCACTATAAATTTAGTGAATGTACTAATATAGTTGATTTAATATAGCTTTATAGACCTGCAGCGAGGGCCGTACTGGGCGTTATGGGCCCTGAAGACCGAGTTAATGGGCCGAGCGAAGCGAGCGCCTTTAACGAGGTATGAGGGACCATAACGCCCGGTACGGCCCTTGCTACAGGTCTATAAAGCTATTAGAACACCCTCAGTGTTTTTTATAGGGTGGTAGAAGGTGCTAGGGTGGGAGGAGTATGCTCTTAACGTACAATAAGGTGCGGGTATGCCTGCCCCCTGTTCTAATTAAGGATATTTCAGGTGTGTTTTTTTTCACCCACTACACAAATGTAAGTTACCAATTACTGCACACTAACATGCAGTTGCAAGCAGCATCTGCACATACATTCATTACCTTCCTGTGCCCTTCGCCATTGCCAATTCCATGCAGCATTGAACATGAAGCGGTGTGCCCAAGATTGCCTGTCATTTTGTTGCCAGCAAAAAAGCTTTCTTCACGTTCCACATTACGGAACAATGCAGGTCATGCCTGCGCCTTTCCCCTTATGGAAATGCTTTCCTTGCACCATCAAAACCGAAAGCGTTTCCTTTCGGCTTCGTTTCCCTGTTTCCGTGGGAGGGTCTATGTGGCACACGTTGGTCTTCTTCTTCTTCTTCTTAATTATCGGAAACGTGGGCGGACCCACGCAGGCGCTTCCCCATCCTATAGGACGACACGTTGGTCTTGCAACGTGCATTTCGGAGCGGAAAGTTAACTCTTTCCCTTCCGAAATTAGACGCCGACCAACGCGTCCACTTTCCAGGCTTACACGGCCGTCCACAGCTCCGTGGGATCACATAAGCCATTCCAAACCTAACTGCGGGCTGTAATCGATCTGCAGGCTATTCCAGTTCGTATAGCCCGCAGATTGACCAATCAGTATTGCGAAACACCCGCTAGGGTGTTCTAATATGCATTATTATCATTGTGTTGCAGGGAATTGTGCCTGGCTGGAAATAGTATCCAATCACCCTTTTTTTAGGGCTCTCAATATATCTTGCAGGCTTAAGACGCAGGACAGTATTCCCAATGTAATCCGCCTGGCTTTTGATGTGGCCAAGTTGTATTCTATTCTGTAGCTGCTTCTCAAGCCTATATAAGGTCCACTGGCCTATCTTAACTCCAGGAGGAAGTTCTGCCCCTGTTTCCTGGCCTTGTACCGCTCTCCCACAGCTCTTTGTTTCATTTGCCCACCGCACAAACCCACATCTGGTATGGCTTTCTCATGTGCAGGGTCTTGGCAAGAGGATAATGGTGTTTCATTATGCTTTCAGTCTTCTAACTCAAGGATGACATCATGCATATTGGGTTACATCCAGGGACTTGGAGCGTGCCACTTAAGCTCTCAGCTGTACCGCCTCCTTGTAGCTCATGGCTCTGTCGATACTGTTTACAAACCCAGCTTTCCTTTGCTGTCCACCGCACCTGCGGATGAGTGAAGGATCCAACTTGGACTCAGGAGGTATCCCATACGGAGTGTGACGTCTCCCCTCCAGTTCCTTGTAGTGACATATTATCCGCATATAGTTGTTGTTGGAGTTTGTGCTTATAGGTGCATTAACAGTTTTGCCGAGACTAGTAACCCTGAGGAACCTTCTGTAGTAGAATGGCGGGGGAGTGAATTCTAGCTCTCCGGGTTCACCTACTGCACCCATATTGCCAGGAAAGAGCTCAACCACTGCAGAAATGCTGAAGTAAATGATTAAAAATGTAAAAAGGACTGACTGGTCTAAAATATTGAAGGCAGCCAACAAGTCCAGTAACATGAAGAATTTCCATCCAGCTGCCGTACACATCCATTGGCCTCCATGTCCTGAATCAGTACTGCATGTTTGACTGCTTTTTTGACTCATGTTTGCACCCCATTTAAGAGAGACGTCAACATTGTCTTTTAACCAATGGTCCGTCATCCCATGCCAATATCCAGTGGAAAAGTGTGTGGCTGTCATGACTTGCTGCCGATTCACTCGGGGCGTGCAGTGGTTTCATTGGGCCTCATTACGGGTCTGGCAGTAACTGTGCCAGTGATACCGGCAGGTTGCCGCCGGACCCGTAATGAGTTACTGCGCCTGACTTCCCGGTGCCACCGGGGGATTACAACCAAACGCTAGTAAATTGTAATTCCCATAGATTCCCAGTGGACTCTATGGGAATGGGAAACACGGAAGCACCGTCGCCGTTGTTAACCGTGCCAGTGCTTCTGTGACGGTCTGTCTAACGTGGCCGCTGTGCCTGGCTGGGTCCGACCTGTCGGGCACACTGGCCTGCGGGCTTTCACTGCAGGTTGATTCTTTAAACTGAATAAGAGGAGTGCAGAATAGCTGATGGTACAACATTTTCGAGTTGAAATGTAATCTATCAGTCATGTTTATGATTTAGTCCAGAATGAAATTATCTAAACACAGCACAATTCCGGAAAGGCTTGAAGTAGCACTTACCATCTTTTTGGGGTCATAATTTGAAAAACCTGTGTATATCGGTAGTCGTTTCTTGGTACATTTCTTTGTAACATATTTGTTTATTTTTACCAAACAGTACTGTTGTGCATTAAATGTACAGCTCAATGTATTTCCATTCTTTTCCACTTTCTACATAACATGTTCATGTGTGTGTTCTTTACTACATCTTCTGATGAGCACATGTTTTGGAGTTTCCCGACATTATGTAATATTCACCCCTTTTCCTCCTTTATCATTTCTGTTATTGTTAGCCCAGCACCATTTCTCCTGTCTGCATTTCATATGTTATAGTTTTCATTTTGTCTAAAAAAATCAAGTCTTGCTCCTCACTGTACTTTAACTTACTCATTTTCGGTTGTTTCCTGCTCGTACTCCAAAGCGTTTCTACTCTTTCCTGTTTGCAGTTCACAGCCTTTCTCTTTCACAGTGATTCAAAAGTTCACACTCTGTAGATCAACGTTGTTTGATTGTTGCATCAAATTTTGTACATCTGTTTTACAAAGGAAGCGACAGCTGGCTTCGGAAAATGACCGCCGGAGACTCCTGCGGCACTGTTTTGTAGCGTGGCAGCTGTGGTGTCGGTCCGAGAGGGATCG
Source organism: Ambystoma mexicanum (assembly GCF_040938575.1). Lineage (NCBI taxonomy): Eukaryota > Metazoa > Chordata > Amphibia > Caudata > Ambystomatidae > Ambystoma > Ambystoma mexicanum. Next base: position 106,214,373 of record NC_090939.1, on the reverse strand, counting down.
CAGGGATTTGGAGGCCAAGAAGGAGGAGACCAAAAGAAAAATGGTAGCACTCCTAGATGCAGCATCGTCTTCAGCATCGCAGCACCGGGATTCAGAGATGAGAGTGGAGTGTGGAATTATTCATAATGGGGCAGAGGCTCTACAAGAGGTAGACCATTTCTCTATAATGTTTGATGAGTTTCTATCATTTTATCTGCTTAATATCATTTGAGATGAATATATAACAAAGACTTTTCAGAGAGGGTTACAGATACCAGACAGAACAACTGGGAAATAATTGCATTTAGGCCTAACTACTTGCTATAGTTAAGGGACTTGAGTGTAGACCCTTCCAACACAGGAATGCATTCTCAATGCAGAGTGCATGCACCATTCAAAATATACCAACTGCACGCTGGCCCACAGCATTTGTTTTGTGTATTTCTGTCATCGCCTCATGAAACAAAGCAACATGTCTGATTCTGTGGTTGGGAAATCAGGCTTTCCACTTTAAAAAAACCTTTTCTCTTATTTAATTGAAATTGTTTCCCAAATTGCTTCAGGAAAGGACCAGTTTTACTCTGCCTGCCTGAAGCAAAACTTGTCAAGCATCATGTGGATTGTAAAAAAGGTCCTTGTTTCTATAATCGGGAAGCTACACTGGATTATCTTTGTAGGTTGTGTTGTTATTGGGGCCTGATGGTTCTATGTGGAAACATCTTTCAAATAAACCTCTTTCTCAATAACCTTTGGCATTCAGGCTTTTTAAAGGATGTCTTTTTGTTCCCCTCTTGTCTTTTACAGGGCGTGTGACTGCAAGTAATACTGCCCCTTGCTTGCCTACCACCTTTCCCTAACCCTTTTAAACCCGTTAACCCATTTCGTTATGTTCAATATAATTTTTGTGTCAACAAGATGTTATTTCCAGAAGACTTTTTCACAGGGTAATGTCCCTCAATGGGAGTTAATAATATCATGCATGTTTTTAGATTTCCTGAGCCCCTCGGATCGGAAACAATTTGAGTTATGTGATAACTATTTCTTCTACTATTAATGATTATTTTCTTTGTTAAATAATGATATTGACGTTTTTCAAGAAAAAGAACATTATTTTAATGATGACAATTAGTACATTCATATAATTAACAGCAATGTAAAGGAATATTACAATTCATAAAATGCAAATTATGAGATTGAGTCAATTGCGTGGTTAATATATTAAAAAGCACATATAGCATAGTTGCATGTGAACACATTATTAAATGGAGTGACAGGATGAGGACGGTGGCAAAAGAGATAGAGGGTAGGGAATAGATGACTTGCATTTATCATGTAAACAGATCAACTTTGTGGTAGTTTAAAAACATAAATATTTTTGTCAACTTGGTTAGAAGCAAACAAAAGGTTGGAGTTATGGAGAAAATTAACATAGACAAATCACTATTGACTTTTTGAAATTCTACATTAGATTTATGACTATTTCCCAATGCTTTGATTACAGCAAACCTAGTTCTACCTCAACACATTTGATAATTTATCTGCACATTTCCAGTTAGATGATATTATTTGGAAGGCAATATTAATCATGGTACCTAAGAAAAATTCAGCAATTGGTACGGGTGCAATACAAGTAAAGATTGTTTGCACAATTTCCTAGATATCAGTCCAAAATTCTTGTATATAGTTGAATTAAAAAATCTTCTGAATACAGTTAGCATTGGGTAGATGCAAGGCTCAATATAATTCAGAGCAATCCGAGGAAGATCTTGAAATTCTTTTTGGGGAATGGAAGGCCTGATGCTTTAAGGAATACATAGGTTGCATAAGGTTGACAGAAATGGAAGTGTTACACATCTTAACCAAATTCTCTCCTAGGTATCAGTAGAAACAGTGATAGCCCAATCCCCCCCCCATTCATTCTCAAGTTTAGGTTTCATATTGCCATCAGTGAAACAATAGATTAGAGCATAGAACAAAGCAGCTGTGGTATTGGAATTAAGCAACAAAGATTGGAAACGTTTTGAAGGTTTGTTTTAAATGAGCGCAAATATAACTATGGAAATCTCCTAATGTCAAGTTAATATTCATAATCGCATATGAAGATACTAATGATCAAACCAGAATAGGCACATTCCCATTAAAAGGTTGATAATGGCAGAAAATTCCCTTACTGAACCATCGGTTATGAAATATGGCATGATCATTGATACAATTTGCTGTGCCAAAAAGAAAATATTCCTAAATTGAGTAGATTCATAAGGATCATCTAAAAAAGTATCCCAAGCAATTTTGAAGAAGTGAAGTAATGACAAATTCCTTTGAAGAAAAAGTACATAAGCGAAAACGTGTAAGAACAATTTCAATTTTGTACCAATTGGTCATCATCAAATTGGACTTCGCATATTTTAAACATTGCACCACATGATCAAGAGTATATTTGAGAAAACAGAATTTCTTTTGAGGCGGTTTTGTTTATTGAAAGCAACTCTGATGATTGATATTCCACAAGAATTTAGTAAGGAGGCTATCGTTTATTTAAAAAAAGGTTGAGGGATGTCGGGTGCTAACAGAAATAGTGGGTAAAGTATAGTTGGGATGAATAATATTATGAGTCAGTCCCACCATGATATGAAAGGAGACCATTTAAAAGTGGGCCAGTAATCTTCTCCAATCTTGTTGTAGTACTGAGTTTAATTATACTGTCCTGGTAAATGTAATACCAGTATTTAATTGAATTAGTATACCATTTTACAACAATATTTATTCTGGATTGGGAACATGCATGGGTTAATGGAAGGATTTTAGATTCATGAAGATTCAGTTTATATGAGAGACCAATGATAATATATCAATGGTTGTGAGTATATTTGCAATAGAAACAGAGCGGTTAGAGAAGTAAAGAGGTATATCATCAGTATAAGCAGATCATTTAATAGTGGAAGTCCCAATAGCAGTGATATTTCTGTTATTACAAATAGATTGAAGTGCAGGTTCTAAGATCAGGACAAAAGTAAGGCAGAGAGGGGCCATCCCTGTTGAGTATATCCTTAAAAAGAGGGTGGCGTGGGTAATGAGCAATTAATGAAAACATATGTGAATGGAGAAGAATTAAGAATGTTAACAAGTCCTAAGAAATTTGATCCTATTCCATGTAATTTCAGTGCTTCAAACAAAAATCTTTTTATGATCCAGGGTAAGAAGAAGTAAGCGGTTATATGAGCTTATGGTATTTTTTTTAAATTAATTAATCTTTTATTTTTTTGCATGCTTAATAACCGAGACCAGTCTCTAAGCATGGGACCAGGATTTGAACCTGTATTTCTCTGCGTTGACGTGCGTTCAAGAAAAACGCATTGCCCCTGAACTATCCTCCCAGCCCAGAGTGTGTGGATGAGTATGGTATGGACCAGAGTGTTGCGTGTTGGATGAGGCAAATCTACCTTTAAATAATCCAGTTTGATCTTCTGGATCAAAGTAAAGTATCATTTTATCAAGGTAATTTAAGAGAATTTCTGCAAAGATTTTGGAAACTGAATTTATTAAAGAAATGTTTTGATAGATTCTCACATGTCAGGGATCTTTATCAGTACTTGCAAATAAAATAAAAAAAGCATCTGAAAGGAGAAGAACATAAATGCATCACAAGGCTAATAAAATGAGAATCAAGTTGAAATAAACGAGATGACAGTATGTCACAAAAACACTAGAAAGCCAATGGGAAGGCCGTCAGTTGCAGGAGCTTTTGCTTAGCTTGAGATCGCAGATTGTTTTTATTTTCCTTCAAGAGTCCAAGGAGCCTCAATAGATGATACATCTTCAGATTGAAATGAGGGGTTATCAATTTGGAAAAGATATTGTAAGATACTATTGTATAATACAGTAATACCCGGGCAGTAGATTTTGCTGTAAAAGTCTAGGAATGTTTGCACAATGTCAGCTTCTTTCAGATAAGTGTTTTCCGTAAAAGTATTTGATTGATATCATTTTTTTTATCTCTCTTTCTTGCGCTCAGGATTGGAGGCTAAATGTTTGCCAGCTTTATTTAAACCACCATAATAATTGGCTCTGAGATGTAATAAAGAGCCATAGGATTTTTCATTAGCTATATTGTTTAATTAATTACGCTTGATGACGAGATCATTGCATGTTTTGAGGGATTACTGTAGAAAAAGGTTTTGAGTGGCTAAGTGGTTTGGATTCATTCAGTGGATTGTTTCTCATGCCTTTTATTGGTGTACCTCAAACTGAATAATAAGTATTATAGACCTATCAATATGGGAATTAGTAGTAACAAATTCAGAGGTGAAGTCCTTAATATTCTGAAATAATTTCATAGCCATTCTATAGTGCAGGATTACGTCTATACCTGAAGAGGAGATGTCCCCCAAACTAGGGGGAGATCAGGGATCGCCAGCGAGACAATTTTTGAACAAGGAAGAGCATGTGCCATCTATTTGTTAATAAACACCTAACCAATACAAGAGGATAAGTTTGGGGAAAATAAGCAAGTAAATAGTTTTAAAACATGATTCTTGGATCGCCACATATCTGCTACATTCAGGTCTTCCGGAAAAGTGTTTTGAATTTGTTAGGTCTTGGAATTGCCAAATCCTATAAAAGTCTTTTGTTCTAAGGCAATGTCATCAACTTGATTACCAACACCACAAATTAATAGTTGATCAGAATTACCACTGATTAATAATGTTTTAAGTCATGACAAAATAAGGTGAGACTGGCGCATACATATTTTAGTCAAGAGACTCTCACCTAATGCCATAGGTTGGGTTCACTCTTTTCTATCTGGTCAGTCTGCAAGAGTTTTTACTGAATCTAGAGCGGCCACCCCAGTTGACCTTGTGGGTGGTGTCCCTCAGGGCTCTTGTTTATCACCTACCCTTTATAATCATTTTAATAAGCCTATCTTTGACTTCTTGGATAGTATCGATGTACTCCATGCCAACCACGCTGATGACATGCAGGTCCTGTTGCAGATCACTGGGGATTATAGGCTGTATTCTGCCAACATTAATGAAATCTACAACTCTATTCATGGTTGGATGGCATTTAATGGGTTGGCCTTAAATGATTCTAAGACAGAACTACTGATTCTAGGCACTCAGCAGAGAATGTGCAAACTCCCGCAAGATTCTAAAGAATTTGTGGTTGCACCATACCCGTGGCAGAGAAGGTTAAAACCGTAGGAGTGTACCTTGAGGCCACTCTCTCTATGAACGCTCAAACTAATGATACAGTATATTCTACCTCCTGTAACTAAAGCTGCTTTGTCGCATATGCCCTTTTATATCTAAGGAGAACTGTGCAGCACTGGCACGTGCCATTGTGGGTGCTAAGGTCGACTATTGTGGTAGTCTTCTACATCGTTCTAACTTGTGTAATGTTGGTAAGCTTTAGGCATTGCAAAATGGTGCAGTTAGGGTCATTAATCATTTGAAACCCAGAGATCTTGTGACGGAAGCTTGCCGCGCTTTCTACTGGCTACTGATGAAAGAAAGCTAGGCATTCTGGGTTGCCACTATTACTCATAAATGCTTGTATGGTATTAGTCCTTCGTACTTGAAGTCTAGACTTTTCGTTAAATCCTCAGTACGCACTTTGTGCTCTAATACTACTTGCCTGCCGAGTACACCTCGATTCAACCTTGAAAGAGCAGGAAAGTTAGCATTCAACTCGACTGCCCCAAGCGCATGAAATGATCTTCCTCCTGACCTGCGGGCAATGCTCGCAATACCGTTATTTAAAAGACCTTTTAATCCCATTTCTTACTGTGGTGGATCATCGCAGCATGGAGCATAGTATGCCAGTTGTAATGACTTTCATTCGTGTTGTCAGGTTAGGGGTGAGATGAATGCCTGTAGGGACAAGGGGTTTATCTATAAGTAGACTGTTTCTGGCTTGGAGAAATCTAAGCGAAAGATGTTGGGGAATACTGTGCTAATGGGTTTCCACTCTCTTTTCGATTCCGATCTATGTCTGAGTGCCTGGTTCCCAGTAAGTTTCAGTTAATGGTCTGAGTGTTAGAGGCTTACAGTATCATGAATTTAGCGGAATTCTGCTGCTCAAGAATAGTCTCAGAGATATAGCGCCCAGCACGTTTTTTGGCCCATGCCCTGACTTATAGCACCAAGTTCCTGTCTTGTATTTTACAATATAGGGATATAGTGCCCTGTTTGCTATTTCTAATTCTTTCTGGTATGAAGGTTTGGATCACTTCTTTGGCTTTAATACACAGTTTCAGGGATATAGCGCCCCCAACTCGCTTCTTGAAGCATATAGGGAATGTAAGGCCACTTTCAGAAAATGCTTGTGGGGATATAGTGCCCAGATCACATTCTCAGGAATATATTATCCCACACACTTCTTTCCAAGCCTTAATTCTCATTTCATGTTAATAGCCCTTTGCTCCTTGAATATGTTAGCCGAACACCAACTCATGCGGCTATGCCAGCTACCATAGTTTACACAGATCTCTTCCCCACTGGATCCAATAAGCTACATCCTTCTCCATCGCTTGCCTTACCGCTCTACTTGCATGTATTTAACTTGACCTTTTGTAGCCAAGAAACCCACATGTTCCCTGTCTTGTTTAGAGTCTGGGTACTCATTTTGTGGCCCTCCAGATGTTTTGGACTACCACTTCAATGATTCTTCTCTCTGACTAGGCTGACGAGTGCTGATGTAAATTGAAATACCAAACGTTTGGAGGGCCATATACTGAATAACTATGGGGTAGAGTATTGCAGCTCTTGTATGGGCATTGGGGCTAGGCTGTGCCACTGCCTTGCTAAATTGTGCCAACAGCCATCCTTAAGCTATGTGAACGTCTCCGTCTATCGCTTGCACTGTGGCGGATGTCTGTGGTCTCTCAGCTCCTGGTGTTTTCCTCCTGATGGTGTTACTGGTCTCGTCAATACGCTTTCTTTTTGCCGCAATTCAGTTTCACCAAACCCAGCTGGCATACGGGATGCCACAGTGATGGTCTACGTGCTTCCTCGACCTCCACCAGCACATCTCCTTTTTCCTTAGAGAGTGTTAAATGACTCCAATCAAGCAGTCCCACTAAGTCAGTGCCTTGTCTGGGATTGCTCAAGGGAAGCCCTTATTTATATACTTTTATGTCAAGTTCGTGTACTCTGGATGACAACCCTTATATAACACCCCTCTCTTAGAATCCCCCTGACCCCACTGAGCCAAGAAGTAAGTTAGTTTTGCAAATTTAAAAGGTTTATTTGAGAATTAAACAATATATATATATATATATATATATATATCGCACTTTTATAATAAATTAATAATTGATATCACACTTAGACATATGACAGTGAGTGATCAGCAATGGATGATGTGATACTAGCACACTGGGTAATTACTTAGGAGTAGTATAGAGGATAAGGTAGCTGAGAATGCTTTATATGGTACAAGGAAATGCAAGGTGGAAAAGAAGCAACACAGGAATAAACTTTTCAGCAAAACATAATATAATCACTTTTCCCCTTTTGGCAATTCACCCCCCCTCTATGCAATGTAAGGAGGTGGAAGTGACACACACAGTTCTTCAGGAATACGATCACAGTACAATACAAATTCAGTTCCCCCCTAGCAAGCTTAGAGAAACAGGGATGATTTTAAACACAGGCAAAGTACTTTAAAGGTGGTATGCAAAGAAGTGAAAAATATGCTAAAATGATTTAAATTCCCTCTAGAGGTTCAGGGTGGGTGACAGCTACTTTGTATTAGTTCAGGATCACTTTAGCAATGCTCTATGAATGATTGTCAGGTGGCAAACGAATTTCAGCAAAGGAATGCAAGGAGCTGCTATTTTAGCCAAGTGAAGAAATTGAGCCAAATCGCAATTCACGGCAATTTTTCCGAGTGCGTCGAGCGCGATTACGGAAAAAGTATAATGAATAGAAAGTCGGTTCTGGGTTCGTTGGAAAGCCCAGAATCTTAGCTTTAAGATGAAATTCCATTCCTAGGACAAACGGTTCCGGAGATACGGACGATTTCGTGAAGGTAGATTCTCAAAAGAAAAGTCAAGCTCAGAATGACAGATGACAGTTTTCAGGTGTGAGATCACAGAAGGAACACAAGATTTCTAGGATGCAGTTCTCAACAGGTTAAAATAGTTTGAATTAGATTATTTTAAACTAAGAGATTGGGTTTTGCACAGTTCTGGCGGTACTCACACTATATTTTGGACAGGAATGCGACTTCGCTACGGATCGGGTCAGGATTGGACTGCGGCTCCCTCGCCACGGACAGTCTGTGCCTGGTTCTCTGGTTGCAGCGGTCTGGGTCAGCTCTGCTCTACTGGTCTGGTCTGGCACTCAGCGCTTCACAAAGGTCTGGTCTCTGGTTCCGGGTACAGCTCTGCTTTCTGGGTGTTTCTGGCACAGGGTTTTAGGCCAGAATCAAACAGCTCAGCCCGGCTGTTTTACTCTGCTTTGCCCCTTGGAAGTTTGGGGTAAATCAATTTGCAAAAGATTTTGAGGCCTGCTGACAAATTCTGAAGTCTGAATTCAAAGTTCTGGTCTCTGTCTGGATTTGAAGTCTAAGTGCTGGATCTGGTGTCTTCTGGCAAAACGCTCCGCAAGAAATCAGCTTGAAGTGGGAAGTGAATCTCCCTACCTGTCCTGCACAGTCTCCTTTTATGTGTTTAGAAAGTGGGAGGGTCGGCTCATCTTCTATATCCAACCCTCTCAACTTATCATTGGCCAGTTCCTCCTCTCTCCCTTGATTGGGGGAACTGGGTTGTGAGTCAGAGTGATGAGGTAGGTTTATGGTCAGAGGTTCCTCCCCTTGTCAAATTGCACACAAATCTATTTCTGATCCAAATACATATTTATCTATGTACCATTTTTCTAATATTATATATCCAGTTAACATATTTTCTGTAGCACCAAACCATCCGATCCCTGTCTTTGTAAGATGTTGTGTCCACTTATGACAGAATTCTCCCCTTTTTATTTTATCCAGATAACGACCTCTAAACCTTTCCAGATTCTACACAAATGTGCACCAGGGATATGGGTTTCAGATGATAAAGTGTCAGACTTTTAACATGCATACATTTGGAGTAACAACCTTTTTTCCGCTACTATCCCCAAGAACATACCACCCGGTCCTAAGACCTCTTAAAATGTGCACAGAAAAATCACAAGAATGATGATGTTATTTATATAATTTTTTACAAGTCCGCACTATGAATTATCCATCTTTTTAAAATTATGCTCTGGCCCCTAAGGGGTGTGGTTTTCCAAAGCACATGGTGGAATCTCTGGTTTATCCACTTCCCCCAAGCTCAGCTGGCTCACAGATGCAGTGCCCCTCCCAGATTCCTTCCAAGAGGAAGCCATTTACGACCCCCCTAATTTAACATTTGCCTGGGCCAAGGACAGTGCTTTGTTTAGTTTCATGTAGTCCCCAGGTGCTCCTCCCCTTATTCAATCAGAGAGGTGTCATCTCCTTTTGGCAGGGGCAGCAGAATGCAGCCAGGCCTGGGAACACAGCTGCTGATCAAGTTTCAACTCCTGTCGGGGGTGGTGTCAGGCAGAATTCAATCTCTTTAAGCCAGGCTTCAGCTAAATGTCACTTTGGTACCCAGTTTTCTACATTCAAATCAAACTGCCAATTTTTACACATGCAGCTAGAACGCTGATTCTAAGTTCAAACTATGACATTTCAACAGTTGCAAACTATGTGACACTCAACAGTAGGTCACTCATTTATTTTAAACATTTAGATTTTAGTGACTTTGGGTCCAGTTTAACTTAAGCTGCTGACATCCACAGCTCAGCCAGTTTATAACAAAACATTGTTTTGGGCTCTTTCTCTTTCCAGATTTAGTATGCACACAATAATACATTCTGCCAAATGCCTGCTGGTGTTCATTGAGATTTTTGAATATCTTGCGATGTTTAAATTAGGCATTTTTAGCTTGCATTTCAGAGAAACACAGGTGATTTCAAAGCGCTTTTTTTCTTTTTTAGCCACCGGCACTGCTGTTTTTCCTTTGGCACACATTTCACTAATGGCATTCCTGGCCCCTCACGCTCACACTGGTGGGTGGCAGGTCAGGGGACCATTTTGCTGTGCGCAAAACTGCACGGTTCTCCAGGATTCTGGCGCAAATGTGGGCTTTTCTGCCCTCTTGGATTTCCTAAACCCACAGCACCAAGTGTTGCAGCATAATAACTTGAACGTGGGCCAAGACACCCAACAAGAGAATGCTCCACATGGGCCCTTATGTGGAAACCACGGTTTCGATTGGAGGAACTGGGGTGCGGGGTACTTAACCAGCCTGTGCTCTCCTGAGGGCAAGATTGTGTGGGTTCCTGATGGCATAAATGACCTAGTGTGGCTGCCCCTTGAGCAGTTGCCTCTGGCTATTCTACTATGAGTCCAGGCCTACTTATCTATAGGTTGGTGTGTCTCATTTTCCCCTCTGCAAAGATTTAATGTGTATTTGGGTTGTGGGTCCTTGCGAATAAGTATATATATCACCAAGGTAATCCTCATTGTCAGGAGGTAGTCTAACCTGACAGAGGGGCATGGACTAAGAGAAGGCTCTGCCTCCAACTCCTCCAGTTCATCTAAATGAGTTTTAAAATAGTTTCTAACTTAAATGTTCTTGTGTGCCAAGTCCACCCTCTTTCACCTTCCAAAGAGTGATGCAAAAAGATCCATTAATTTTACATTTTTAAAACGGACAAAATCAAAGGGCCAATCACATTGCAATGTCCTCTTGTTTCCCTCAGCCCTGACCACACTGCAGCCCTTTGCCAACCAGTGCGAAACATCACAACCCGTCTCGTGCCTCAGCATCAGCAGAACACGTCCATTAAAGTTGCCCATATACAGATGTTCCCCTCTCTCATACCTACTATCTGGTAGGCATGCAATCTGGAACTGCCCAAAGGTATGTTCCCAGACATTCTGAAACCTTCCCTTGAGCCAAAGGTCCTTGAAAAAGTATAGACTGGTTGTTGCCCTCCCCCTTCTTTTATAGCAGAAGCACTGGATTCATCAGTTACTTTGAAATTACAATGTTCTAAATACACTGCAATCCGTATTTCCCATCAAACATGGCAATTTGACAGCTTTAGTAGCAGTGGTCGATGATCGCAGCCCCCCCCACCCCTTTATTGACGGTACAGCTTCAATAGCTGTGCACTTCTAGTCCTCCACCAAGTGCCATGAACGTCACTCTACTTTTCAAATTCGTGTACCTAGATTACAATCAGCAGACCTTGCCCTCTGTTCTCTACAGAAGTTCCAATCCTTTCTCACAAACGGATACAGTCAACTATTGCCAATACCCCTGTCATCCCCTCCTTCCCTCTCCACTTGCGGGATGCCGCAAGGATCTGTCCTTTCCCCTTCTCGGTTTAATGGATGTACGCAACAGTGAGTTCATTTCCAGATCATCTAATGATGACTGTCTCACTGTCTCACATATCGAGATGGCACTCGCCTCTACAATGGACCTAAGCCATCTCCCCCACACAGCCATTTCAGAACAACTCTGCTCCTCCGCCCTGGTGCACTTAATCCATTCCCTCTTTGAAATCCACATGTATGAGAGAAGGAGTATCCTCTCAATCTATCCAGGACGCCAACCTCTAACACTTTCACAAACCACTCAAAACCTGGATCTGCTTCCAAACATTCTATTCTATTACACGCTGTGCCTTCATGTCCTCTTGTTCGGCACCCTGAGGCTTTTCTGTGTAGCACCTAACAAATGTCCCAGATAATAATTCATAATCAAATAAAAAATAATAAATTGTGTGCACTGGCACCCGCACAGCCTGTCCTTGGATAGCCAAAGTGAGTGTACATCTGGTTTCCGAGCATAGCCAGCATAGCCAGCAAGCATGATCAATCATCACAGGGGATACACAACCTGCTACACCCTGCTGATACCACAACCAATCTCATATGGGATAGCCACGAGCTGATTTCACAGGCATTCCATGTAAGCTACTCTGGTCAGGCACAGTGCCGCCACTGGAAATCTGGGTTTCCCTGACACTGCACATACCATCTTTCCTGTACATCATTCATCCAGGCTTGGGTGTTGTTACACATTGTGACTTCAATCAATGGATTTCAGCTAGTACTAGGGCCTGCTCAATGCCCCAGCCTGTTGCAGGCCAATGGTCAGTGCTATGCCTGTCTGTGCCACAAATGTGCACCAGGTTTGCCAGGAGCCACCACAAGGACTGTAGGATTCAGGACTATATGTAACGATTGCAATGCACTAGCATTCTACATCCTGTCTATCATGACCTAGCAGACAGGCATGCCATATTCAACCACTCTACTCTAAGGGCATATTGAAAATTGAGCATGCTGCCACTGCAACAGAAAAGGCACAGCTTCAATCAGTGTATCCCAAAACCTATCAGTGATGTCACCAGTGCTACTTAGCAGCAGCAGGCAGACTCCATCCTCTGAAGACCTGTGTAAATGCACATTTTGCTAAACTAAAGGAGACATGGGTTGCCCAACAACTTTGGTGAGCCTGGTGCCCTCACTCCTTCCTTTCCTAACCACACATATACAACCAACATACCCTGACATATACAAGTGGAAAATATGGCCCGTCCACAGTCCCCCTTATCGTCCTGCTCTTTGCGAACACTAAGGGCTGAAGAACCTTATCTCCGCAAGTTCTCTAATTTGAAGTAGGTCCACAGAATTCGCTATATGTCAGCTTGGGTTCCAATAAGCTTGTGGCCCTAGTCTACTTCACATTGTGCAGCTGTCTGTGTAAAAGAAAGAGCCCCATTACATCCAGTGCTTATAGAGGGACAGAGTGAGAAGTACACGCACATGAAGCATGATATGGACTGGAGCATCACCATAATTGGACAGTCCTGCAGGCCATGTTAGCAGATGGGCTATTATCTGTCACATAATGATCCTGTGGGCTGAACCAACACTGTGCCCTCCAGATCTAGGGTGACACATGCTGGTGGCTGCGAGGGGGGGGAGGTGGGTCCCTATCACTGTGAAAAACTGCAGTTTCTCATAGTCTTAGCACAGCATCTTTTACAAAACCAGTGTGGGGATAATACTGGAAGGTCACTCCAGTGTCTGTAGCGGGTTTAGTTTATAGTGTGTGCTATACAAACATTCCAAATGCCTTAGAAGATAGTGTAGAAATAAAGTAACATGTCAGTATCTTGGTACTGAAAACGTTTAAAGATGAAATGTCAATTTACCAATGGTGTGGTACTTATTGACCAAGCACCTGGAAGAGACACAGTGGTACAAATAAAGGAACAAAAGAGTAGATGAGAGATCAGTGCAGTGACTCTTGTGATGAATGTGAGACCAAGGTGAACGTTAACGTTACACTTTTCATGCAACAATATTCTCCCTTTGCAGGTGGATTGGGCTGGGGCTGGAGACAGAACAGAGCCTTCTCTCATACGTCTCGATGTGAAATCCAATGCCAGCAGCGCCAGAGATCAGCCATCCAGGACGCCAAGGCATGCTTGGCAGGTCACTCGCCAACATGCTGCCTTGACAGCAGAAGAGCTTGTATTGTACAAGCATCAAAAACAAGGCCCATCACTGCTGCCTCTGGACAGTCATCCTCTCTGCAGTCCAGTGCAAAGGCGTCCACCTATCACAGGTGAAGTCTTTGAAAACCGCCACGCGTTCCAGCAGCAGCTCCTAGAGGAGCAGCGTCGACAGCTAGTGGAGCAAAGGGAGATGATCCTCGAACTGAAGGAGAACCAGCGCCTGATCATGTTAAAGAAGGAGGCGGAACAAGCCACGGCTGTGACCAGGGCGCTTTCTCAACAGAATCCAAGGTCAAAGTGCACGATCAAGAAAGACCAGGACGATCCAGCAATGGCGGGACAATCCACTGTAAACAACAACGTACATTTGAGGTAACTTACATTATTAAGGTTTGGTAGGCATTTATAGCATATTTGTGAGACCAAGCCAATCCAATCTGCTAATTTTCTAACCTCTCGCAGTGTCACAGATTTTACAGGCTTCTCAGTTTGATCTCACTTTCCTGCCCCTAAAATCACCTCTGCCTGATGCAATTAATCTTTTTCATTGTTTCTGAATAAAAAGTAAACATACATAACAATATTACTAATATATCCTAACCTGTGTATAGATGAATCAATTTAAATAATGTGTACCCCCCCCCCGTATTCCAAAGCAGTTTGAACTTGTCATGTGAACCTTGTGTACTACATCTGTGTACTGATCAGATGAAAGCCTTGTTTGTGCTCCATTGTAATCTTCTTTTAGTTCTTGGAGACATCAGTTCTACATAGTAACATTTTGCATCTAGGAAATTGGTCCCGATCTGGTCCATCATCACTTGAAGAATTCTACACAATTCCAAGGGCTATCTCTGCCAGGGATTTATTTTTTAGGTCTGCTCAATACAGCCGAGCATTAAATAGCTTCCAGTTAATCGCTTTAGATGACACTTCCTGTCTCATCGAAACAATTCTGTTAAAATGTTAACGTAACTGACCATTATAAATCACTTACCACGCATTGCCAGCTAAACTGGATAAAAGTAGCTGTTTCAGGGCCTTATCTTCGACAACATTTGGTTAAAGCCGAGACATTTTTAGGAAGAAGTTCTGCTCTAATGTATGTTGCATCATGTATTTTTAAAGAATAATTTCAAAATGAATACATCGGGATATGTTCCTTGTGTGCATTGTCACAAAACCAAATGAACAGTGGGACATTTGGAGGGCCAGGGTAAACCTCTAGGTTAGCCTTCTGACTTCCACCTGTGACTCAATCAGACACAAAGCTGAGTCGACTCCACAAGACAACAAATGGGAGAAGTGTTATTATCAAGGGTTTTACTCAGGAAAGATATGTTTCAGTCAAAGTAATAAAAGATGTTGCAAAGGATCTACATTCAAAGATCAGGATAGTTTCTCAACTGGGTCAGGCTGTGTTCCGGTTCTGTTCCTTGGTGAGGCAACCAAATTGGTGTCCTAGATCCATAGATCTCCCTCTACAAACCAAACCTGGGTTCCAGAATCATTCCTGGCGGCTTGGCAAACAGTCACTCACAGTCTTAGGGTTGAAGTATCCACACCCTCCTTTATTGACCTTTCTGCTCTCTGTAATCTTCCTGCTCTCTTTTGGCATCATGTGGGAGCTTCCTCCTGGTAACCCAAAATCTTCCATATGGCTACAATACTGCCAAGGAAAGGTGCTTGCGCTAATGGCAATCTCTGTCCTCAGATTTATGGTGAGGCCTAGAGAAGGTTGTCAGGTCGAGATTGTGGCCTTCTATACTACTGGCACTTGCAAGTTGCAGGATTGTGGCTGTAGGCCCCCCGAGTTCACCTTCACTTGTCTCCTTTATGTCCAGCTACAAGCTAATTTCTAGGGCAACTACTACATGTCCCTCTCCCTTCCACTTTTAATTCCCATGCTTCACTTTCACCTCCACAACACATTACAAATTCTCATTCCTCCACCTCTTCCAAGTTCAGGATTTGCCACTCTCACCTCAGCAAGCACAGCTTTACAGGGCCTGCCGTATCCTCCTCTAGGGCGACCTCCTTCTGCTTCCCCTCTTCTCGTGTTCTCAACATTAACCTGTCCAGAGGCTGACACGTCCTACTCTCATCCCCCTTCCTCTGCCTTGACCCCCAATTGTATCCTCCTTCCTTCTGGTATTTCCTACGGTCACCTCACAACTCTTCTTTGGCGTTACTCTCAACTTCCTCCTTGCAAGTGATTATATTCTCTGGCCATGTGTCTCCTGCCTTCTGCCGCGACTCTTTCTGCTTCACCCTCCTCCAGCCACACTCGCCCCTGCACTTTTCCCAAACAGTGACTCACTGTCTGTCTTTCTCTCCAGCTTCCAATGTTGCCCTCGGTTTACTGTGTATTATGCAGGACTTTAACTTCTCCCCTTGGAGCAGGCTAATCCTAAGCATGTTCACATGCGTCAATAATCACCTTGGGCTAGTGGTTGGTTTATGTTTCTGGTATGTGTAATGCCACTGTTCAGGGACATGCTGCACTCTGGACCTTACTGTTAAAATGCTGATCGCTATGTCGGATGGACAAACACAGTGGAGCAACTGCTGGGCACACTGTCTTTGTAGAGCAATCCTGTGTGTTGCTGATATGTCAGTTCTCTGACAAACTTCAATGACCCAGGTAACTGGAATAGTTCAGCGTTGGGATACTTTTGATTAGGCCTGCTCTCTGCGGGCTGAGTTGGCAAATGTATATTGGCAAGGTGGAGCTCACAATAACTATGATCTTTCATCCTTTTGTCCCGGGATGGTGGACTTACAAGCCACAGTCATGGGGGAGCCTTAAGCCTGGGGCATGGAGCAGTTGGCCGAGGAATCCTCCCCACATCAACCCCAGGACTTTGCAACAGCACACATTTCCTTCTGAATTCCAATTCACGCAGGGAGGGAATATATGTCTGCATTCTATCTCCTATGCTAAATCAGACATATCCTTCCTCCTGACGACTTCTGGACAGCAGTCCAATCATTGGTTCTCTTTAAGCTGCACTATGGAAACGCTCTTCTCAATGATCTCCCCAACAACACCCTTGACCTCCTGCAAGGCATAAAAAATACAGAAGCCAGACTCGTTCTCCACCGACCCAACCATTCACATATCATGCTCAGCTCCATTGGCTCCCCGTGCCCCAGAGAATTGACTTTAAAAGACTCTGCATTGTATTCAAAGCCATCCACCTAAAAACTCCATATTACCTTCATGACAAACTAAACCCATCACCTACACAAACACTAGATAAGCCAGTCAACACTTTCTACACATTCCACTCTGCAAACTCACATGCACTCAAAAGCAAGTATTTACCCGCTGGGCACCCTGAGCATACCTCTTCACAAACACACTGCATCCTCCATCACCACTCTGAGCAAGAGCCTCAAAACATACTTATTTTGCCCCTCCGCTGCTATCAATGGTCTATCCTAATCTTCCTATCCTTTCCGTAAAACATTTTGTAACTCCTTTTTTCAGCTGCCACCTTTTTGGGGTTTATAGTGATAAAATCGAAAAATAAAATCTCGAAAAAAAAGGTTGAAAAAAAAGGTAGTTTTTTTTTTTTTTTTTTTTTTTTTAATGCCGTTTTTTATCCGAAATGGGGGGTTCCCCCCCCCGAACCCCCCTTTTTTAATTCATTTTATTTATTTTTTTAACAATTTTTTTTAATACCGGACCCCAAAATAAATATATAATTAAAAAAAGAGTAATTCGACTTTTTTTTTTGAGAGTTTTTTTCGACCTTATTGTCATTCGAGATTTTATTTTCGAGATTTTGACCGACCACCACCTTTTAACCATGTAAGGCGCTCCAAGACCCTCTAGGTATATCTAGCAAGCTCCTTGAAGCAGTGCACCAGGTCCTAACAGTTTAAGCCACCACCAAAACATCCCAGACAATAGTTCCCTGTCTCAAACCCTAAACTGCTGTCTTCAGCATCCCGTAGCCCCTGGAAATCTTTCCTTTTTGAAAGAAATGTCTGTGGCTTGCACATTAGTCCGTTTAGACTAGACATCAGACAACATGTTTTAATCAGAGTATTAATACTCTTCACCATGCACTTCAATATTACATTTCCTCTATATGCATAATTCTTGACTGGCAGAGACTGTGTGGGCAAAACAATAAAGTTTGACTCTCAGTCTAGAGTATGAAGTGTAGATGTAGGACCCAGATCAGTATCTGTATGAAAATAATACACATAAAACAGAAGGGATTCAGAATTCAGCTTAAACATCACAAGGAATGTACATGTACCCGAGCACTGAGTTATGAGGTTAGAAGCCATGAGGAAGATATGTGTGCCCTTCATGGATATATGCCAAAGATTAACAACCATGCGAAAGGTGCACATGCTCTAGCACAAATACATGACAAGGATTAGATGCAATGAGGAAGGTACTGTGAGAAACCTGAAGGTGTCTCACCCGCTAGTCCCCAGGGATCTGTCATCCATGAGGCCAAGACACGGCCATCGCTATTGAAACCAGTTCCAGGGGGTGGACCAGTGCGGTATCACCACCTGGATGAGGGGTCTTCGGGGAGTGGAAGTGGGACACCGAAGGGTGAGACGCGGTATCCCCTCCCCTGTAACACCCTTTCCCCACCCGACCAGGTAGAAGCTGAACCTCCCGTTCCCTTTCCCGACACAAACACTTTCTCATGGACAGTTCATCGTGAGCGGCAACAGACTAACACCAGAGCCGTATACCTGACATGTCCTAACACCATGATCAGGCAAGATCAGGCAATTACTGATCATTACACACACCTGTATCTCATCACACTCCCCCACACGGATAAAAGGCAGAACATGAAAGCACACTCTGAGCGAAGAAAAGCACACAAGGATGCAGCAGTTCCAAGATGGCAGTTTAACGCAAGAAGAAAGGCCTCAATACCGTAGAGGGTTGCAAGGAGGGCAGTGCGCTTCATCTCTAGAAGCCGTTATTTTCACAACCCTTGGAAAATGACGAGCCTAAGACTGAGGACTGAAGCTGAACAATCCTACACTGTGCATCAAAGGTATCCGGGGTGTTCCCGTGTCGATAACCCAGGCCAGGAGGAGCGATTGCTGCCATGGTACTGTCATTGGCTGCTGCAAGAAAGCAGCGCCAGTAAAAGTAGCACAGCCGGTGAGTCAGGGAAACTGATACGAAATCAGCTTGTGTTTGAACCAAGGTTGCAAGTGCCTACATTGTATGAAGAAATCCACAAAGGACACTGTTTGAAGCACATCTAATGAGAGGCGCGAACAAGTGGAAACTAAAAGAGTGAATGTACTTTGAAAAAGCCAAATAAGATACTATGCACAGAAGGGGTCCGGCGCCACATGGGTGCTCCCTCGAAGGTCTCTGTTAGGTATCCAACTGAATGATGACTGCATTGTAAAAAGGAAATTTGTATCGAGTGGTCCTGCGATGGGTTAAGCTAAACCCTGTGCACATTCAAAAGTCTTGGATAAGTACAAAGTGAACTGCAATTGGTCTGAGCCCGGCTGAGGGAGACTAATTGAAAGTGGAAAAGGGATCTTAGCCCGGCTGAGGGGGATCCGCGGTGAATCATGAGTCACTCGAGAAGGAATATTTATGGAACCTTAAAATAAAGGGATCTGAGCCCGGAAGAGGAGGTCCACTGTAATAGAAAATGGATCTTAGCCCGGCTGAGGGGGATCCAGGTTAAGGACCCTGAATCACATAATTGTAAAAAGAAAATAACTTTGTTTTTCTTTTGTACATCAGGCTCCCTGAATCAAGAGACTTTGATGAGAAAAGAGACTTGGGCACAGAAGGCCCTGATGCTGGACTTGGAACTGTATCATTGTGTCGAAGATTGTGTCGAAGAAGCCAGAGTGTGTGCTTGGCTCGAGTGAACTACCTTGCCCTGTGCTGAAAACGTGGGGAAGGGAGGCCAACAGCCTGAACATCCTGACTTATCATTTTGTGTACACTTCTTTCTTTTGCATTAACTTCTCTCCACACTATTTGTAAATTAGCAATAAGGATTGGCAATAGGTTTTCTAGTATAGGCCCTTTTATTTTGACTGATTTGCATATGGTCTTTCCTCTTTCTGTAATGGGTTGGCAGGTGAAGAACAATGGTCTGGAAGGTTGTGCAGAGCAATTGCCAGAGGTTTAAGATTAATTCTAAACCTGCTAGCCATCACCTCTTTGTTTTGCAGTTCAGCCTCCAAAGTTGACCTCCATTGATACTCTGCCTGTCCTTTCTCCAGTAGCTTCAGTAGCAATTGTGATGGATACACCCTCTTCGGAAGAGTGGGAACTGCCTATTCCATAAAATCTGCAGTTTAGTGGAATGATGTTATGTTATGTTATGTTACTTTGCATTTATATAGCGCCTTATGTACCATTGGTATAGTCTCAAGGCGCTGGTAGGTTGAACGCCCTCGGGAACCGAAGTTCAAGTCAGTAGAGAGAGTATAAAGGCGTCAAAGATGCGTGTGCGCACCGTATATGTGTGCTGCAGGTGTAGCATTCATGTGGAGGCAGCTTCTTAGCATTAGGTGTGGTGGTTGAGGGTTGAGGCGTATGTGTTCTTTCTGGCCGGATTATCCAGATCGATTGAGGCTGCGTTAGGCCTGAGGAGAACGCCGGCTGGAGGGTGTAACCAGCAGTGTTTAGTTAGAGTGATGTGTAGTATGAGGAAGATGTTGGTATGAGAACAGCTATACCGAATGGTGTCATAGTATCGCTGTGTTCTAGTTGGGTGATGGTGTAAAAGAAGAGAGTAAGCGTGGTGATGTGATATGATGCGTTTGAGATCGGATTATATCTACATACTTCCTAATTCGTCGCTCATGCGTTCGTTCGATCATGAATTCAACTGCACTAAGGAATCACCGGCTCTACTAGCTGGTACTTCGTCTGGTCTGCGCACACATACTTCTGATCTATACACAGGTGCCTGCTCTACATACACACACACACGTCTGCTCTACACACACACGCGTGCATGATGACAAAGGCCTTGACAGCGTTAGCTTTAGTCCCCCTACAAACCCTGCAGACTCTGGGTTATTTGTTTACACATGAAGCAAAAAATATTCTCCTTTGTCCTTCTGTCTGTTTTCAGTCATAGAATTTGCAGCCTTTCCTTGGAAATAGCCCATTTCAGAGCCAGCATTCTTTAGATTTTGCAATTGTGGGTCATGGCAAATCTACAGCTCTGGGCAAAAGGGAAGGTGCCTGCTTTGCCATTTTGCCATTTCTTGGTCAAAGAATGCGAAGCGTGGGGCATGGTTGGCAAGAAAAACCAATATATAAACTTGGGCTTTGCTTTGAGGTATTTTAGCTCTACCTCCATTCGGTCCTCTTATTTGTCACAAATCTTGCCTGAAATAGATTGGTTCCGTGAGCGTTTACCACCAGAGGCAACTGAGGAGATTTCCTTTGGATCTATGTGATTATTGCGATGACTTTTTTTAGCCCCCCCCCCATATTAATATTATATTCTAAACCCCCCACATATATATGTGGTGTAAGGGGGGATTAAAAAAATAAAAATAAAAGCCGGCAATTTTCGGGCCTTTGCAATTCTCAGGTCGACATTTTGTACGATTCCTTTCCTTTCCTTTCTACAGAACCTTGCAGAAGAGACCTCTTTCAGTAGCTGTCTGTTAATGGGGACATGACTGACCCAGTTATCAGTGGTATGAGATGATAGGTGTATAAAGAGACCTCTTTTCAGCAGCTCTCAGTTAATTGGAATATGACTGACACAGTTGCCGTGCTATATAAGATGGGAGTGTATCTAAAGAGACCTCTTTTTAGCAGCTATCGGTTAATAGGAAGATGAATGTATCTGTTGTCCGTGTTATGAGATGTGCAGTGTATCTAAAGAGACCACGTTTCATCAGCTCTCAGTTCATCAGGACATGACTGACACAGTTGCCTGTGGTATATGAGATGTCATATCTATCTAAAGGCCCCCCAGCCACAGTTCTGACGTACAGGGGACCATGTTAGATCTCCCTTATTTTGGAAAGTGTGACGAATCCTGCAGTGTCGTCCCTTCACCCCAAGGGGGAGACCCTTCACATGAGGACAGGGAGGTGAGGCCGCTATCTGATAGTCCCCCTGGGGGTGGTACTCAGCAGGAGGATGTGATCGTGGGGCTCCCCCCTGGGACACAGGGAGGACACTGCGAGAGAATGCTGTATTTTGACCCTCCCCCAAACCCTAGTAATCCTACCTTAGACCTCAGTTCCCTTCCATTTACCCCTATGTATGTGTGTCCTTCTGCCGTTCTCATTAGTACTGAGACGAGGGAGAATAGAGACTAATCTCATAGACCATCATGGATAGGGACTGGGACGAGGAAGAGGCACGGAACAATGATGATCACTAACAAGAACATGATGGAGCAGTCTAGCTTTTTGTGGACTTCTTCCATAAAAATCAAAGAAGGACTTACCAACTTGTTGAGCCCTCTCTGTATGACCCACAAGATGCAATGTTGGCAAGAAGGAATAAAACTCAAAGAATCTTTACGGGACGCTGCCCAGGAGTCAGATGCGTCCCCAGTCGGTCCGCGGTGGAAGGGCTGAGGGGAACACACCAGAAGCAGCCAAACCAGTGGAAGAAGTAGGCTGACCATGCACCTTGGAAAGTACGCAGAACCTACCCAGCAGGATGCACTGCAAAGCCACTGCAGCACTCGCAGAGGCACGAGAAAGCAGGAGAAGCCCGAAAGAGGGTTTCCTGCACAGCAGGACGTGCTGCAGAGCCGCCCCAGCAGCACCTGCAGAGAGACGAGAAACCAAGAGGAACCAGGAAGAGGGTTCTTGAGAGCCCAAGAACCACTGCCACATACCGGCACAACCCTTACAGTTACATGGGTTGCCAAGACAGTTGGAGGGGCCAAGAGAACATTTGACCAGGCAACAGGGGTAAAGAGGACACCCTTGAACATAATACAAATAGAAGTGATAAAGCTCGGGTCTGGGCCCCGCACATATAGGAGAAGAGTACGTTAAGCCATCTTCTTCGTCGCAGTACCTGGCAGGCAAGTTAACCAGGTCTGCCTGAGCAGGAGAAGAGAAACATCTGCGTCTGGGACCTACACCCGCAGAACTGTGTAAACTTCAGAGAAGCCAGGGGAAGGGAGTCATTCCCCCTGGTGTTGGTGACCGTCAATATAATTGAGAGAAAACCAAGGTGAAGGAAATCTTCTGCGTCACAGTCTCGTGGGAAGAGACTGAAGAGAAGATTAAAGCTCGAGAAAGCTGACCATACTTGGCAGGTTACTGAGCCAAGTTGGTCCAGGCCAGAGGAAGGGAGTCCTTCCCATGGCTGAATGAAACTGTAAAGAGGCCAGGGGAAGGGGATAATTCCCCCTGGTTTTGTGAACTGTCTCGAAGCTGTAAAGAGGCCAGGGGGAAGCGAGTCTTTCCCCCTGGTATTATGAACTGTGTTGAAACTATAGAGAGGCCAGGGGAAGAAAGTAATTCCCCTTGGTATTGTGAAATGTAAAGCAGACCTAAGAGAAGGCCAGGGGAACAGAGTATTTCCCTGGCATTGTGAAAACAGTAAGAACAAGAGAGCTGGAGAAGTGAAGCATTCTCTAGCAACTCAATAGCGAAGAAATCACATTGTACAATAAGGAATGTTGACCTTCAAGGTGGAACTTTACTCATTTGAGTTGAACTGAGAACCTTGCTGTTTGTTTGATATTTCAACCTGGAACTTTGTTTGCTAGCCTTCGAAAGGGATTGAGACCTGGGTAAGGGGAGCCATTCCCTTAGGCAAAGATCCTATCTAACAAGTGGAACTGGGATCCGTTGTCCAGAAGAAAGGAGCCTTTCTTCTGGACCAAGAACATCCACTACCTCTTTAGTTTCGTGCCAAGTGTAAGGGATAGAAGTAGGGATTGTGACACAGGACCGTGGACTTGATTTCATGGATATCCTGACGGACTCCTTAGTATTTTTAGTTGAGGCAGGGAAACCCCTCTTAGAGTAGGGAGAGAAAGGTTTCTTTTATTTTTCATCTTAATAAAAGTTTATGCCAACAAGCATGCCACCTGTGCGGCAGTTTCATACTTCTGCACCCTTACAGAAGACACCCTTTGACCCCAACACAGTTAAGGTTCTCCAGCAGAGCAAATCTGGCCTTCAAATCTAACTAGATTGTTGCCATCCATTTCTGACAGCAAAGTTCTGTGTCTCCTCCTCAGACATCTCACAGACATTGAAGACCTATAGGGTCAGGCAGCTGCCATGGCAAAGTGCAACTATGCCAGAAAAGTCAAAATGTATTTTCATTACAAAATGAAGCCTCCTCTTAAAAGTATTCTGCCTAAAATGTCTCAGGTTTTGGTACCTAGGAACTGTATAATTTTGAAAACCGTTTTCTTCATCAGTATGGGGGCAAGGTAAGCCAGTTTCACACCAATGGCTATCCGGCTTTGCCTCACTGAGGATGCACAGGATCTGATGTGAGGCAGCACTAAGCCCCTCACCCTACCCCCATTTTCCAAACATAAGGACAGACTGAATCTCAGAAGCAGCAGAAGCGGAAACAGTAATGTCAGAGAAGCCTATGTGCTGATGTGCGGGATGAACAGGAATAAGGTGAAACAGATGAGACTGGATATATCCACTAATTCTTTGGGGAGTTGCAGTTTGGCAGCTGCTGGGAAAACTCGTTTTACGGTCCTGGAGGGACCAACAAAGCAGGTCTGAAGCTTGCAGTGGTAGGAGCTGAATCTGGATCTTCTTTGTCAATTGTCAAACTCAATTGTGAGCGGCATAGGCAGGGGCCGGACATCGCTTAAGATCGGTCAGGCGCTTGTCAGTGTCTTTAGCATGTTGTAGTGTGGGCTGAGTGGTGTGATGAACAGACACCATCATCTTGGCTAACTCTACGTCAGGGATCAGAATTAAAATTTGATAAGCAGGAGTGGAATACAGCTCCTTGGTACCAGGCATCACCGGGAAGGCAGAAGCTACCTCCGAGGGAACCTGCAGCTAGTACATAAACTGCTGTGAATTTCACTTACACTTGACATGCAAATTCAACTCAAACCTTTTGCCCATTATATATGTTCATTTGTGCTTTAAATGGCACCTTGGCTGTGTCCTTTATCCTTTTTTAATCATGTTACCAAACATTCAGAGTTCATATCACATATGTATGTTTCCATGGCATCAGTTGAAGTAGTTCCTGGTAGCTTTTGGTTTAAAGCTAACTAGGCTGTCCTAGGCTAGAAGCAAGAGCTTAACAGCTCCCAGCAATTATAATCCCGGGGCTGGAGGGACGTGGCTATCTCTAGATAGCAAGCAGGTCAAGTAATCTGCAGGGATGACAACCAGAAAGCAGTAGAAAGGGGAAATGCCAATGAATACGTGATGACTCTTGTAGGTAAAATCGGACAATGACAGGATTCACTCCAGTTATCGTGGGCTTTTGGGCTTTTGATATAAAACAGATGAGGTTCTCTTCTATCACCTGGGTAACCTGATCTGGTGATGCTGGAAATGCTTTGGAGGGATCATGACCTCCTCATCCTTGTGCCATCACTTCCCTGTATCTGTTTTCTGTATGTTTTCTGCACAGGAGTCCAGTTTGGACCCCTGACAGTGCAGCTATTCATTTTTATTCTGAACAAAGACCTATGGGATACCCTCATGGCACCCATGGGTAGAGGTACTCTATGTGTTGCCCACAGAGCTGGGCATGGGCTGGTGGCAGCTAAATTCTGACTTGACAGTGGCTCTGGGTCCCCTCCATTTCTGGATACCCAGGTCCTGAGAAGCCCTGGCTCTGTTCCCTTCCCCTGATTGGATGTATGGTGGAAGGACCATACATTGCTCTGGGGCTGCTCCTGCTAGACTGGTAGGAGCCTTCCCAGGGACTACTTGTTTGGGGTAAACCCAACTGGTGGGACCTCAATGAATGGAGAGAAGATTCAAATCACATTCTGTGTTGTGGGTGTCTGATTTTGGTTGTGTGTCACAGTGCCTGTGGTCTGCCTGAGCCACCCTTGACTGACACTGGAATGAATGCAGTGTGTGCTCTGAAAGGCTTGGAGTTGCCTCCAAAACACATTCATTCTTTTGGGTGTCTAGGTTTGGGTGAATGGCCTGAATGCCTGTGAGCCTGGTTGGATGCTGCCTGATGAATGCGCGTGTGTGCGATTGGCTGGCTGAGTCTAGCTCAGCCTGAGTCAATGGGGCACATGTGTGTATAACAAGGGACCCCTCACTTACCTCTTTGTCAGAAGCTGAAGTCAGAAGCCAGAAGAAATCTGGAGTATTCTTGAAGCTTGTATCCTAAATCCAGCTGGAGGAAGAAGTCTGCGGCTGCAACTCTTCAACAAATCCATAGACTGCTTTGCTGATTCATGGACTGAACCAGGGAGGACCTCGACAGGCAACCTCTTCCTGTAGCTATGAGGGGACACTGTGCAATTGCTGCTCCTCACCCAAAGTGTGCCTGCTGTCTTGCAGAGGTATCTTCGTGGGTACTGAAGAGGTGTGCCCGGACATCTTGAGCCCAAGCAGTCCAACAGCATCATCCAGGGCCTGGAGGCTCTATGTGACCGCTGGGAAGTGTGAGACACCTTTGCTTTTAGATCCAGTTACTGGGTGTGAACTAGTGCGGGAGGCTCACCTGGATGAGGGATCCTCAGAGAGTGAAAGTGGGATACCGGAGGGTGAGACGTGATATCCCCTTACCAATAACACCTTTTCCCAATCCTACCAGGTAGGATACCTAGGAACTCAACCACCCCCTTTTCCGACACAAACACTTTCTCTATGAGCGACAAATACCTGACATGTCCCAACACAAGGGTTAGGCAGAGTCGGGCAATTACTGATAATTACACACACCTGACTTCCATCACACTTCCCCACACGGATAAAAGGCGGAGCACGAAAGCACACTCTGAGCAAGGCAAAACACACAAGGAAGCAGCAGTTAAGAGATGGCAGTTTAATACGAGTGAAAGACGGGAAGACCAGGAAGGGTTGCAAGGAGGGAATTGCCCTTGGCCTTTTCAGAGGAAGGAAACCGCTACTTTTGCGAGCCCTCGAGAATAAGAAACATAAGACCCGAATTAAAGCTGAAGAAAGTTGCATTGTGTGTCGAAGGTACTGGGGGCTCTCCCGCATCGATAGCTTAGGTGGGGAGGAGCAATTGCCGCTGTAGTACTGTACTTGGCTCCGACAACAAAGCCGCTCCAGTAAAGTCAGCACTGCCGGTGAGTCATGGAGACTGATAGCAGACCAGTCTGTGTTAGAACCAAGGTTGCAAGCGGCAACATTGTATGAAGAAATCTGCAAAGAACGGAGTGTAAGACATATGTGATGAGTGACACAATTATAATTGAATCCAAGGAATGACTGAACTTTGGGAGGCAAGGTAAAGATACCATATACAGAGTGGACCGGCACCACGTGGATGTTCATTCGAAGGCCTCTGTTAGGCATCCAACTGAGAATGTAAAATTATGAACTGTGAAATTGAAGTGGTCCTGCAACGGGTCAAGCTAAACCCTGTGCATATTTGAAAGTCTTCGATAGATGTACAAACTGTAATTGGTCTGAGCCAATTAGTCTCCTAATTATGACTAATTGTGAAAAGGGGATCTGAGCCCAGCTGAGGGGCATCCGGGTGAACCGTGAATCACCCGTGAAAAGATTGTGGTACAAAAGAGATCTGAGCCCAGCAGAGGGGGATCCAGGATGAAGAGTGAATCGTCCAACTTGAATACTTGGAAAGAAACTCTTTTGTTAGTTTGATACATCAGGCCCTCTGGATCAAGAGACTTTTGATAACTTAAGAGACTTGGGCATACAAGGCCCTTATGCTTGTAAAAGAATGGTGTCCTTGTGCCCGAAGCAGCCCAAGAGTGGGCTATGCTCAAGTGAGCCACCTTGTCCCGTGCTGAAAACGTGGGGAAGGGAGGCCAACGGCCTGAACATCCTGACTTATCATTTTGTGAACACTTCTTTCTTTTTCATGAACAGTACCCACACTATTTGTAATTTAGCGGTAAGGATTGGCAATATTTTCTTTTAGTATAGGCCCTTTTTATGTTGTCAAGACTCCACTAGGACTGCATTCTTTATTATTTGATGGCCGTAGCTTGCTCCCATCTTAGATTTAGCTTTAGATAGGCATTTATCACACCCTTGATAAAGTTCAATAAACACCCTGGAACTGTGGTCACTTGTGTCTTTATTACCATGCCATCCTTACAGAAGTCAGACTGCTGTATATCACTCAGAAGAGGGGGGTACCCTAGAATAGTGCTTTCAGATGCCCAGAGCTTGCCAAGTTCCAACCAACTGAAGAAATCTTCAAGGGTCACTGCAAGCACGACATCTGTCCACTTTTTCACGGCTGAGGAAGTCCAGTGTCGCCACCTGCAGAGAAGTGCAAGCTGGTGGGTTTCCCACCATTACAAACCAAAGATTGAGTCCCAAGTCGCCATATGCCATCCTGATGTCGGTGCGATGAACGGCAGCCAACCACGAAATACAGAAACCACTGAATTGGTGGTGGCCCACAGAGAAGTCCAGTGCTCAACTCCAAGCCGCCATATGCCATCCTGATGTCGGTGCGGTGAACGGCAGCCAACCACGAAATACAGAAACCACTGACACATACCTCCTCTGTCATTGCACCCATCGCCACCAAAGGCCATCAATGAAAAGCAAAGGACTCCTCCTCTAATCTGAAGTCTTGTAGAGGTCCACAGTGAGTTGCAGCTTTGTGGGGCATCCACAGCCGGAATAACAACCCATCTAAGGAGACTGCTTCACTGCTGCCTTTCCGACAGTGTTTGGTTCCCTTCTCCTGTTTGACACTGATGTCCCAGCGATTTCTTCTTCAGGAGGGGGGTCCATCCTCGAGGGGCATTATCGTGTAAAACCGAGAAACTCTACCACTTCGCCTCCCATGGCACCCAAGGTACTGTGACGAGGAAGAGCATCTTCCATCCTCAGGGTTCATCCAGGAGTCCCAGATTGATCTTGCATACTGTTCTCCTGTGACTTCCCAGGTACTTTGGGGTTGCAGGATCTATAGAAACAAAAGCAGACAATTACTGAACATAGAAGGACTGGGCATTGTTTTAAAAGCAAAGCGCAACTTACCTTTTTCTTACAGGTGGCCGAGGTGGAGGGATCCTCGCACAGAATTGTATTGTTATTCCCAATAAAAGCATTCTTCCAATGTTCTAAGCATTATCTGCATTTCTACTTTAATGTCTATAGGGTTAAACAATGCCTAATAATTTCACTGCTTTTTAATAACTGTCTGCAGTTGGTGCATTGTAACTGAGTCTAAGGGTAACTGTGGTACCACATAGAACTGTATATATTGAGTGAACTATTTGATTAGATATCCATGTACAAAGTTAGTCTTATTTATTTGTATATATCCCCCAGACTTTTCACCCTTTAAAAAAAGAACTGTTTTAGAACATAACATAGGGTGTGGACATTCCATTGTGGGGAACTTGGGGGTTCACTGTACCTAATAACCAGCCTGCATCACCTCCCTTGTGTCTCAGCCTTGGCTGCTCATCCATTCCTACCAATTGAGAACCTTAGCTGGGGTGTCTCTGTGCCTCTATCCACACCGTATCGTGGGTAGTAGTACAGACACCCCCTCCAGTCTTTACAGACATCAGTTTTTGGGTGGAAAGCGGTGGAGTGGTGGACCTGGTAACACAGTTGTTTGTCTAGGACATGACAAAACGGAACTGTGAACTGAGATCCGCAGTCCAACACCACACCTTCTTGCAGGCATGAAGGGAGACAATGTGTTGCATAAACAGGCAGGCCAGATTTCCCTTGGAGGAGACCAGTGTCTGTGAAATAAAATGCCCCATCTTGGATTAGGTGTTGACTACTGCCAGATAGGTCTCCTTGCGTGAAAATGGCAATTCAGTGATAAGGTACACAATGACAACTCCACAGGGTCTGCCTGGAATCCTTTGTCATGTGAGGCCACCAGGACCAGCGTAGAACCATCTCCTTTATCTGGTTTTGTCTGGGATGCCCAAACATTTTGGAATAGTGACACTGCTTGAGGAGTTCTCAATTAATCCCTGGCAGGGTTAGGTATAGTTGAATTTCTAGGTTTAACGTGCCTTCTCAGGTGGTTTGTAGCGCTGGGTTTTGTATCCATGCAGGGGCTTGCAACGATAAAATTAGTTCTTTCTTCAACCCTGAAATGACTCTACTGCTGGTTGCTTGAATGAGTTGCAGAATAGGTAGAGGGTCCACATGGTTCATAGAATTCGGATTGGAGAGAGACAAGTAATCAGCTTCACTTGCATCGACTCAGGCCATTGGGAAAACGTGTAATTGAAATGGACAAAAAACAGCAACCAGGGGGTGTGCCGGGGCTGATAAATCATGCTTCTTTCAAGAAAGTCAGATTTTTATGGTCCATAAGTATTTCAGTGGGGTGCAGAACTCCTACCAGCAGATAACACGGTTGCATGGATCCATCTCTGATAGCTAGTTCTCTTTCGTAAATGTTGTTGCGCTCCGCAAGGCTGAGATCTCGTCAGTGATAGTCCACGGGATGTAGTAACCCATCTTTTCCCTTAAAGGACAGCACAGCTCCTACTGAACCTCTAGAAGTGTCTGCTAAAACACTGACATATTGCGAACATCAGGTTAGAGTAAAGGCAAGTACAGAGCAGAATGCTTCTTCCAGACTGCTAAAGGGTTCCTTTATAGCTGCATCCCAAAGGAAAGGAACACACCTCTGAATCAGTTGGTTAAAGGGTTGTACCAGCCAGGTGAAATCTTTAAAATTTGTCAGGAAAGGTTGGTAAATTCCAAGAATCGCTGTAGTTCTGTGAGATGAGTAGGTAGGGGCCACTCGTGGCAGCTTGCACTTTCCTCTGATACGTTTCTACCTTTTTGGGGTGAGAAGATAGCCTAAGAACTCCACCTCAATCATGTGGGAATTGCATTTCTTTAGAGTAGCACACACAGTGTTTTTGACACTGATGTAGAACCGCAGTGGTTGATGTGATCTTGCCTATTGTGAGAATATGTCAGTATTTTGTCCAGGAACACAGCTATATAAACCCCACACAAATCATGGACCATGTCAGTGAGAAAATATTGAAAAGCGTCTGGGGCATTACAGAGTCTGAAAAACATGATGGTGTATTAAAAATTGCCTTACTTAATCGTAGAGGCCTTCCACTTATTTCCTTCTCAGATCCTTAACAGCATGTGCCTTGTAAATTTAACATGGTGAAACATGAGGCCTATCGCACCTGCTCGATGAGATCAGGAATGAATGGCAGCGGATAGCAATTCTTAATTGTGATCTGGTTTAGCTCCTGGTAGTTTGTGCATGGCCAGAGCTCTCCGGATTTCTTCCTTACAAAAGTGATCTGGCACCCAGCGGGCGATGTAGAGGATTGCATGGAGCCATTATGCATGTATTCTTCCATATACCTTTTCAGGACCTGGCCTTCTTTGTTAGATTGAGTATATTTGCCCATGGTGGATATTTTCTGTTTGGTACAAGGTCAATCGGACAGTCGTAAGGTCAGTGTGGAGGAAGTTTGTCAGCTTCCTTCAGCGAGAGAACCTCGGTGAAGCTTAGCTATCTAGGAGGAATCTCATTCATGGGTACCATTGAGCAAGTTCTTTGTGTAGCAGCAACTTTGCTGGTGAAATTAGCGATCAGGCAGACAACCTGAAAATTGTTAAAACACAAAGGCGTACGGACAGGAAAGATATAGGCACTTTGCATTGTGTATGTAACTTTGAGGCGAGAAGAGAAAAGGCAGCTGTGGACTGGAACAACAGTGGTGCTGGGAAAAACAAGGGATAATCAGTAACTGAACTTACTGTAATGAATCCAACAGACTCCTCACAGAATCCCAGCCTAAAGTCTCCTCCCAGGTGGCCAGGCGGATGCTTCCTGATCCTAACTCTGGGGTTGGTGTTAGCCGTGAGCATCACCTGGGAGGAGAAGGCCACCAAGGGAAGAGGAGAGTTCAGCTAGGAAATAAGTGGTATTCATCATCCTTGAAGGACGAGAAAACCAGGATGCCAGAATACTTAATGGCTTGTTGTCAGAGTCAAACTCCCTTTTTTAAAGGTACCGAAAGTGTAGATCATAACAGCCATTATGGTCAGGATAATAATCAGAACATCAATACCTTCCCTTCTGATAAAAATGATCTTTCTTTTGGTTTAAATGGTGGAAACAAGATACAACCATTAATATTTTTTAAATCCTCATGTAAAGATAGGTTTGTCAAACAGAGTGAGTTAAGTAAAACTAAAACTGAAATATGTGATGAAATGCAGTATCAGAATGTTGTGAACTTCAAATCCCATAATACCCTAGGTACTAGGATGAAGAAGAGGAACTCTGAGGTAAAGAACTGCAGTATGCAGTCTAGTGTTCAGAACCTTCCACACCTGAGCAGTAATTTTGCTTATTTAAATCCCCCTCAGGTGCGGATGAGTAGGAGTGGCATTAGTAGTTGTAGTATAAGGAGATGTTTGTGGCCGTGTATGCAGCAGGGGCAGATTGAGGAGGCCGGGATTGCTGTCATGCCTTTGGCAGTTAACGGTGATGAGGGAGTCATGAAGCAGAGAAGCCCTAGTTGCAGAGGTCGTGCAGCGGGAGGCGCAGTTTCAGCAGTCTATCTCGTGAGCGAGAGGCACTCTCCATACAGCATATCTACCTCCGCTGGCTGGCGAGCACCGGCATCCGAGAGGAGCAACAAGGACTCCTGCTCGGAAGGATACGAGAATGCAACTGGAGCGCTCAGAAGCTCCTGAATAGGAGAGCAGAAGCAGAAGCGACAGACACGACCCTCATGGATAATCCATTGAGTTATCGTCTGAATGATAACCCCGGGGCGCTCCCATGTAAACCGCTTAACGCTTGCCACTATATTGAATATCAAAAACTAATGAGAAGTTTTGGGCGCAGATATTATGTGAAAAGGAAATGAAAGGAGAAAGTATTTAATTATCACTATCCAAACAAAAGAAGAACTTTATCTGAAAAAGGCTGTGATTACCATTACCCACAAACCAATGAGACCATATTAAAACCACAGTATAACTATCAGGATTACCATTGTGGGCTGGCTCAAGATAACCAAACCAGAAGAGGGAGGCACTGGCGAAGAAAGGCTGAAAATTGACTATGACAAAATGAACTTGTCTGGAAGCAGCAGCATGGTCAAGTGATAAGATGGAGCACAAGTAGGCAAAGTCTTTTGATGGGATCATGGCAGCCAACAAGATACTGCTAAGGAAGGACGTTAAGAGATGAAGAGCATAAGCTGACAGACATTCTTTTGCAGATGAGTGCATACACATTGGAATGCATCTCTGCAGATAGCTGGACACATACAGTTACACTTGGAGTTCACCTCTGCACTGCTTCCAGAGAGCACCGAAACGTACAGTTCCGGTAATCGGCAAGAGAACCTGAGTGGAGTGCTGACCGTGGCAAGATGTCATTGGGTCTTAAGTATCTTAAACAGATTTACTTGTTGAGGTTTCCACATCATCACCTCCTTGCCAGCAAAGTGTGACCCCCAAACTCCAACTAGAGATGGAGAAAAAAATCATGTGTCTAGATATCTGTGAGGAAGTTTCAGAACATCAAAAACATCAGGGATGTTATTCCCGGTACCTATTTGTCCCCAAAACAGCAAGTGGCATAAGATCTGTTCTGGTCATTTCTAAATACTTTCCTCCTGCTGGAAACTTTCCACATGGTGAATATTCAAGACATCTTGGAACCTCTACAAAAAAGGGGAGTAGTTTGTGTTGCTCGATCATCCGGATAAGGTAGCTTACTTCCACGTCAAGAAATAACATCACTATTTCAAGAGATCGACATGGAAAGGTTAACCTTTTTTGTACAAATGCCTTCCTTTTGGTCAGAATGATATCACTGAGGGTGTTATCCAACGTCCTAGATGTAGTGTCAGCGCACCTCAGGCTTCAGGGCATTCATTTGTATCCCTTCCAGGATGAAAGACTGATCCAATCCCATTTGAAGATTCTCCTCCTGGAGAATGTTCAGACTGTACATGACACCATGTTCAGCCTCGGATTTTCAATAAACCACAAGAAGTCCAACCTGTCTCCTGTGCAAAGGATTCAGGTCCTTTGCAGCATTTCTCAGCACCTCAGAGGGGATGGCTTTTCCTCTCCTGAACAGAATTTTGGCCATAAAAATATTGGCATCTTTTCCAGGAAAAATGTGCGTACCAGGCCATTTTGTTTCAGGTGTTTCTGGGCCTTATGACCTTGTGCATTTATGTGGTGCCTTTATAAAGCTTTGGATGCAGGAGGTACAATTACAACTGTCCAATCCATGGGACTAGCATCGAGAGTCTCAGCGAAACTGCTGGAGGTTTCCCCACATCTATTGCAAGTTCTTCCTTGGTGGACTCGGAACAACACCTGGCTTCGGGAGTCACTTCTTTGAGCCATTACTCTCTGATATCTCTGACAGCAGATGACTCACAGTTTGGATCTGGAGCCACAGCAACATGCTGCAAGTGCATAGAGATGAAGCAGCACATGTGTTGGAGCTGAAGGCCATCTGTTTAGTTTTGAGGGCCCTTCTTCTTTTTATTGCTGGAATGGCGATTCAGGTTCACACAGACAACACCACTTCTGTGTTTTATATAAACAAGCAAGAGGCTCCAGCTCCCTCTCATTGTACCTGGGGCAGTCCAGCTGCATCACTGTGCTATTGGGAACAATCATTTCCTAATAATGGTACATGTTCAGGATGTTCTCAACACAGAGCTAGATAGACTCGGGATTTGCCTGATGGCTGGAAAGGCTTGGGTTGCCATTTACTGGCCAGGAGGTTGACAAAAAAAGATGAGGAGTCAAGCTTCTGTTACTTGAACGACACCGTGCCGAGAATTTTGAAATTGTGGCAGAAACATGATCGAGTAGTATATGTTGACCGTGATTTACATCAGGGGGGTGTTGTTGAAGATGCATTTCTTTTCCTGCAGTGAGGTGTCCCCCCTATTTGCTGCAAGGCACAACACAAAGTGTCAGTTTTACATACTCCTGGATGTGGAAAGATCATGTTCCTTGTGTGATGCCTTTCTGTTCAATTGTGAGGTTTGAGGGGGCAGGTTCTTTGAAGCCTTCCCT
The DNA here is from genome assembly GCF_040938575.1 of Ambystoma mexicanum. NCBI lineage: Eukaryota > Metazoa > Chordata > Amphibia > Caudata > Ambystomatidae > Ambystoma > Ambystoma mexicanum. Next base: position 106,179,661 of record NC_090939.1, on the reverse strand, counting down.
GCGCTGTTTATTAAGACGGTTCTTCAGAAGTTCAAGCTCAGCATGAACTCAAAATGTATTTAGATTGCTCTGAACTAACCATACAAGTTTTGGTATTGTGATTTACTAATGTAGGACATTGTTTTTCTGGATCTTCCCATGAGGAAATGAGGTGATCCTTCACTCCTCTCTACCATTGCTCATCTTACAAGCCTCATACAAATGGAACTAGTTTATGCTTATCTGGATGTTTTTGGCCCCATTATTCAGATTATGTGCAAACAGAAGGGATTCAACTATGAAATGATACAAAAGAAAGTGGATGCTCTTCGGTCATTGGGCTTTGGATCAGAATGTCACCCCTCTCGGTGTCCATAAACAAGGTTATGTCTTTTATATATCATTTGGCCAGCACTGGCTTTAAAATTGACTTGCGTAAATACTGCCTGATCTTGACTGTCGTAGCCGATCTGAATAGGGATGGGCAAGTTGTCTCTTTGCCGAACAAAGCCATTATGCATCACCTTAATGGTCTGCTTCAACTTTATCCCCCTGTCAGAAATCCCCCTCCTCAGTGGGATTTGAAGTTCGATTTAGATTCCTTAACGAGGAAGCTTTTTTAAGCCTGCTGTGACCATGACCACCTCTGCTGGAAGACTGCCTTCCTTGTCATGGTTACTCTGCCAGGAGGAGGAGCGAGTTGTAGGTGTTCTCCTGAAAGCATCCCTACACAAAGATTCATGCTGATAAAGTGGATTTAGGGACAGTTAAATTCTCCATTCCTAAGGTTCTGTCTGTTTTCAATCTGAACAGGGAAATGTTTTTCAGCCTAGACCACAACATTCCCCAGCAGGTTCTCGAGATACTGCATGTGCACTCCGGATCTGGTACAACTCGCAGGTGGCCAACAATTTTCCAGCATTCTTATGGGGGCCAAACCTCTAATATCCCTGTTCTACCCCTTCCTCAACTTGTAACTACCCTTACAGATTAATAAAATGTATACTCTAACCCTGCATCCCTCGTAAAAGTGCAGAGAAAAAATGCAGCAAAACGTCCACGATGGGTTGTACCATAAGAGTTGGGCAGGAATCATGCACTCCACCAGACCTGCACAAAAGGAATGTGCTCATCTGTGAGGTCTGTCAGGTGGCCATTTGGGCTTTCCCCCAAGTGTTCTGTAAGCACTATTCCTTTGATGTTTCCTACTAGTGAAATGTTTCTTTGTGCCAGGAGGTATTGCATAACGTATTTGCTAGAAGCCACCTGACATATGCTGTAACCCCCTCCTGCAATATTTTGCTGTGTAATCTGTCCCAAAAGGTTGGGAAAAATGAAGAGCATTATAAAGGATGAAATGTTATGTAAAGTTGATTTATAACGTGCACCTCTGCCATTTCCATGATCTCCAGGCGCTTAAGTGGCTCTGTAAAATAAAGTGAATTTTGTTCGTTGGTGGAAAGCGGGAGAGGAGAGTTTTAGTGCTCATCTGTTGACAAGTGCAGAACCAGGAAGAACTTTGTGTGTGTGTGTGCGAGCGCGCGGTGGGTGTGCTTTGTTTTGTGCACTGGGGCTTCTTTTATCCGGATGGGCAACTTCTAGGGTTTGTGGTGTTTGGTGTCAGGGGTTTTTGGGTTTGTAACTTGGTTAGAAAGTGTTGTGTGGTTTGCATGCTTTGGAAGGTTGTTTCACTAGCCAGCCCTCAGGGTGGCAAGTGAGATTTATTTGGGTGTAGAAGAGAAAGCGGAGATGGTTAGTTGGTTTTGGGTGGTCTCTCGGCTTCGTTTTGCTGTGTTAATGTTTCTTTTTTGGAGGCATTTATCTTACGATTTCTTTATTTCTGGCTTCGAGTTTGTAGATATGGTTTGGGCCATGTATGTGGTTGGGGTGATCTCCTCATGGGGAATAGATGTTTTATAGTTTTTGTGAGGCGTTCAGGCATTCCTAGGAAGAGACTATTTGTGCAGTCTATTTTTGATAACTCCAAGGAGATAATCATGAGGGTTCTGTGTGGGAAATTGAGGTAAGGGAGGATACCTCATATTAGTCGGAGGTGGTAGAGTATTTTATTACTATTGTGTTGACTTGTGGTTCTAGAGTGAGGCCACTGTCCATGAGTATTCCCAGATTTGTTATCAGCGTTGATGTCTCTGTTTGAGTTCCCATCCTCGGGGCAAGGGGAGAGATGTCTGTGTTGGATTGAATTCTTGTGGAGTAATCATTATTTCTGTTTTTGTTGGCTTACGTTTAAGTTTGTTGTTTGCCATCCAGGTGGGTATATCAGTGAGACAGTGATTGAGGGTGTTGTAAGGGTCATAGTTGGTAGTTATCGTGAAGATCAGTTGGGTGTTGTCTGCGTAGTTGTAGGCTGTCAGCCCATGGGTTTGAATGCGCTTCATTAGGGGGGAGAATCAGATAAATGTAGAAGATGAGTGGGGAGAGGCTTGATCCTTGTGGTATGCCACAGGTGATATTTTTTGTGTTCAATGTAAACAGTGGTAGGTGGGTTCTTTTGGTTCAGTCAGTGAGGAAAGATTTCAGCCATTGTAGTGCAGAGCTTTGGAGACTGAACTCTTCCAGTTTCGTGATTAAAGTTGTGTGTTTGATTGTATCGAAGGCAGCTGATATGTCCAGTGGTATGAGGGCCAATTGGGTGTTGTTGTCTGCATTAATTTTTAGGTCCTCCCCTATAGAGAGGAGTGCTGATTCAGTTCCGCTCATCGGTCTGAAATCAGCCTGGAATTGATCAAGTAGTCAGTTGCTTGCCACATAATTGAGTAGTTCTTTGTACACGTGGTTCTCCAGGATTTTCACTGAGTATGGTAGGTTTGATATAGGTCTGTATGGGTCATCTGTTTTTCTCGTCTCGTCTTTTAGGAGAGGTTTGATTTGGGCTGATTTTAATGATTTTGGTACCCTTCCCATGTTCAAGGATAGATGCATTATTAGCCTGGTATAGAGGGCTGGTGTTTTATGGGTGAGTAGCTTTTTGTAGTTCTCCGGTGGGCATGGGTCGCTGGGAGATCCAACCATGTTGGTATCATTTAAAATCATTCATCATCAATCATTGGCGAAAATGTCCTTGCTTATAGGTGCAAATTGGTTTAATGTTGTGCTGTTTGTTGGGGCATTGGTTTCTGAGAGGGTGATGTTTGCGGTCCTGCGGGATGCATTAATTGGCTGTTTGATTGCTCGTATGTGTGCCCTTTGGTGGGCCGTGATGCTATTGCACAACGTTTGCGAGGGTACGATGTTGTTGCATGAAGTTGGGTTATTTATTTCCTTGATGATTCTGAACATTTCTTTCTGTGGGTTTGTTGCCAATTGGATTCTCACATTATATTGTGTTTTCTTGGCTTTCAGAACAGCTGATTTGTATAGCTGAATTTGTCACTGGTAGATCATTTTGCCCAATTGGTTGTAGTTTTTCCACCATCGCTTTTCTTGTTTATGGTTTGTTTTTTCGAGTTCTCTCAGTTCCTCTGTGAACCATCTCACTGTGGCTTTTTCTGTGTTTGTTTGAAGAGTTTTAAGGGAGTTAGTTGGTCTAGTGTGTCTGTGATACAGGTGGGAAGGTTCCCTTCTACTGTGTCTGGCGTCATTTTGTTTAGGTGGGAGTTGTCAGGTCTGGCGGTTTCTACTAGTTGTGTTAATGTTTCTTGGTAAAGTCTTTTCCAGTTTCTTTTCTTTGTCACTGGATGTTTTATGTTTGTGGGTGTCGTGGGGCTCTGGGTTTTGACAGTGAAAGGGATCATATGATGATCGCCCCAAATTATTGGTACCAGTGGGATAGTGGTCGAGAGTCCAACCCTGCAGAAGATTGCGTTGAGGATGTGTCCATCTCTGCGAGTGGGTCCATTTAGAATTTGTTTGAAATGGAGGGTTTCCAGTAAGGTGCTGAGGGAGTTTGTTTGGTTTCATTTTCCTCATCCTCTTCCAGTTTCCATGTTAGAGTGAATTAATTTGTAGTTGTCGGGTATGGCTTTGTGAGCAATTACTTTGTAGTTGTCTGAGAGCCATGTTTCTGGGTAGAAGAGAGCATCAGTGTTGCCTTCTCTTAGGAGGTCGTAGATTTCTCTTTTATGCTTTGCCATGGAGCGTATGTTGAGTGGGCTGCAGTGTGGTGTGTGCGTTTTGGCTTGTTTTTCTTTTTGGGTGTTTTTCTGGCGTTTCAGTGGGGGTGGTGTCCGTCAGCCCTTCGATTCTCTGTTGGACATGCCTGTTTGTTTTAGGGTGGGTAGGTATATTATCTGCCCCTTCGTTGAGGAGTTCCAGTAGTTTACGCGCTGGGTCACTCTGTTCTGAATCATTGTGGTTGGGTGTTTGGTTGTCCGATTGGCCCTTTTCACAATCTCTAGTCATATATGGAGTGTTGGTGGTGGGGGATTCTAGTTTTGCTCCGGTTATTATAGGTGGCCTTCAATGGCAAGTTTATCAATTTCTGTGTTCTGTGTGTTGGGGTGGGTGGTTTGCTCTGGGTAGTGTCCTTTAGCATTCACTGGCTCCTTTTCTGTGGATTGCTTGATTTCTGATGTGGATGGTTTGTAGGTGGAAAGGTAGCAAGGGATGCATGACATTTTTGTTCTCATCATTGTCTGGATCTGTAGTTCGTTGAGTGGAGGTTGGTGGTGATTTAGAGGTGTTGTGAATTCTGGCAGGTGGTTCCTGTTGTTCAGTGGGGGTGTGGTGTCTTTTGTCTTTCTTGTTTTGTTTTCCATTCTTGTACGGTTATCCTTGTAACAGGGCATAGCTCTAATTGTCGGTTTCTTATAACTATTGTGGGTCGACGATGTATTGGCTCTGGGTGTTTGCTGTGACTCACCAGACGGGAAGGATTTGCAGTGGTTGATAGTTCCTGTTGGCTTTATGCAGGGTCATTATGCAATACCATAGTGAAATGACTGTGCTGAGTTACCATGTTTGCTGAGTTACACAGTACCGGATGCCTCACTGTGGTTTTTGGATCACACTCTGGGTGGCCTGCATTTGACAAAGTCTCATTGTTATCGGTTCCCAGGTGCAAAAGCCCTCCTGTGCTGTTTGTTTCTCAGTCTACAAATCCTTGTGGTGGGTGGATTCTCAAGATTCGTAGTGGTAAAGGTTTAGAGCGTCTATAATCGTGGCCATGTGGTCAGGTTCCCAGTGGGGCTTCCTTGTGGTGGTTTATTCATGTCCACTACCCCTTATGATGGGGAGGTTCTTGAAAATGTGTGTGGCAAAGGTCAGAATGCAGAGCTTACATTGATGAAAATTATGCTCCCATGGGGCGGAAACCTTCCTGTGGTGGTTGTCGTGGTTGATAACCCATGTAGATGTGAAATCTGGAAGTTTGCCAGAGGTAACATTTTGAATGATAGAATTTAAGGTGATGAAACCGTACAGCAGCAAAATTCAAAGTGGTGAAATTCAGAGGTAGCATAGTTCAGTCTTGGTTAAAATTCAAAAGCAGTGAAATCCAAGTGTTCTAGTTTAGACGCAGCAAAATTCAAGGTGGCTGAGATCAGATCTGGGAAGGTTAGAAGTGGTGTGCTCTAGAACCAATTCAGAAGCTAAGGGAAGGGAAAAATAGGAAGGTTGGCGGGGTGCAACAGGCAGGGTTGGCAAAGCTGGTCTCTCAATGGCACCTGTTTTACAGAAAGTGATCCCTGTTTGGTCGTCTCCCGTTTCTTCCCAGTCACGTGGTTCCCAGAGGCCAATCAGGCTTCTGAGTGGGTGGGTGGGTGGGTGGAGTGAGGGGGAGGAAGAGGAAAAAACGGGAAGGTAGGCGGTGCTGCGACAGACAGGGGACCGCAAAGCTGTTCTCCCTCACTGGCACCTGGTCGGCAGAAAGTGATCCCTGGCTGGTCAATAACACAAAATACCTTCATAGTGAACTTCATGAGCTTAGTCCATAGCTCATTTAGAACTTCCACCCAGATTTAATTATTTACTTATTTAATTTGTTTCTAAATCACTGGGACGAGAGCCCGTAGACATAGGAGTGCTAGGACAAAACAAACATGAGAGGAACAGAAAAACAAATCGGATGGTTAAGATCAAGAATTCATCATGGACAGACGGAACTGAATTATTCAAACAGAATGGTCTTCAGTCTACGTTTAAAGATAGTTCGAGAAAAGCAAGATCTGAGGCCCGGTGGCAAAGCATTCCACAGCCGTGGTGCAGCCACTTAAAAACACCCATCTGACACTAGCAACAGTTCTGCCGTGGGGGAATCCAGTAGGCATGAGTTATTAGATCTCAGGGTCTGCCTAATCGGGAGCCACGAGAGCTGGTTGGAGAGATAAGTGTGTTTTTCCCGTACAGACAGGCATGAGTAATACACAAAGGGCCTCATCACGAGTTGGGCGGTAGCCCTTAAGTACGGCGGTAACACCAATACTGCTGCATTTAAGGATTGGCCCTATTATGAGTTGGACAGTTATTTTGGAGTTTTACCTCCAGCATTTTGCTGGAGGTAAAAATCCTGCTTTCTGCTCATTTTTCGGCCGGTGTTAATAGCGCCCTCTAACCCGATTGGAGAATGGGAACTTACCACTGTACCACTACTCGGGATCCAGCGATAACAGGGCCAGACCGAGTAGCGGTAATGCTAATAATGTTGGGTGGTATACCGGCACAGTTAGCACAGGGATACTGCCCAACCCCTGATGAGGCCCAAAGTCCTAAAGGTAATCTGTTTTCCAATTGGCAGCCAATGTAGGCACTTTCTTGCCACTGAGACATGATCAGATTTTCGCTGCCCCTTGAGAACCCTACTCAGCAAGCCCCACCCACCTGGTGCCTTCCTGGTTGCCACTTTTTTTTCATACTTAAGGAGCCCTCCAGTCTCTTTTCCTTTGCCGATGGGGAGCAGGTGCAAGTAGATCTAGTTCACCTGGCCTAAGCACCACCCACCTTCTTAGCCCTGCCTCTCCCTTCCTGCTCTTAATTCTTAGATCAAGGGTGTCTCTCGCCAAAGCGAAGGTCTGACAAAGAAAAGGGCAATTCCTGTTTCGACCAGGAGGATCCAGTGCCCGAACCCCTGCTCAGATAGCAGGTAAGCATGCACCAACATGTGTTTACTCCCTCTGTCCCCACAGGTCATGCCCACCTCTCTGGTCCCTCTGTGATGTTACCTTGTACCCCCCACCCTCTTTCTCGCACACAGGTGTTGCCTGTTTTGCTTGATTCTTCTACCCTGCTCTCCCTCCCCCCTTCCATCCTACTTCTCTAGGAGTCTGTCCTGATACATTCTGGTTTCACCATCACCGTTGTGGCCAATGCTGGATTTGACTTCTATGGACTTCATTGATTCACGGTGCGTCACCCTTTCTCATGGTGGCCCTGAATCATGCTGTTCCCATCTTCATCTTGTATCCAGGCTTGCAACATTATGTGTTACTACTGACTTCTGCAATTGTATTCACTCTCCCCTCTTGCTTCTCCACTCTATGGGCCTCATCCCGAGGTTGGTGCTAGTCATGGCTCTATTAGCGCCATGACTAGCACCATTACCGGTACTGTGTCTGCCCTGGTTCAATGGGGACTTACTGGTCTAGTCCGACCTTTGCGGGACCGGTAAGTCCCCATTGAAAATACCATTCCCCATTCCCATTTGAGCCCACATAGGGCTCAATGGGAATGTGGAGGGTGCTAATAACGGTACCGTAAATTACGGGACCGTTTATTAGCTCTGAAGTCCCTTTGCGGGTCCCGTCCTTAACGCCTGATAAAACCAGGCATTAAGGAAGGACCCGCAAAGGGACCTCAGAATAGGGCGCAAAGGGATTACCGGCACCGGTGTCATTACCAGTGCCCGATATCCCTTTACGCCCGGGTCGTAATGACCGCCTTTGACTGCTTACTCTCTGTTCTCTCCTCCTCTCTCTTTCTCCCTTTTCCTATCTCCTTCCCTCCTCCCCTTACTTTCTTCCATGCACTTACTCTATCAGAATTGTCCCTGGACCTAATATGATAGCAACCTCGTCTGTCTCCTCCCCCCTCCCTTACTTGTTTTTTTTCTCCCGCCCCAACTCCAGCACTATCTGAAATGTTGTCAGGCCTAGTACGATAGTCGCTTGTTTTGTTCCTCCCCTCCCTTTCTGCAGCCCTCTCCCTCACCTTTTGTTTTCTCCGGCTCTACCAGAAATGTCCCCAGGCCTAGTACGGTAGTCGCCGGTCTGTTTCCATTTCCTTCCCACTCTCCCCCTCCCTTCCTTATCTATGTCTTAGCTTTTGCACTATCTGAAATGTCGTCAGGCCGAGTACGATAGTTAATTTCACATCCTTACTGTTCATGGCCTGTAAGAATGTCATTGTATTTTTCCTGGTTCCCTCCCTTGCCTTGAAGCGCTTTTAAACACATTGTGTATAGGCGCTATATAAATAAACTATCATATCATAACCCGAACAGCATTACTTTGCACCACCTGTAACCAGTTAAGTTTACCTAACCCTGAGCAGGCTAGAGCAATAATCGAGGCGAGCTCCAGAGATGGCACAAGCCAGAGTGGGACAGTTGGAGGAATCGAGGAATGCTCTGATTTGGGCTAGGAGCTTGATATAGTAGGAGGTGCTTGATATAAGACTACTGATGTGTGATTTCATAGTGAGCTCTTGATCAAGAACTACTCTCAAAGTCTTGACTTTTGGAAGAGTCGCCAGGGTTCAGTCAGCAATTTGGAAGAAACAGTAGGTAGTACCCAATCTGCGTAGTTTTGGTGCAGTGCTGACAATCATAATTTCGGTTTTGGCATTAAGTGCCAGCCCGTTACGCAGCATCCATGTATGTGGTTGTAGACGGTGGTGTTAATAGTCACAGTGTTCAGAGTATGATTGCCTGTGAGAGGTGTAAGGCACTGTGTATCATCTGCATAGTTGGCGTATGTTATGCCTTCTGAATCCAACAACTCAAAGAGAGGCAAAGTGATGATGGTAAACAGAGTTGGGGTTACACAGGACCCCTGTTGTACACCACACACCAGCACATAACCATATGCAATGACGTCCTCATGATGAACTCTGTCCGTCCAATCAGTCAAAAAGGAGTGAATCCAGGTAGAGGCCTCACAAGAGAATGCAGCATAATCTTGCATAATCTTGCAGTCTAGCCACCAAGATAGAATGATCTGCTAAATCAAACGCTGAAGAAGGTCCAGAAGCATCAGAAGTGCAATTGTAGGATGTTAGACTTCAGATCCAGCAAGGTGGATTCAGTAATGTGGGAGCTTTTGAAGCCTGACTGCTTTAGACCCAGAATATTGTGTAGATTTAGGAACCCTTGGATTTGATAATGGGCAGTTTTGTCCAGAATCTTCAGAAGAAAAGGTGTGTTTGTGATTGGGCGATAATTGCATGCTAAACTAGGATCCAAGGAGGATTACTTTTAGGAGTGGAGAAATCCAGGCATGTTTTATCCCGGACGGCAAATGGCTCTCCTAAAACGAGGCATTAACAAATGTAGTGATAAGAGGGCAGAGTAACGTGGTATAGGATTTTGACGATGGGAGCCGGGTAGACACCACCTCTACAGTTAGAAAAACAACTAAGATATCCAACATGTCCGCTTCCACCACCTTCCTGAAATTGAACTGAGGCAGAGAGGCTGACTGATCTCCTGCAATTGCTCATAAGAGCAGAACCGCTCAAAGAGCCTAAATTGGCTGTGATATCACTCTTGATTTTGTATAACATTACATTCTGAATGGATGCACACCAGTTAGCATCTTTCACAATTGTGGAAATGTGAGGATGAGGGTCTATCGGCTCCCTCAGGATTTTAACTAGTTCCCTAGAGTTGGAAGTTGCCTCCTTAATTCTTTTGTCGTAAAATTATTGTTTTGCTGTGCAGATGGCAGATTTGTATGTTGTAGCTGCACACCGTAGCTTATTTTATAGTCCCGGGACATGGTCTTTTTCCAGATACGTAGGGTTCTAATTTTCTAGTGTTTTAATTTCTGAATATGTTTGTTTATTGTGTTTATATAGCGCTTTATGCCAAAGCGATGTACATTATAACAACAAGAATACAATAACAGTAGAAGCAATTACAAGATATGAGTCAAACCAGTAATACAGCAACTAGGACAATTTGCCAGTGGAGATAAATGAGGGAAGAAGGGGTGGAGAGGGGGAATGGAGTGGGGAACAGGAAGTGAGATAAGCTGAAGGCGAGAGAGGGGGACGGGGCATAAGAGGAGACAAGACAGGGGTAGAGAGGCAAGATGAGGAGGATAAAAGAGGGGTGGGGGATTGGGAAGGGCGGTTGAGGATCAGAGTATCAGGGAGGGGAGTGGAGAAGAAGAGATTTTAAGGAGACACGAAAGGAGGAATAAATGGGGATGGAACAGATAGAGAGGGGAAGGGAGTTCCAGTGGAGGGGAGCAAGGAGCTGAAAGGAGCGAAAACGAGAGGAGGCACATGGGGACGGGGGAACAAGGAGAAGGAAGTGATCTGCAGATCTGAGGGAATGGGAGGGAGTGTAGAATGAGATGAGAGAGGAGAGATAAGGGGGAGCAAGTTCATGAAGAGATTTAAAGACAAGACAGAGGAAGTGGAATTTGAGTTGGGAATGAAAGGAAAGCCAGCCAAGCTGTGAGAGCGAGGAGGAGATGGAGTCATGAGGTGAGAGAAGACAGAGGGTGTGAATGGTAGAGTTGTAGAGGGATTTTAGGGGGGCAAGATGAGGACCAGGGTGTCCGAAGAGGAGAGAAGAACAGTAGAAAAGACGAGAGGAGAGAAGGGAGGAGATTAAAAGTTTAGTGTATCAAGTAAAGTTTAGAATATCAGTACTAAACCACGCTTTAGATGGTTGTGATTTCATAGGTCTAAGTTTCTGCGGGGCCAATTTAGTTATGGCTAAGGACAACATGTCATGGTAGAGGGCAGTGATTACTTAAACCAGGTAAATTCCCAAACTTTTTTTCTCGGGGGGATCAGAACTCAAAGGGAATTCATTCAAAGAAGAAATAACAGAGAGTGAGTCTGATTACCCCTCTTTCCGTTGCCCTAATGTGTCAGCTTAACGCTCACAGACTAAACACAGCCCATCTTACTACTATAGGACATCATGGACCCAATGCAGGCACTTAATTAGAAAAAATAAATTCACTTTTAATATTTGTGTGGATAAAAGCAGGGGGCGACAAATGCCCCTCAAACAACATGACACAATTAAACAATTGAACAAGACATAGTTTGTTAAAAAAAACTTTGTTTCACTATGACTAAACAAGATACAAAAGTACTCGTGGAACACGGGGGTGCAAACGGACACAAAATGCTTTGTTTGTATATGAATCCCACAGTTAAATCATGAGGATATTACAGATAGATGTCGACATGTTTCGGCCGGTTTTTTGTTTCAGACACTATCTCTAGTGTCTTAGATCTCTCTTTTCTTAGGCCATCTTCAGGACGCGATTCCTTCAAAAGGTCAACAAAGACTTTATACCCCAGAGTTGTTCAGCATAACCACTTTCTACAAAAAATATATAAAAACACATACCACATATGAGTGCAGGCTGGTGTCTAGTCAAATGGTCGACAGACAAATGGTCGACAGGACAAATGATAAATTTTTTATTTTTATTTATATATATATATATTTTTTTTAGGTTTTCGTTTAGGGGAAAAAAGGTGTTTTTAGAAAAAAAAGGGGGTTTTGGGGGGACCCCCCCCCCAAAAAAAAATGTGACAAAAAAAAAAAAAGAAATTCGATCATTTGACCTGTCGACCTTTTGGTGTCGACCAATTGTCCTGTCGACCATTTAGATTCGACCAATTGACCTACAACCATGCAGGCCTCAATTATTGCAAGGGTTCAAACAAATTCATAGACATTAATACACATTACAAAATGTGCATCTCAATGCACTTGTGATACTAACATTAAAACCAAATTACACAGACAAACATGAATGCACAGGCGTCACTGCGACAAAAGATGTGGCATCAGGGCAACGTAAGCGAGCTATTCTAAAGGTAGCTCTTTTGTTTAATTCAGTGCTCAGTAGTAACACGGACTCTACGAATACTTCTCCGGTCAAGAGTATTCAGAACAAGGCCAAATTACTGTTCCTGTCTAAAGAAACTCTCATCAGGTCACATGTATCACATTTAACTTGTGAGCAAGAGCTAGGTGAGTCACAAAGCCTAGCCCTGAAAACCCAGAATACATAGGGTGAGCGAAAAGGGAGGGGGTATGGGAAGGAGGGAGAGGGGGGGGGGGGGGATCAAGGAAAGAGAACATAGCTATATTTCATCAAGCATATCATTATTACATGTCACATGATTAAAATGACTTTCAATAACTTGAGAACCAACGTTTTCAATTTCAAAAAAAGTGCATTAGATATTCAATGTCACACCACTCTCCACAACCTGTGGCAGGGTGTTTCAAAACTTACTTTGGTGATGGCAAAACACATTACATATTGGTCCCAGACCCAGGTGTGCCAACTACCACTAGGGACCTCGTGTCTTTTGTACTTATTTAACACACGTATCACAACTGGGACAGTCACTTACCATTGATGTGCAAAAGTTTAGCACTGATGTGCAAGAGTCCTGTAGGAAAAGGATAAAATATCTTTCACCAAAGAGTTTCTTTATCAACATATTTAACACCACATTGGTCTACATAAATTCCCGTTTAAGGGCTGTACTCTCTGCAAAATGAATAATCAAAGAAGAGGAGGGGGGTGACACATATCAAAAAAGTTATGCTTACCCCACTCTGATGGCAAGTGACTGCAATGCAAGAAGAGGGATAATGATTGCCCTATGGTAGAGGGCAGCCAGCTCAGCGGCTGACTCATGGTTTGCAAGATTGTCTAGAAAGGGAGTAAAGAGAGGTAACATAGAAACTGGGGTCAGTTTCCGCAGGTTATGACGCATCACTTTTAACAGGGGGACTGTGGATTTCCTTGGCGGAACTATCTATGGAAGTTGGAATTGAATGGGGTAATGGTCAGACCAGGGACATTGATCTATTTCTACATTAACCACCATTACCCTATGCAAGGCCACCCAGTTCAGGATTCTGCCCCCTTTATGTGTGGATTACATAACATTCTGTAGAAAATCAAATCCCCCCCAGAGTAGTCTGCACAGCTTTGGCAGAGGAGTCCGAGGGTCATCCAAGCCCAAGTTGAAGTCGCCATAATAATCACTCTAGATTGAGGTTTGAGAGAAGAGGAGATGCAGTCGAAGAGATTGGTTAGAAAATCTGGCACGTTATTAAGAGGACAGTAAATCACAATGATGTTAAGAGTGGTGTTGTTATCAATAGCCAACTGGACTTGCAGGACTTTGGAATCAGGAGTGCTGACGTCCTTGACTTGATGTATGTTAATCGATGCATGAAAAATGAAAGCAACTCCCCCTCCCTTTCCATGCAGGGAATCAGCTCTCAGTATGTTATACCCACTGGGGAAGCGCTAACGAAGGGTGGGACCTGCTGCAGGATGCAGCCATGATTCTGTAGTAGCACAGAGATCGATCTTATGATCTATGAAAAAATCGTCTACCTCAGTCGAATGTTTGATCAGCGATGTAGTATTTAATAGCATGCATCTTAAACTTCTTCTAGAGTTTACTGCCCCGGTAGAGTCAGAAATGCCGGCAAATGTATCAGTATGAGTAGAATTGGCAATTAGCTCAGAGTTCACATGATCTATATTCTGAGTAACCAGGTTCTGGCTGCTGATAATGTTTTCTGTGCCCTGGTGCTCCGCCCTTACTTTTTTTGTTAGGTTCTGAGGCACCTAGAAGGTTTACCTGCACTATGGGATCCATTTTGAGGGGGATGGAATCATTAGAGACTGAGAGCCAGAGCTCATCAAGGGAACAAAGTGACAAACTGCGCCCATTATGTCATGAACTGGGCACTCAACTGTTGTGGACATATTGACCGCATGGGGGTGAAGGGGAGCATAAGGTGTCTATGCAGGAGACAGACACACTACCCATAGCTACCACAAGTGTGGAATAGGACAGCGGAGGGTAGGGAAATCGGTAGGGCAGTATTCTCAGGAGTAATCTTAGGAGTAATCTTAGGTAGAGAATTTGCGGTTTTTGAGCACCGTTCGTAGCCATTTCAGTCCCTGAATTGATGTTGAGGGTCACATCAGGTAAGAGAGCCATTTTTAGGTACTTTTTGAACAATTAGAGATTTTCTTTTAAGCCAACATACCGCCGGGTATAGATGGGTGACCTTGCAAGTGATACTCCTACAAAGATATGAAGATTGAGAAGTGAGCTGAAATTATCCAGCATAGGATCCCACAGCCGCAGCCCAGTGATACCCGGAAGATAACCAGCAAAAACTTGCCTTTATGACGCCCCGCCACGGATCGAAAAAGGCTGCAATGAAGATGGGATATGTATTCCTAAGGAACTACTTGCCACACACAGCGTTAGAAATGCAAATTCAATTCAAATTTTGTTTGCAGTGGCGCCCCCAGACATTTTTCATAGGGGTGGCCTGATGAGGTAGCTGGAAATCTTGGGGTGGCACACCAAAACAAACACATAGAGGCAGGTGGACTGGTGCGGGCTTAGCGTTTTTTTTTTTTTTTTTTTTTTTAAATATATTTTTATTGTTTTTTTCAAGAAACATACAACCAGTATCATCAACACGACAATCAATTAAATATCCGCAATAATTCCCATTCCCTCCCTCCCCAAGTGAACCCGGACCGGGGTTACGCAGTCTGCTGCTGGCATTAGGGTGAGCCCGGGCTGTCCGGGTCCTCACCTGAGGTGCTGGCTTCCTTAGGACTGAACAGGGCCGTCGTGAGGGCAATCCACTGCAGGAGGTCCTCCGAGTCATTTATTTTTTGCTGTCTTTGCGCCAGCTCCCAGGCCCCGGTTTCAGCCACAGTCCATCTGCGAAGGTCCTCCCACCATGTTACAAGTTTAGGGGCTCTGGGACACTTCCAGGCCATTGCGATGCGCCTTTTAGCGAGGATGTACATCAAATCTTTGAGCCTGTTGAGAGATTTGTTTTTTTTCCCTCGTGGGTACGAGCCCAATAGACATGCCTTGGGGGATTGCACGTCTAGCGTTATGTCCTCCTCTGCTACCTTGGTCTGAATTTGCGACCAGAAGGTTCGTATGTTCGGGCAGGCCCAAAACATGTGGGTCAGGGAGGCCGCAGGTTCTTGGCACTTGGGGCACCGCACCACACCAGCGCCATTGAATCTCGAGATGACAGCTGGGGTAAGGTAGGCCCTATGGATGATGTAAAATTGGATAAGTTGAAATCGGGCATTCCTAGAGACCTTTTTGTGATAGTGTGTTATTGTTTCCCACTCCGTGTCGCCAAATAGTGTGTTCAGCTCGGCCTCCCATTTGCTCTTGCATGTGAGTTCGCTATGTGTGGTGTTGTCAATTAGGATCTCATAAAGCCTAGAGGTTTCGTGTCCCCCTTCTGCCACACCTATCAGGTTCTCTATGGCCTCGTGTCCGGCGCATTGGGATTCTGCATCCGGCCATCGCCTCCTAAGTCTGTCCAGCACCGCCCCGTATAGAAGGAACTGACCCAGTGGGACCCCAGTCAATTCGTGCAGCTCGGGAAATGTGTGGATGCCCTGGTCATCCACCAGATCGCCCAGAGTGGCGACGCCAGAGGGCTCCCATATATTCCGGATCGCCCTCCGGTCTTCCGGCCTAGTGAACATGATGGCGGCTATAGGGATCTGTGGGGAGTAAGGGTCGGACAGCTTGACCAACTTGCAGGCCCGACTCCAAATTTGAGTGCCTAGGCGGATGAGGTGCGCGTCCAGCGTTTTGGGCATTGGTCCGATCCAGAGGAGGTCCCTGAGCAGCCATGGTGCGTCTGGGGGCTGCAATAGGCGTGTGTCCGTCATGGCATCATCAGCCATCCACTGGATCACGTGCTTAAGCTGGGCCGCTATGTAGTAGAGCTCAAAGTTAGGTGTGTTCAGGCCTCCCCTCTCGTACGGTCTTTGAGTAATGTCTAGGGCAACTCTGTGCCTCCCCTCCCGCCATAAGAGTTTCCTACATAGCATGGCCAGGTCTTTGAAAAAACGCTGGGGGATGTTGTAGGGGACGTTGGTGAAGAAGTGTAGGAGACGGGGGAGTGCTACCATTTTAAGGAGTCCCGCCCTACCAGCCATCGAAAGGGGCAGTTTGCACCATAGGTCGATTGATTTAGCCAGTCCCTCCTTAGCCCTGCCCGTGTTCAGAACATGTTCGGTCTCAGGGTCCCGGTGGATCACGACGCCCAGATATTTGAACGTAGTGGGTTCCCATTTAAGGGCCAAAGGGGGGAGGTGTTCTTCCTTGGTTCCACTAAGTGCAGCCAGGGGGAATAAGCAAGACTTGCTGTGGTTAATCTGGACCCCTGTACATCTGTGGAACCCGTCTAGGGTTTCCAGGATGTAGGGGAGAAGGTGTTCGGGATCCCTCAGGTAGAGGAGCATGTCATCCGCATACATGGAGACAAGGTGGTTCACACCATTTATCGTTATTCCCCCGTCACCGTATTCCTGCCTAAGGTATGCTGCCACTGGTTCAATCGCTAAGATGTAAAGTAGAGGGGATAGGGGGCACCCTTGTCGAGTGCCCCTGGCCAGGCTCCATTTTTCAGAAAAAGTGTTGTTGGTACGCACTCTGGCGGTGGGGTTGGTGTAAATGAGTTTTACCCAGTTCAAAAAAGCCTTTCCGATCCCCATCTTTGCTAAGGTGGCATAAAGCCATGTCCATCGGACCGAATCAAAGGCTTTAGAGGCGTCGAGGGACACAACTGCATATTTACCGGGCATGCCGTTTGTGCTGTGTATCACGTGGTGCAGCCTTCGCAGGTTCTCGGACATAGAGCGACCCTGCATGTAGCCCGTCTGATCCTGGTGTATGAGGTATGGGACGGCTGCACGAAGCCTTCTGGCCAGTAATGCGGTGAGGATTTTGTTGTCTACATTCAACATGGATAGTGGGCGGTATGAGCCGCAGTCAGAGCTGTCCTTGTCGGGCTTAAGTAGGGGGATGATGGTGGCTTCAATCATGGTGTCGGGGAGGTGGCCTATGTCATACGCCTCGTTATATACTTTGGACAACAGGGGGGCCAGTATATCCTCATAGGCCTTATAAAATTCGCTCGGGAGACCGTCCGGTCCCGGCGTTTTACCCGAGGGCAATGACCTAATGGTGGCTGTGACCTCGTCGGGGGTGACGGGGGCTCCGAGGGGATCTGCCAAGTGGTCCTCCAGGCATGGGAGCCAGATGGCGTCTAGGGCGTCCTCGATCGCGTGGTCAGGGGGCGGGGCTGGATCGGAGTAAAGGGTTTGGTAATATTGTTTGAACGCTGCATTGATACCCACTTGCGTGTGGAGGGTCAGGCCGTCTGTATTACGAATGGAGCAAATGGGGTATCTGGGGGTTTCTCGTTTATAAAGCCATGCAAGAAGCTTCCCGGGTTTATCGCCCAGGGCATGATTCCTCTCCGTGAATTTAGTATAGCTCAACTTCCCCAGCGTCTCCCAGTGTGTTAGGCATGTTTGTTTAAGATCAATCATCTTTTGCAAGTGGGCGGGATCAGGGGACGGGGTGGCTTCGAGATCTTGGAGTTCAGTCTCAGCGTGCGCTAGCAGGGACGTGACGGATTTTAGGGCCCCTCCAGCCGCGGCTATCATTTCCCCCCTAGTTACCACCTTGTAGGCTTCCCAGGCTGTGCCTAAGTATCTGACGCTATCAATGTTGGTCTGCCAGTAATGTGTGGAACCCTCCCTGATTTGTTCGCTGAAGGCTTTGTCCAACAGCGCTTCGCTTCTCAATTTCCACGTGGGGATGGGGGGCCTGGGCGTCGTGGTCACCCACGAGGTCATCAAAGGGGAATGGTCTGAAAGTACCCTGGCTAGGTACTGCGTGTCCTCAAATCCCGCCACATGCTCTTCGCTAATGAACAGGCAGTCTATCCTGGTATGGACCTTATGTGGGGGGGAGTAAAAGGAGTAGCCTCTGGTTTCGGGGTTTTGCACTCTCCACAGGTCTTTCAGGGCATATTGCTGCGTGAGGGCGTTCAATATCTTGGCGGGTGGGGAGGGGTCCCCGTGTTTACCATCCGACCTGTCTATGCAAGGGTTCAGGGTACAGTTATTGTCACCTCCCCATATCGTTATGCATTCATCACTCGGGGTCAGCCGAGCGTACAGCGAGCGAAAGAAAACAGTGGCATCGTGATTCGGGGCATAGGTGCAAATCAGGCGGACGTCCCTCCCCTCTATGGTGCCCTGAACCAGGGCCATCCTACCTTCATTGTCCGTTTTGGTGTGGGTCAGCTTGACTGGGACAGAGGGGGCGATCCATATCAAGACGCCTCTGGCGTAGGTGGAGTAGGGGGAGCCCACTAGGGTGCCCCGCCAGACCTTGGCCAACGCTGCAAGCTTAGGGCCACATAAGTGGGTCTCCTGAAGGAGGGCGATTCCGACCCTGTGGCGTTTCATGTAGGCGTGGATGCGTCGCTGTTTGATATAGCTGTTTAGCCCCCTGACGTTCCAGGACATGACTCTGATCCTCTCAGCCATGGTCTGTGTGTGGTCGTGCGGCTGTGGGAAGCGTGAGGTTGAGGGGTTTGACGAACCTGGTCGTCCTGGTTGCAATTCTGCTGCGCTTGGTCCCGGTCCGGTTTGTGTCCAATTCAAACTGCAATCCCAACTTGGGGTTCGAACCCCCACAAACAACAACGTCTAACTTAACAAAAAACACAACTTCAAACATAACACGTCTAGCGAGGTTGCCCTTGCTCTGACATCCCCGTTTCTGCCCCATCAGACCAGGGTCTTCCGGTGCCCTACGGGCGGGTGAACTCACCCAAAGTATCCTGGGGTTAGGAAGGGGGCTGCCTCCGAAGGTGTTGTCAGGAGGTGCGCCACGACCGGCGCGGCTCCGGTTCCATCAGTGTCGCCACGACTATTGTCATATGAATGTACAATCGGCGACTGCAGTCAATGAGTGGAGAAGTTCCTATGTTGCGGGCGGCTAGGGCCCGCGCTGCTTCCGTTCGATGTCCGGGATCTGTTCTCTGTCCATCCATTCGCAGGCCTCTGCTGGGTTATCAAACAAGTGGGCCTTGTTGTTGCGCAGGACCTTGAGTCTAGCCGGGTAGAGGAGTAGATAGCGCAGGCCTGCTTCCTTGAGTCTCGCCTTGGTGTGGTGGAACTGGGCCCTGCTCCTTTGAACCTGCAGGGTGTAGTCAGGGTAGATTGCTATCTTTGCGGCGTCCCTCTGTATGGATCCGCCCATCCTGGTGAAGGCCAAAATGGATTCCCTGTCCCTATAGTTGAGGACTTAGCGTTTTTATAAGGGTGGGCATGGCCCCCCTTGGCCACCCCTCGGTGGCGCCTATGTTTGTTTGACAGTGCAAACAGAAAGCTCAATACAGCTAAACCTTGATTAGTTGGAAAAACTGTAAATCGAGAGGCAAACTTCAATCACTCATCCAAAAAACATGTGCACTGCATACACGTCAGGGGGCAGTCCTAATAAGTGTCAATAGTCGCACACGTACCAGTGCTCTTTCATAACTGCTTGCTGTAATGCTGTAAAAACATGGGAAGTGGTGGGGACCACTATTTAAGGGAGCATGGGATATACACACATACTGGGGATTTTCATTTCTGAATTCTTTCACGGCTTTAAACATTTTATTATAGCTGTTTGCCGGCCTGGCCTACTGCAGAAGCAGGGTGCCCTAGAACCTGGCGCGTTTCTTGAATGATAAATGGCCTTTTTATGGATCAATGACGTCAGTTATTGGCTCATGTGCAGGAATTGGCATGAGTACTGGTGCAGTCTGCCTTTGGAGTATTTGCATATTGATTTGAGGACCAATAAATGGTTTATGAGAGGGTCATTCATGAACAAAAGTGGTTTAAGATTACACTTATTGCCCCATTTCTGGTGGGGGAGTTGACTGCCAACATTCTTTTCGATGTTTCTCCCTTCAAATGTTGCTATTTTGACCAAACTGGATCTGAAGTATCTGAAAATGCAGGTATTTGTATAGAATATGTGGGGCAGGCTGCCGCCTAGACCCACATCTGCTTCTCCTGTTGTCCTTGCACCTGTGAACAAAAAGCGTGTCCTCCCACTTCAAAGAAATCATGGCTTCCTCACAGCAAACTGATAGATGGTTGCCCCTTAATTATACCTCTTATTGTGCCAAACCCGTCCACTGTAACTGGAGAAGAGTACATGATATCATAGATATCATAGAAGGGCTGAATGCATGTAAATCTAATGTCAACCCTTTCTATTTCTGTGTCATTTACCCACAGTACAGCCCCCCATACTTAATTCGTTAGACCAGGGCTCCGTAACCTTTGGCTCTCAAAATGGTTTATTGTATTTATTTGTTTTGCTTAAACTTTGATGTAATGCTGCCCCTACCAAGAGGGTCTCGGAGCACTTTATAAAGCTCATAGGGAGGAGGTGAAAAAGAATGTACAATGTTCACAGAACAGGAAAAGAAGATTGGGATTGGCAAAGGATAGCAAGGGAGGCGGTCTGGCTGGTTAGGTTTAGGGAAAGGAATGCACTTGGAGGTTTTTGCGGAAGGTGATGATGAAAGGTGTGGCACAGATGTGGGATGCAAGGTCGTTCAAGGCTCTCGGTGCTCAAGGGTGAAGGCTTGTTTTTGTGTGTGGGACAGCCTACAGAATGGAATGTGTCGAAGATTTTGCTTAGCTTGTCCAGATGTTTCTGATGGTAATGGGATGTAGTTTTTTTTTGCAGGCGGGATGGGATTTTGTGGTGGGTGGCCTTGTGTACCATGCTGAGTCATTTGAAAGTAATTCTCTGGGGTATTCGTAGCCAGAGGATCTGGAAGAGTGCTGAGGTGATGTGCAAGTGTTTGGGTAGGTACAGAATGAGTCATGCAGCTGTGTTCTGTTTGGCTTGCAAGAGTTTTGCTACAGAGTCCAGTGAGGATAGCATTTACATAGTTCCACTTGGAGAGAGCTAGTGCCTGGACTGCTGTACAGAAGTCATCAGTGGGATAATGTGTCCTATCTTGCATAGGAGTTGTAGCTGTAGATTGCATGCTTTGGTGATGGATGCTATGTGTTGTGAGAACGATAGGTGGAGATCAATGGTGAAGCTCTAGGGACTTCACTCCTAGGGAGCGGAATATGTGTGGGTTGCCTGTGGAGAGTTCTTTGGTTCAGCGTGTGCCCGGGGGAAGGGGCAGATAAAGAGGTATTTTGGATGGGTATGAGTTTGAAGCAGTGGGTGGCCATCCACGTGGTGATGGTGACAACACAATGTCTGAGGGTGTGGAGCTTTGAGCGGGAGGATATTGGGAAATGTATTTGTGTGTCACCTACATAATGGTGAAAGTGGACGGTGTTGTTGCTAAGAGTTTGACAGAAGGATTCAACATGTAGGCTGAAGAGTAGGAGCGATGAGGAAGATCCTTGCTGTGGTACTCCTATTTGAGTGGGTTAGAGTTTGATAGATAGGGGGTTATAGACAGCGTGTCCTGTCAGTGAGGAAGAAGGTAACATAGTTGAACACAGTGCATGATATTTTAATCCTAGGGTGTATGATGATTAGGACATGGTGTGCTCAATAATGTCAATCTGCAGTGGGGTTAAAGAGGAAAAGAAGGGCTGTGTGTCCTGTGTCAGTGATGTTGTGGCGGTCATCCATGATGTGAAGTATGAGAGTCTCTGTGCTGTGTCCTGGTGGAAACCTAATTGGAAGGGGTGAGGAGTTTGTTTAGGGTGATGTGCTGTTTGAGTTGACTCATGACAAAGCATTGCATTATTGTGATGAGGTATGGCAGGATTGTGATGGGGTGGTAGCTCTCGGAGCATGGGGGTTGAGGGATGGTTCTTTGAGGAAGGGGAGATTTAGCTGTGCCGTGTGAGAGGCATGAGTTGATGATATTGATGCAGTGTGGAGACAGGGTGGTGATGCAGTTTGATGCAGCCTGAACTGGTTTTACTTTATCCAGAAAGAGTCCGGTTTAGTTTTGGATGTGAGGGTGACCAGGGTGTCTTAAATTTGGGGTGGAATGTGCCTCAGGTGTTGGATGGTTTCAGAATGGGGTTCGAAAGAGGGACTGTGGAAGTGAGGGCTTGTCTAATGTTGTGTATTTTGGAGTTGGAGTAGTCCATGAGGGAGTTCCATACTGAGATGGATGAGGGCATGGTAGGGGGTGGTAGGTGGTTTGGGGAGTGACTTGATGTTAAAAAAAACATTCTGTATGCGACTAGGGGCAGGTTGGAGCTCTTGGAGGTAGTAGGCATCCTTGGCGCTGTGTATGGCCATCCTGCATTAAGAGTGGCATTCTTTGAGTGGTTTTGTGGTGGAAGGGCATGGGTTCCTTTGCCAGGCTCTTTCTATGTATCTGGCTTTCTGCTTGATGGTCATGAGGGAGTCATTGCATCATAGCTGGTGGTGGTGGAGGTGGTTGCTGGGTTTCTGCATTTTGGAGGTGATATTTGGTCAGTGCTTGGGTGATTGTGGAGTTATCATTGCTGAGAAGTAGGTGGGGCGAGGAGGAAAGTGGGTGGTGGTTGGAGTGGAGCCATTGTGCTATGTCACAGTTTAGTTATTTTATTAGACGAAATCTAAACCTATAATTTGACTATCTTTAAATCACAAGGCTACCGTTAGGCACTTGTTTACACAGCTCACATGTGACTGTTGGTGGTCTTGAATGTCCCAGCTCGCCTTTGTGTCCTTGAGTTTTCACAGCTCATTTGCGCCTTTCTTTGTTGTCTTATCTTTTCACTACTCTCCTGTTTTCCTTTGTGGCATTGTCATAGCTCACTCATGCCTTCTTTTAGCCTTTCATGTTTTAACTGTTCAACGCAGACCTTTGTTTGTTGGCATTGTGTTTTCACACTTCATGTGTGCCTTCCTTTCCACTCTTGTGTTTTCACAGCGCACTGTGCCTCCCCTTGCAGTATTGTACTTCTCAGCTCTCCTGTGGCTTAACTTGAGGTTTTGTGTTTACACAGCCACATTTCATTTACTTTGTGGCTCATCCATGCCTTTACTTCTGGCATTATATTTTCACAGTTTGTTTGTGTCTTCCTTTGTTGCCTTGTTTTTTTCCAGCTAACCTGTGCCTTCCTTTTCGGTCTTAAGTTTGCACTGCTTATCTGGTCCTTAAATGTGCAGTGTTCTGTTCCCACATCTCACCTGTGCCTTCATTTGTTGTCTTCTGTTTATACATCTGCTCCGTGCCTTAATTTGTTTTCTTGTGTTTACATAGCTCAACCATGTCCTCATTGGTGGTCTTGTGTTTACACATTGCATGTGTGGTCTTGAGTTTGCACTGCTCACCCGGTCCTTCATTTGTAGTCTTCTGTTTCCACATCTCACCTGCGCCTTCATTTGTTGTCTTGTGTTTACATAGCTCACCCGCGCCTTCATTTGGGACAGACAGTGCCAGCCAGGTTGATAGTCAAAGCACCCTCTCCAGTTCCAGGAGGACTCCAGGGCACCCAGGATCACCTCACCCCATGGTGAAAGGTAACGCTGTAGTATTGCCTGCGCGATGTACCCCAAGGCATTGAAGAGTTATAAGAGGTTGGAAGAGGTTCTTCCAGAAAAGCAGGTGTTCTGAGATCCAAGCACTTACCTGTTGAGCTCAGTAGATAGAGGCTCGTACAGTGGCTTGGTCAGTCTTGATAGACCCTGTTTTCTCTCTATACATGTAGACCGCTAGTGCTGTGACATCAAAGCACATACAGGGTTAGACTATAATCCCTGAGGGAGGACCTTTAGTTGATTTAGCTGCTTAGAGTCACCCTTTTTGAAATCTGAAAGAGATGTAAACGTAGAGTTGTCATAGAATTATAGTCAACTGAAATTTTCCCCTTGTGGGCCCTGGCCCTGCAAGCCAACACTGAAAGTCCTGATCAAGCAAAGGACACATGATTAGTGCAGTTGTCCTTCTATATCAAGCAAAAGACTATTGGAAGGTGGGAAAGGGTGAATCAGGAACTGGGGTTGTAATGACTGTATCCTGTATTCAGTGTCTCTAGCCCTTTCACTCAATGATGGTATGTCTATCTATTCGTGTAGCGCTTGCACTCAGCGAGGCAATCACAAGATTATTGTGTATAGGCTTCCACACTCCTCTTTCAATCAAGCTTGGTTATAGGTGAAGCATTGATAGCACACCTTGCCTTTCAGGTCCTGGGCCAGTAGGAACAGTGCCTCGTTCTAACACCCAACACAGTTGGCCACCTTCTGCTCCTCTCCAC
The DNA here is from genome assembly GCF_040938575.1 of Ambystoma mexicanum. NCBI lineage: Eukaryota > Metazoa > Chordata > Amphibia > Caudata > Ambystomatidae > Ambystoma > Ambystoma mexicanum. The sequence continues at coordinate 106,155,455 of NC_090939.1, read as the reverse complement.
CATCTGCACACCCCTGGGGATTCCCACATGGTAATCCCCTTTTTAAAATTCATCCTGTCAGGGAGACAACGACATGTGCTCACCACCCCCCCACTCCCTCTTGCTGGGCACCTGCAGCATCTATACTGCCCCCTATGTTCATTAACTGGTGCATGGTATCCCTGTGGATCCTTTTAAGTGACCAAGAGCTATCCATACACCTGAAGCTGTTGTCAGCAAAAGACCTTCTTTGCATTGAAACCTTCCTCATCGTCTTCCATTCATGGATGTTAGCAGATTACCTTACACAAAACCCTCCGAAGATAAAACGTGTTCTTCTGCGCTATTGCATGCCCACTCCACCTGGTTAAACCTGGTTCAAAGACTGCTTTCTTTCAAACCTCCCCCTCTGCCTAAATCCATGTGCCAAGTCACCAAGCTTGCAAATTAACCTTTAGCCTTCTACAAAATGTCAAATGTCAAATGTTGGCTCCCCAATTAAACTTTCCGACATCAGTTCAACCCAACCTCCCTCAAGCAGATGGATGGAACACTATTCGGACTTGTCTGCGACCCTACTCTTGCCCATTGAAAACATCCTCCCATATGTTTTGTCAAATGCACTCAAAAACATAATACCATGTTTTTATAAAGCTGTGCTTGCCAGATCCTCCTACTGCTAAGTGCTCTAATAATTGAGATTATAATTAACACATGTTCTCGTGGTCAATTCATTAACCTCGTAATGATGGACTGAGCTAGCCTTGATGCAATGCAAACCTGTGGCTACTTGCCAAACACAGATGTCTGTGGACGAGCACTTAACTCGCTGGGATATATTATGAGCTTCAACTATGATCACATCAACCATAAACTGAAGGTTTCACTTGGTTGCCCCATTCTCCTAAGATTTGTTTAAAATGAAATCTATGCTTCATCTACAAAGCAGTTTACAGCCATAAAAAACAGGCTGGCAAAGAAATTGACAATAGCTGGAGGTGTATGCCAAACGAGGATCCAGACTGGCAGTCAGGAAATGTAACAGCAAAAGCTTGCGGACAGCAAGTACACCCTAAGACTATGGGCAGATCTTCCTCTAATGTGTCAAAATCACCCCTTTGCGCTTATTTTTCAGCAATGAAATCAAAACTCAATTGTTCCTCATCCACCTCACACTGAACCCCTAATTATACAATCCCCTAACAACCCAACCACCCCACAAACTCCGCTGTGAAAACCTATCTGTGCATCTGCAAAGAAATTATGAATTCTGCTCCTGAAATGTACACCCCGAAGGTTCAAATAAACATGTGCCTAACATTAATTGGCACCTATACTCCTGATACTTGAATATAGTATTCACCAGCATTAGGTCTTTCATAGATTCACATGCTGTGAATAGCCCCCGCCGTAAGGCAGGGAATCCTCGGTAACATAGAGCAGTTTAAAATGAAACTGAAAACCTCTATCACCTTTGTGCTCTAGTATAGTCACTTTTGGGTTTTACTGCCCGCTCCCTTAGCTCCTCCTCTGTTGGCCATCTTGAGATGTTTTACTACAAAGCAATTCAGTGCATCTTGAAGCTAGATCCATGCTATAAAAAATTCAGAAAAAAAAGGTTATCCCGGGTTCGGGGGAGCATGGTGAAAGATTGACAGGTTGGTCTTTTGCTCTTTCCTGAGGTCAGGTAACTTGTGTTGCTTGCAAAGCTCTGCGTGTTTCAGGGGTCTTATGGCAATTCCCAGAAAGATCAGGTACCTGTGAGGAACTTGGAGAAGACCAGTATCTGTGGGAAGTTCTGCAAGTTAGAGCAAAGGTTGACGTGTTGTGCTGCTGACTTCTCTGCAGATTGCTCTGCGACTCTTGGCGAGGAGCTTCAAGCTGATACAGGTGTGTAGTGGGAACAAGAGCAGTCATAACAGCACTGGGTTTTATTTCTCTCCATTGTTTGGGCAATAATATTTATACGCTATGCCAATGTATAGGGCCTTGCAGTCGTCTAGTTTTGGCCTGGTTATGGCATGAGTTAGGATGACCAAGTGGGATCTAGTCAGGAATGGCGGAATAGGTCTAAGTCACTGCGTTTGGTTTTCTGATGTTTGTGTGGGGGTTGCATAGTCATGCAACTGTTATCTGCAAGGGTTTGTGCGTTTGTTAGCAGGATTTGGTGTCTTAGGTGTTCAGGCTCCTGAAGAAAGATTTATGTCTATCAACCGACCTTTGGTGGAGGGATGGTGGTGTAGAGACCAATTGTGTCTTGATGTGTGTACCCTCGTGCTGCGTAACATTTGTGTCATTCGATAGCAGTGGATGTACAACAATCATCTGCTGGCATGCATGCAGTGTTTTTATGCATGTTGAGCACAAGTGTTAAGAGTGAAGAAATCCGGAGCATAGTACAGGTTATAGCGATTGGGATCGTGTAGGTGCTGAAGTTTTGTGCATCGCCAACATGGCCAGTTTTACAGGAAAGACTAGAACCAATTGGTGAAAATATTGGTTTAAATCTTCTCTTATCTTGTATTGCTTGCTTAGTCGGGTCATAGGTTGCAAGCTGCACATAACGTACAAGCAGGGCGAGTTGGCTACTGTTGATGAATTGATGCTCGTTGCCAATGATGTCAACGGATGCCTTTTTGCACCTCGAACTGGTCAAGAGCCTAACTACCAGCTGCCACAGAGATTGTTTTTTTCTCGGCGTGATTGAAGTTGCTGGATGGCTGCTTTTCCTAATATATTGACATTGAAGGGCATGTTCGAGAATTGGTGGTAGTTGATGTCCAGGTGCAGAGTGGAATTTTCAGGAGAGAGGTAATCCAGGTGTTTTTAGTTGGAAGCAGTGTTTGTAAAGGACACATGGAATAAATATGTAACACGTGATGTAGTACTTGCCATTGTCAATTACTGGTTTTTATAGGTATGGGTCAGCTGAGCAGGAATAGATCGTAACATTAGTTAGTTAGTATGCCAATAAGTGTGATGGAAAGTAAAGCCAGTGGCTGTGAGTTGTGGCAGGGATTATTTGGGTGTGATTACTGGTTATGTCATCTTGTTTACATTTTTGGTTGAATGCAGTTGTCTTGTTCCGTGGCACTATTAATGTTTGAAGTATCCTAAAAGCATAATTTTCAGTCCCTCATTGCCCCCCACCCATGGGTACACTGAGGAATATATAACTAAGTGAGTGAATGTTTTAAGAAACATTACGAAAATTCAGAAAACCCAGGGTCTATCCTTCTCCCAGTTCCCTTCTATTTTCATTGATAACTTGAAAGCATAATTGGCAGGAAATTGATTGAATGTACAGGGTACTGTCCAGTGAGGATGAATGGATTGCCCTCTTCCGTAGTTTGTATTGAAAAGCTCTAAACAGCATCTACCTTTGCAGAGAGGATATTTAGAGACCAATATCTGTCTCATTGCAAGAATTACACCTTCAATATCACCAGGTGACATACAAGAGCTGCAAATACGTCTAAGTTTAAAATGAATCTTAAGGTGCCAGCATGCCTCAGAATCCGCCCTAATTATGGCACTGTGCTCTTCAGATATTGTGCCACCCTTACCAACTTTGGGAACTGGTACCCATTGACTTGTTACCCGCCTCACTTTCCACAAACAATATATTGTCTGCAGCATTGTGTTGATTAATCATGTCCACTGTTCTTTTAGCCATGCAAGAACGAGCTGCTCAAAGGGCTGAACGAAGGAGGGAGCTGGAGGAACTCCGGAGAAAACGTGAAGAGGAGAAACTGGTAGGCATCAGAGGATATCGTCCCAGTTTAAATATGGTTATCGAGTTCACTAAGTAGCAAATGTGCATAGTGCTAAACAAATACATCTGGAAAAAGTGGTTTCTAAAGGGTGATGCCCATTTACTGATTAGATGATTGCATACATGATCATGGGCTTCATGACAAGTTTGCAGTTAACTGGAAAAACTCTCAGTAACAGATTTATCCCCTGATTTTCCAGTCTGACAGATATCCGGTATGGAGCATATTAGGAGAAAATTCCTCTTATACAGACATGGAGGTATTTCCTTCATAAACATTGACAGAATTACCTCCGCAGAAATTCCTCCAACCCCCCAGTGGAATCTTATAGGACTCTATAATGGGGGGGAGGACAAAAACTTGTAATGTTGCAGATCTACGACAATGGTAAATGGGTTTAGAGGAAAACCCGTAATCAGACCCTGTATAATGAAGGATTTTGATGGTGGCAAACAGTTGATTGAAACACGAAAACCTCTTTGTTCTTTATACACTTCTTGGTCCTGCGCATACTCGGGCCCCCTTATTATCTGCTTCCCCTCTTTGAGGTCGATACTGTCTGTACAGTAACCTGTGGTTTCGCCTGAAAGGTTTAATCATGGTCATTACGTTTGATCTTATTTTGGTACTACAACCAAAAACAGGAGTGTGCGCATACATATGGGAGATGGTGCTAGGGGGAGAAACGGGGTCTGGGGAGACCTATTCAAAGAAAAAAACATTTTGCACTAGCACAAATAGGTCTAACTAAATTACCACAAAGTGATTTATTTAGATGAAATCACCTAGAACCTGTGTCCGACACACAACTGTTACTCGTTTCAAGGTATAGGTCAATGAAGGTTTGATTAAGTGAACACATAACCCCACCAGTATTATCAAATCCATCCTGGCCCATCATAGGAACATTTAACAGTACTGGAAGATTGGCAGCCGGCCGAGATATGTTCCTTGTGTTAGCAACACCCCTTTAGAAATTGCAATGGTTTCCATGATGGACTGTTCTCCTCGAACTACAAGAATAAGAAGTGTGTTTTTAAAAAATATACCCTCACAATAGAGTACACCTGAATTATGTACATTGGTGTTACATTTTTGTATCAGTGAGTTTTTGCCAAGTGCAGAGGCGATGGAATGAATCTTTGTGCATGCAGCCATACCCTTAGGATCTATATTATTAGGATTGCATCTGGTTGAGTGGTGAAGAGATAAGCTCTTTTCCTAGGATCTCAATATAAAGTGGAGTGACGTTAGCATAAGTATAAAACCCGAAACCGGCAAATCTGAGAATGGGGCCCATGGGTCGCAAGTACATATTGAAATGTTTAGGGGCGAGGATAGTGCCACGAGGGACTCCTGAAGTAGGAAGGGCAGGTGGGCTGAGTAAACGACTTGGCTGGCTTACTTGGATTAAGACCCTACACATTATTACTTAAGAATACTGTTCATTGCATGTGTTGTCTGTTCATTTACAATAGAATAAATTCATAGAATTTGTATAAAATTGTTCTTAACGAATCCATTTGACTTGTTCACAGCTACTTGTGTGAAGTGAAAACATTTCAATGTATATGTCTTTCATTTGAACTTGAGCCTGTCCGAGGCAAGCACACCTGTGATAGAAATGTAGAAGACGATTTTCCCCATAGGTTTCTGTACGCGTACAGTCCATGGGTCCATTATGGGTCTCTTATGCTTTTGAAAGAATTGTTTAGTAATTCTGCATTTCCTTATGAAAGACTCTCTAGTCTAAGAGAGTAGATGACTCGGCTGCTGGTTTGTGGCTCTCGTTCTCTAGCATTAACAACTGCAAACGGATGAAATACTTTGGGCCTCATTACGACCCAGGCGCTAATGGGTTAACGGCACCGTAAAAGGCTGCGGCGCCGTTAACCTATTAGCGCCTAATTACGAGGTCCCTTCGCGGGACCCGACCTTAACGGCTGGTGTAGACCAGCCGTTAAAGTAGGGACCCGCAAAGGGACCTTGGTGCTATTTGCGGCACCGTACTTAGCGTCTTCCCCATTCCCATGAGCTCTATGGGGCAAAAATGGGAATGGGGAAGGGCCATGGAGGAAGGGGGAATTACCGCCCCGCCAACCTTGTAATGGGGTGGTAATTCCCCCTTTCTCCATGGCGGAGTCGGTAACTTACCGGCATGGACCATGGTACTAATAGCACCATGGTCTTCCGCCAGGGTCCTAATGAGGCCCTTTGTCTATTTGATGGAGGATTAAACGACAAATCTTCTTGTATTTCTAGCACATTTTAAGACACAGGTAAAAATAACAGCAGTTATTACAGCACTTGGAAGCTGGAGTACTCTTGCATATGAGGCGCTGTATAAGTATAGATACGTACATACATTATTATCCTTATCCTTTCCAATCTCTTATATGATCCATGCGAATTTCCAGCAGGTCACATTTTCCGAACCTCGGTTCCCTCTCTTCTGCAGGGGGCACAGCTGCAATTCTTGTTTTCTGGCTAGGACCCTGCTACTTCCCATCCTGCCAACCCACCACTCCACCCCTCTCTCCACCACACACTCCACCAAACAAAACACCACCATCCTTGACTCCCATCTCCCATGTTACCTCTTGTGGGTCTGGCACCCTCTCTACCTGCCCCTCCATAGTCATGCGGCAATAAACGCACATGCTGTAAAAGCCACGGTTCGGTGAAAGGAGCCTGTCAGGAAATAGCCCTCATTAAGTGGGCATTACCGTCTATATGCCTAGCAGATTTTACAGCCCTTGCTTTCAGGTTGAAATTCTCACCATGCCCATTAAAGTTCCAAGAGTTTAAATCAGGCATTGTACATTCCCACCAGCCAGAGGTCGCCATCCTGGGCCAATGTTTCCTTTTTTTGACTCTTGATGTTTGATCTCCTCCCAGCATCTGGGATGTAGCCCTCATGGAGTTTGGTATATCTCCTTCTTGACCTCTGCTCTCCTTTGATGTCTGGGGTATTGCCCTCAGCAGCTCCTCAATCTCGTTCCTCATCGCTACCCTCTGCCTGGGTCTGATATATAACCCCCAGCAGGCTCTTGCCTTCTCTCCCCCTCTGGATCAGCTGGCTGAGATATAGCCCACAACAGGCTCTTGGATCTCCCAGAGGATCTCCCTGTGCTTTACTTATGGTCTCCTCCAGGGTCTGGCTTTCTTGTTGGCTCTCTTCTTGGTCCCCCTTCCATCTCCCCTCTGCCTCTAAGGCAGTTGCCCTGTTATCCATTGGATGAGGTTGTGGATTACTATTCCCCCTGATTTCCCAAATTCCTGTGCATGATTGGTTAGTCCCTCATTCCGCTCTCCCACTAGCCGTGGTTTACTTAATTCACTAAGTGGTTTCTCGGGTGGCTTATTCCTATTGCCCTCTTCATGATTTGGTCTAATGATCTGCTTAATGGGCGCATCTGAAGTTTTAAAAGTCACACCGCCATTTTGAAGTCTGGTGGAGCTAATGGCTCCTTGACCAGGGATGGTACTCCATTGGGCTGTGCGGGCTAATAGTGGTCCATCTTCGTAGTGTTTCTTCATCCGATGAGGCTGCCGAATAAGGGGGAGAAGCAGTGCGGCAAAGGGTGTGGGGCATACCCCTTAATCTTTCTCCCCACATGCCTGCGCTGTAGAGGCAGCGCCACATCAACCTCTGACCTGAGAAGACAAGATGACCCTGGACACAGAGTGGCTCTGCGGGATTCTTGGTATACCTAAACCAGGGAGCACCTCACACATTGTATGGCTATCACCGGCCTCCACAGCCCCCCTTATTTCTTTCAGATTGTTGCACAATGTGATTGTCCCCATACATACTTGCATACACACAGACATGCATCCGCACTTACATGACTCTTTATTAAACTGCTTACATTATTCAGAAAAGCTCCAGTCTCTTGGATAGGTGGTTGAACTACTTTAAAATCATGCCCTTGTCTTCGTAGGCCCAGCTAAAGGCTGAGGAAGAGGAGCGTCAGAGGCAGGAAGCTGCAGAAAAGGAAGCGCAACTTGAGAGGAGGCGGGAAGAGAGAAGACAGCAGAAACAGGTTTGTGAACAGGCCATCGCTTGATTGGCACAGCCATTCTTCTCTCTGGTACTTTGATTAAATGGTAACTTCTTGTCACGACCCTCGCCCAAAACCCCCTCTGGCAAACCCATTTTCCAGGTGGAGTCAGGACTCGGGCCTCTAGAACCTGGCATCCTTTTCCAAAACCCTCTTGGGGCCACTCCTGGCGCACATGGGGCCAGGCTCATACACCATGAAAAACATGTGCTTGTGAACTACTTAATGTGTTATCAGCCAACATGGAGGCTTCCACATAGCTTGGTTCCAAAGAACCAAGCTATGCTGTCTAGTGTTTTGGGTGTGGCAGCCTAGGGACTCCTTTACCTGGACTATTTTGTTGGGGCCATTTAAACCACACCCGAGCAAGACAACACGCTTCGCGTTACTTTGCAGCTTGCAACGTGACGCTCACCGTGTCCAGCTATTCCCTCGAACCTCGGAGAAGCAGAACCTGCAAGGAGACAAAAGGAACATTATTAGCAGCAGCATCTTACCTGCAGTCTTCATCTTTAGCCACTCGCAGCTACTGAGAACAGCTTCCTCGAATCTGCACGCCTCCCGGACAGAACGACCTTAAAGAGGAAGATAGAGGCAACATTAAAGAAAGCAATAGAAACATTTGCAAGTTACGAACTGCTCAAACGGCTTACCTTGCTGGTCGCCTCTCGGCTGGCACCACTCCGGACATTCCACTTGCACTGAAAAACACCGTGACCTACAAGGAAGGAAAACACAGGTTAGCAAAGGAAAGACTTTGCAGCGCTGCGCATAGCGCTTACTTACCGCATCATAGCGCTCTTAATACGCCATCATTTGCCAGCGGGGCTCAACCAAGCCAGTTCGCTGCGCTGAAGCTCCGCATACCTAAGGGAGAAAAAAGAGCATTTTTTTAAACAAAGAAAGGCATGCAGGATAGCAACAAAACTAAAGAACAGCAATAAGACCTACCTGAACAATATCCAACGGGCCGGCGTCAGTGAAGTAACTGGACCGCACACGCCCATGAAAGACAACGTGCCCCTGCAAAGAAGGCAGGACGGAGAGCATGCCTAACTCTTCCACAAGGCAGAACCTTCCCCGCAGACCACATCTGGGCAAAGCTGAGAAGCATACCAGCGAGTAACCCGGCTGGGTGGCGTCCCTGTGGATACCAGGTGAGAGTAACACTTCTAGGATATGCCAATCGTTTTATTCCTGCCAAGGGTAGATATTGGTTGAGGCATGACCAGCCTCTCCAGATATAAACTGATTTCTATAAACGGAAGTGTACAGGATAGTGATAGAAATGCCTCTTACTTTGCTGTGCATAGACATGCAAAGAAGTGTGAACAGGGCAAGGACTACATGGATGCCTCATACCCTGTGAACCCCATGATGCAACATGTAGCAATAGGTTCTACCTCTGCATAATGCACAGGACTTTGTATTAGAGAATATATATATATTTTAAGATTTGATGATTTACTCCATTCAGGCAAATGATTTGAACAGCACTCTCCACAGCGATCAACAAATAAAAAATCGGGATCCGCAATGTTCTGTGCAAAATTATTCTTCCTTTATTTAATGGAAGTTTGGGTGAAATAACAGTACATCCAATTAAAATGAGACCGTTGGCAAGGCGGCCGAGACCACCAGACGGCTGTTTAACATTGCATGTGTAGTCGCAAAACAAACTATTCTGAAATGCTGGAAATCTACAGAAGCACCCCAAAGGGAAGACTTTCTGAAAGACTTATAATGATAAATGAATGTGAGGAGCAATTTGTTGTAACAGTGCCGTCGACCTGTCGACCCAAGGACATATGGTCTCTTTTCCGCCTTTACCTATGTAATATGCTTCCTGAAGAAGATGACACCGCATTGTCACCATCCTAACTGAGAATTGTGTATTGTAACAACATATATCTGTGCACTAACTGTCATGCTATTCTGCCAACTGCTCTGAACGCTGTTCCCGATGTAACTCTTTGAAAAATAAAAGTTAAAATATATATATATATATTGCTGAGGCAACCCTATGATGCAACATGTAGCAAATGCACAGACTGTGTATTGGAGAATGTATATATTGTGATTGCCACCTAGTTCTATTCTGTTTCATTAGCATACACATATGTGTGCATGCTTTCCCCATTGTAGGAATATTATTTAGTATTTATTTATTGAGGGTTCAAGGTATTTCACCCAGAAAGACTACAATGGAACCAAAACTATATGGGGCAATACATGCCTTACGTAAGAGGTAATGAATGATGAGCGATTGACGTAGTGATGTTTGGAAATACAAAATACAAAAACCAAGGACAGACAAGACAAACAAAACGCAGTAGTCTGATCGCACTGGATATTTACAAGGACGTAGGTGCAGTGGAAGTAAAGGTCAGGGAAGTTATGGAAGGGGAGTGATGGGCTGGGGAGTTGAGCGTGCTTTCTCATGGCATAGGAGGTGGTGCTTCAGCTCAGACTTAAATGAGGGAATGGTAGTGGTATTTTTGGCATGGAGGGGTAGTGCGTTCCAGTGGTGAGGTGCAAGGAGGGTGAAGGAGCGGAAGTGAGAGAATGCTAAGGGTGAGTGGAGAACAGAGAGATTGAGGAGTGTGTTCAAGCAGAGGTTTCATGGAGGAGAGTAGTGAGAGATTGTGTCAGCCAGGTGTTAAGATGGATTTCTAAACTCTGACCTGGTGGGCAGATGTTTAGGAGGCCACCCTAATTTAGTGGAACAGGGGAACCTTCTGGACAAACCAGACAAATCTACGGTAGCTTGGCAGGCGCTCATGACTAAGTCTAAGGAGGGGTGAGAGTGACCGGAAGCCCACAATGAGCACACACAGTAAAACCCCATAGAATACTCTTAGATATATGTATATCATAAAATACATACATTATAGGCATTTATAACTGAACACAAATAAACCACAGTAATAATAAAACAGTTACCACACACGCTTTTCACTATGTAACTTATATACAAACTGCATTTAGCCCAATGCTGATGAAAGGAGAGTAAATAACCACAAACTGCACCAGAAGAGGTACGTTCAGCACAGATATCGCATTAGGCAGTTTTTCGAAGCCAATCCCTATCTTATGCAGTCCAGCCCTAAGAAGTGAGGATCCTTATGCTCAGAATGTACAGTGGTGCATTAACAACGTGTGGTTGTGCGTAAAGAGAAAAGTGGGTTCTCTTCAGGGCGCTGTAGCTGTTCAGGAAGGGGGTTGAGGCAATGAAGAATAAAGCCCTATTGATAAAGGAAGGGTCTACCCTTGCAGATAGAGCGACTTTCGGAGTTTGGGAATAGCTGGGAGGGCAGGCTAGCCCAGCTAAGGTGAGCATCTTTTCAGGGATTCTTGTGCGTAAAACAGCTGGATGTGGCAGGGGACCACCAGTAAGTGAGGCAAGTACTCAGCGACCCTGGACACAGTCTGGGCCAAATGGTGCCATGCTAGTCCAATTCACTAGTAGGTTTCACCCCTGCAGAAACAGGTCGCTCCAGCTTTCAGCGGCTGCAGGACGGGACGATCGTCCATGGCGGGCAGAAGCCTTTTCTCAGCTCTCGAAGAAAAGAGGAGGAGGATAGTTCCGGTGCAGCACATCTCAGGACACGGTGAGGCAGGTCTGCAGGAACTTACAGTGACAGTTACCACAGCGGGGCGACACAGGGACCGCAAATGCTCACATTGTGGCGCACTCTCATAAATCGCGACCCAGAGGAGCCAGGACCACAAGTAAGCGGTTCCCAAAGTTTGAGTCTCAATTCGGGATGGCAGCACTCCTGTACGATAACCCTGGTTCGAGCTGGTCAGTTCGCTGGATGGCCCAGGAACACTTCCAACAAGGCTCTTTGCGATGGTAAGCAGGAGGTGCCGAGAGTAGTTGGTCCCACTACTCCAAAGGGTTGAAGCGCCTTTGCAGGCCTTCTTGGTACGATACAAAAGCAGGGGTCCAACGGGACAATAGGAGGGTCAAGGTGCCAAACCTTCCAGCACGTCTCCGGCGGTTCCACAAGTCTGCTCATTCGTTCAGGAAACTTGGCTCCTTCTGTAGTTCAGTGTGAACTTCAGGTGATGGACCTGGAATGGATGCAGAGCCCTTTCTCTTATCCAAGAATCGTTTTGCGCTAAAATCTGGGCTAGCCAATGGAAGATCTGCTCTTTGCATGCATGCCAGGTGTGGCCCACTGTGGTTCCAGTCATTCAGGCCAACCACACATACTGGCACCCGTAGTATGGATTGGGACCAGACAGTCCCATCCCTGTTCCTGGGCACTAGCACACGTGACATGTAGGAGCCCGTGAAAGATGCCGTTTTTCGTGGGAGGCTGCATGTCCAAATAAGGAATACCCGGTTCTCCCAACCTGGGTGAAGGCAAAGGGATAACATGGCCAAAGGACAGAACAAAAGACTTCATGGCACGGCCATTTTCGGCACTGGCCACAGTCTTGGGCCAAAAGCAGTAAACATGGTATGGGCCATAAAAACAAAGTAAAAATTCTTTATAAGTAAACTGCTGCCACCAGTTTGTCCTAGGCACACTTGTACAAACACCAAAACATGCTTAGAGGGTGGCTAGGGCCATAAAACAAAATGCACTGTATTGCAAGGTACTTGGCACATAGATAAACAGTTACCAACAAATGGCAACATAGTCAAAGACTAAGGGAAACATACAACCTCATTACGAGTTAGGCGGTAAGTGGTAAAATTGGCGGTAACCTCCAACCTCATGATGTGTATCCAGTAATTTTTACGAAAAAAAACATTTCGGTGGACTTTTTAACCAAAGCAAATCCATCATAAAAACACTGAATTTATTTTGAATATAGGGGGACAAGGCGGATTCCTTGCTGGCTGCCAGGTTACATGCCCAACGGATAGAGCAGAATGTACTGGAAATAGAAAACCAGGACACCTCCCACATCGGGACAAACGCAGACATTCCCAAGGCCTTTGCCACATTTTATGAGGCCCTATATAGATTGGAAGCCCGACTCGGGGAGTCGGAGACGATCAATACTTAACCTCTGTAAAAATCCCACAGATAACATATGATGAAAGCCGTGCATTAGAGGGTCCCATAACAGAAGAAGAGGTTAAGAAGAGACTGTCATTGGGCAAATCCCCCGGGGAAGGTGGCTACACCACCGGATTCTATAAATCCTTTCTCTCCTCCCTCTCATGGTAGAACTCTTTAATGAGATCCTAGACACTGGAAGAGCCCCGGACTCTTTAGCCCGAGCCCTTGTTTCTGTGATCCCCAAAGAAGGTCAGAATCCTAAGCAATGCGGGTCGTATCGCCCCATATCCTTACTAAACATCGATGCAAAAATATATACTAGAATCTTAGCAGCCCGACTGGAGACGTATATGCCACGATTAATGCATACTGACCAGGTCGGCTTCATACCGGGCAGACAAGGAGCCGACACCATGATGAAGATCCTACACTTAATTAATGCATCTCGAACCAGGAGGAATGAACCAGCTCTCCTCTCGGTTGACACAGAGAAGGCTTTCAACAGGGTTGAATGGGGCTTTTTGAAGGCAGTCCTCTGCAAAGTGGGTATAGGCCGGAAATTCAGGGGAGGGGTTCAGGTAGTTTACACATCACCCAAATCCTCAGTCTTTGTCAACTGTGAATACTCTCGCTGGTTCAGATTAGGTAGAGGGACGCAACAGGGATGCCCTCTCTCTGCAATACTCTTTGCACTCTCTGTAGAACCCCTAGCCCAGAAACTGAGAGACGACCCTCAGGTTGAAGGACCCAGACTGGGAGCCACAGAATATAAAGTAGCCCTATGTGCAGACTACCTGCTCTTGCACATCTCGAATCCCATATTCTCCATCCCAGAGCAATCCAGCTGATTAAGGAATATGGTACCCTCTCAGGCTTCAAAATCAATGAGGCCAAATCAATCTTATTTCCCCTGTATGAGACCACACAAGCAGATGTGGCTAGACTCTCCCCTCTGGGCCTCATCCTGGAAAATGTCAAGTTTAAATACTTAGGCATACAGGTCACGAGAGACATTACCAAACTCTATGAAGCCAATTTCCCACCCCTCCGCCTAAAGTTTAAAGCGGACCTAGCCAAATGAAAGACACTCACAATATCGTGGATGGGTAGGCTTAATGCGATCAAAATGGTATGTCTCCCCCGCTTTCTTTATCCCTTCCAAATGCTCCCCATAAAAATACCGAAGACCTTTTTTGATGAGGCCAAAAGGGCCATTGTGAAGTTCCTTTGGGAGGGTAAAAGAGCAAGAGTAGCCTACAACACTTTAACATTGCCCAAAGATAAGGGAGGGACGGGACTGCCAGACCTGAAGAAATATTATGAGGCTGCCCAGCTCCGAATTCTGATCCCCCACCTACGAAACTGTAAAGAACATCAATGGGTTGCGATGGACAATCGCTATCTGTCCCCAGCAACGGTCTCGGAGTGGCTATGGGTCCTGAGAAACAAACTATTACAGAGATTAAGAAATCACCCGATACTGGGAACCATTTGGGAAATATGGAAGGAGAGAAAGGATATGCAGGGAATCACTTCATGGCCGTCCCCCCTGAGTCATCTATGGGCCCCTGGCATCAGGGAGAACATTCCTAACCTAGACAGATTCCAATTATGGTTCGAAGCAGGCCTGGAGAGGGTGGGTCAGCTCTGGAAGAATGGGTCCTTTGTTACGATTTTGGAGCTGGGTGAGAACCTCGGGCTGGGCCCCCTCCCTGTCATCCACTTCTTGCAGATCAAGGGAGTTCTGACAAGGGTTGAATGGAAAGATAAAGTGGATAGGGACCTCACCCCCTTTGAGAAGCTGTTGAACTCCAGAACGGAAATGGAAGGTTTAATATCCGCCATGTACAGGGAATTGGTTGAAGCAGGAGGGGATTCCACATTTCACCTGAAGAATAGATGGGAGAAAGATCTTGGTGAAGAGATTGACCCGATCATGTGGGGTAGGATGTGCAGGGCTGCCCCTCAGGTCTCTATAGCTAGCCAATACAAACCTCATGTAATTAAATTGCTACACAGGTGGCATTATGACCCCCTCAAGCTCTCTAGAAGTTTTCAGTCACTAAGCCCACTATGTTGGCGCAAGTGCGGTGGGATAGCGGACTACTGGCACATGTCGTGGTACGGCTCCAGAATTAAGGTCAACTGGAATGAAGTCTTGGGGTGGATCAAAGACCTGGATGGAGTTCCGAGGTCTGCAGATCCCTTTTTGATTCTCTTTGGATTTGAGCAGTGCAAAGACAAAAGAAAGAGAATCAAGGGCCTAGCAGCCCACCTTTTATTGGCATGCTGCGCCACTTTAGTCATCAAATGGAAGTCCAAACACACACCAGGCAAGGACGAATGGATAAATGTAGCATCAAACATGTGTTATGGAAAAAATCACTGCAACCCTGCATGTAAAATCAGGCCAATGAGACTATGTTGGGGGGAGATTTTGTCTGTAAGTACATGGCGGGAACTAATCAGTGAAATTGAAAGGTTGTACCCTTCCCCCTGAGGAGAACATTCAAACCTATTTCCTTAGAAAAGACCTACATCATGGCCCAGAGGATTTTATGTCCAAACAAACTGTCAGTGTGATTACCAGATACGTCATAATGTGCTCCAAACAAGTCTCTACGCTCTATTTCTTGAATATATATGGTTATAGATTAAGGAGGAGAAAATGTTCCAGGGCGGGAGGGGTGGCGGGTGGTGGGGTAAAGTTATTTTGAATAAAGAAAACGCTTTCTTATCTGGGGGGTGAGAATGTTTCACACATATGTGATCCACTGTATCTGTTTTTGAACAATGTTCTGTAATGCCCCCTTTTCATGACCTTGAAAATGTCAATAAATTCAAATTTAGAAGAAAAAAAACAGATGAAGGGTTTGGGGTAGGGTTAAACACATAGGGAAAAGGTGGGCTTAAGGGGGATCCCACCAAAATAAAAAAAATAAGTGTTTTTTTCGATGGAAGTTTTTCGGTAAAAAATCCATCAGTCGAAATCATGTCTTCCGTAAAATCACATAGAACCATTGTGATGCTGTAGCAAAGTACAGTTTGCCGGGAAATTGATCACACACATCAATCATTTTTTACTAAGCTATGTGTTTATGTCAAGAGAAAGCTATTACAAGTAAGTAATACGACTGTGATGACCAAGAAGGGAATTCTAAAGATCTGTGGCCTGGAATGAGAAGGATCATGCAAATGAGATAGATGCTGGTTCGGACCTCAGAGAAATTAGCAGTAGAAGACAGCTATGTGGACAATACGTCTTCAGTTTTTATGATGAAGATCTGCTGGTTTGTTTCACAATGGGGGTGGGGGCAATCAGTGAAGGGGGTAAGAGGTATCAAAAAATATGATCACTGAATTTCCGAAGTAGCCTGATAGCATAGTTCTGTACTACTCAAATAAACTGAAGACCAACACGCTGTAATTGCCAATCTGAGGTAAGACTATTTGCTGTCATGAGCTGGACAGCAAACAAAAAATAGTGGAGAGCATGGTGGAGACTGGTGCAGCTAATGCAAAGAAAGCCTGGGCCACTTTTCTTTTTAGTTCAATACATATTCATTCTTTCCAAAGAAATTAACAAGAACGCATACAACTCAATAGGCGCCAACATCAACAGCGAAGTGGAAGCGGGGGAGGGAGTAAGGCATTAGGAAATGCTTTTCTGGTTAGGAAATGAAAATTGATCTAATTATTTATTTGAATTTTATTTGTGCTTAAAACCATGATGTCATTTCAAGCAGAAATAATGTACAAGTTAGGCAATAACAGAAAGCCAAGGTATACCCAGGAGAAGGTGTCTTTACATAAGAGCATTGCTGTGTGGCATGGCCTATGCCTGTGCCTATGCTGGGTGGTGAAGGGGTAATAATAGGAGCATAAACCATGGGCAGTGACTGGAGGACATGAACACATTTTTAGCTCTGGGAGCCTGGGACCATTATTGTCATTTTTAAAAATTAGAATAATATGAGCACAGAATATAGGAGAGGTGCGTTAGGCGGTTAGTTTAGATAGGATCTTGGAAAGGTTTGGGGTGCTCCTTCCGTTGCTAGAAGGTGGGGTTTGAGCCTTGATTTGAAGAGTTCTCCTGAAGCGATGGCTTTGAGGGCTGGGGAAAGAGCATTCCATTGGAGTGGGGCAAGGAGGAAAAAGGAGCAAAAGCTGGAGGAGGGCTGGGGGACTGAAGGTTGTGAAAAGTCAAGGAACAAAGAGTTTGAGAAGAAGAGTACAGTGAGCTGCATTCACTGAGGGAATGGGGCAAAACCATGGATGGATTTACAGATGAGTAGCAGAAATGTAAAGCGAGAGATAGCCATCCAGCGTAGTGATCGTAGGAAGAGGTGGGAGAGGATCTGGTTAGGTTGAAAAGAACATGCGTTGCAAAGTTGATGTCTGAGGGGAACAAAAGCAAAGCGAGGTAGATCAAGAAGTAGGCTCACTCCGTAGTCCAGTTTGCAGGGACCAAAAGTAGAGATGAGAGTGTTGGTTAAGTGATGTGTGACGGGTGGGAAGATAGATGCTTCTAATGTTTAGGACATTGAGTCTGGCTGCAGTGGCCATGATTAACTGTTAGAGTTTCATGTTGCTGTCCGAAGGTACCCCAAGGTTGCAAGCAATAGTTCAGGGAGTGAAGAGGTAAGGGGGAGAGATGGGAGAGTGAGGTTGGCATTGGAGACCGGGGGAGAAATGACTTGCTTTCAAGGGTTTAGCATGAGGCAGTGTAGAGCCATGCATTGGTGGATGGCAGCTAGGCAGCTATGAGTACGGAGATTGGAGGGGTCACAGCCGTGAAGAAGAAGAATATCTGCGTATCGTTAGCAAAACTTAGAACTAGTCATGTTCGAAGGATTGTTGTGCAAATGAGGTGATTATTGGCATTATAAGATCGTTATATACAATACAGCCTTGCAATCTGGATATTGGAGACCTACCAGAGACCATCACCTTGCAAATGATGCATTAGTTTGACACATTATACATTTGGTGGTATCTCAGCAGTAACTCTGTCTAGATACCACCAAACTGAATTACTGTTACCACCACTTGGTCCAGTGGTATTACGGCTGGATTACAAGTGGCTGTGGCGTTTCTCATATATTGGCAGCCCATAGGACTCCATGGGGCATTTCAACAGAATTATTGTGGTGGTAATTCCGCCGGCAGTAATTCCAACAACATTGTGTGGAAAGGTGGCAGATTTAGCGCCAGCGCATAGCTGGCGGTGAATCTTCCCACGTCCCGCCCAACTCATAGATCAACAGTGCGGTAATGCGGCAGTATATGGCAATACCGCCGCAATTTAACCTGCACCGTCCAACTCGCAATGAGGCCCAATGTCACTTTGAACAATGATGTGAAAACGACTGGCGCAATAAATATTACCTTTGAAAATAAAATAATAATGCTAATAACAGTTGACATGAAGGAAGGAAAAGGTGAGAGGGCAGAGGACAGTAAAGGAGCACTCTCAACCCAGCAGTATCACCACTTTAGCTTGGTATGACTGACCTACAGTGACAAGCCTGTTACTCATTTGTAGTGTGAGGCATGAACTATAAAGTTATTTATCCTACATCCAAAGGGGACAGTGTTCGATGGAGAGTGGTCAGCACTCAGGACACCAAAGTGATGAAACGGTGTCGGGCACAGAAATCGCAATCTTTCCCCATTGAGATTTAAGCAGTTTCTGTATATCTATGTGCCTGCAGAGCTTTGGAAAGACATAACACGTCCCTCGCCCCAGTGACAATAATTACATATGTTGAGTGGTTAGGGTTTCTGCATTCGGCTCTTCGCCTGCAATTTTCCACCAATTTAAGCTTTTCATTCACTAATCAATTTTCTATTTTCCTGGCACATTCGGTGCATTTCACCACACTTTTCATAGCACCCTCATTTATATGAGCCTGACAGGTCATTTCTTTGTTGTGTTTTACTATACATTCAAAGAAAGGGTACCATGTTGGCCTAAACCTTTGTTGGCCAGAGTCAGTTTCATCTGTCCACTTATGCTCCCTACCGGTTAACCCCACCTAACTGAGATTTTAGCTTTTGAATACATGTAGGCAGTGCTTGCAGTGATGAAGTTAAAATGACACGCAATTGTGTCCCTTGGTTTGGCATTGTGAACATTTGCTGCTGATGAGTGTTTAGCTATTAATAGTTTGGAGAAACTGCAATGGTAGGGATTTGTTTATGGGATGTATTTCTATACTGAAATGACTCAGACTGCTGAGTCTGAGATGAAGCAGTGGCTGGCGTGGAAATGTTCTTGGTGCAGATCTTTCACTGAGGACAGTCATCTCACAAGGTCAACTCATCTGCACCTGCCTTATATTTAGGCGCGCGCATCTATGAATATATAAATACATCTTATTAGCTAGATGGTGCAGCCAAAATCAAATAATGAGTGTCTCCAGACAGCAGCAGGAAACTTGTGCTACTGTGCCTCTTAATAGACTCATGGATTAATAGCACATTATACTAATTATCCATACGTGACAGCGATGATTCCACAAGAATTGCCTCACATTGCATTGTGGCTGTTGTATGGAGAAATGTAGGGCTCTGTGTGGTGATATCATCAACCTCTGCCACTGATTCATCTTGAACTAACGCAGGGCAGGAGCATGGTACTCATAGCTCCTCCTGACCATGGTTCCAGAACGCGTGGCTTCTTGCTTCAGCACCTCAACAGAACCTCCAACCACTAATAGCCAAACAATGGTGGCAGGGGCAGGGCTTGATCCCATACCCACCACCCATACACTGCAGTGCAACTCTTCATGGAGTAATGCAGGGTGGGGAATGTACCCCCTGATCTTGCTGGAACCACCTGGGAAAGGTTTATTTCAAAAGGTAACGGAGAAATCGTCTCTTCACTCTTCACCCGATCATTGGCCATAGTCGCTTATCTCATTCATCTTCTCTCCGGAGCAGAGTTGCTCTCCAGCATTGCAGCGTATATGTCCATAGAACCCTGTAAGTGTATGAGCCCATCGAACACTTGTTGGCTCTTTCCCTTCCAATCAATGGGGGACAGTGGAGCTAAGTTAAGTTAAGCTAAGCTCGGGCTCCACATGCCATTTTATATTAATGTCTGCATTTCGGTGCTATTTGTGAAGGCATCATGAAGCAAACACAGACAACATGTTCAAAGTTCAAACAAAATGTATTTGTTAACTTAAATGTCAGGATGGTGTAAGGCCTAACCTGCCCTATAGTAAGGTGGGATTTCTCTACCTAAAGAAACTAAGGACAGTCTAAGTCAGTAAGGTCAACTTAAAGGTCTGTGTGCCCAACACCTATACCTGTCCTCACAGCTAAAGCTAAACAATGTGTAGGGATGTCGGCAACAAACGAAATAGTGTTCCAAATAAAGTTCCAGATCTAGGCTTACTTTCCAGCTCCACTTCCCCAAGTTCAAAGCAGTTTCAAATAATCACGAGATTCCCTTCTCCAAGAAGACAACAAGGTTCCCAGAAAAGGCCTCAGGGTTCCCTTCCCCAAGGCAACAGCACGGTTCACAAGGTCTCGGGGGTTCCTTCCCCAAGACATCTAGTCCTCCGGCTTGCCAATATATAGCCAATTCAAGTCCCTTGAGTCTCACGACCTCTTCTAGGTCACCCTTTATAGTCCTTCGTGGTTCAGTTGATACGGTTTGCTATCTTTCCCATTTACTTCAGCAATCTTAGTCACAAGTGAAGATCCTTTATCGGTACTTTCCTTGACTTTTCCAGACAGGTATCCTCGATGGAGGTGCAGTTGCCAAACCACACGGTCCACACATTACAGGCCAAGCAACCGATAACGCTAGGTTTCTTGCTCACAAAGGTTTCTCTTTCACCACACCTGTGCTTTAGTTTGCATTCACTCTGAATTCTCCTTGACAGTCTTTTGGTTTTGCCACAGTGGGTTCTTCCACACAACTTTATGCTTGGTGCTCGCTCTCTTCCACCACCTTGCTTTCACAAACTGCATAAGTGTTCATCATTTGCTATGCCTTTATTCATAATGTTTCATTCTTTGTCTTCAATTGTTCATTTCATGTGTTTCACACCTGTTTCTATTCCATTCATGGCCTTCTCAAAGCTTTCCTTCAGTTCGGTATTGAATAATTCCTGTATAGCTTTCCTTTGCTTCGATATTCAATAATCTATGCTTTCCAGTTACTTTGCCATTCCCTTTAAAGTTCAGCGTTTGCTTATAGGAATCAAAACACCCCTTACTTTGGGCTGATAGTCACTATACATTTCCTTTCAACCAGTATCACCATATGCCTTGCAGTAGCCCCCAGGTGCGCCCCGGTACGAGTGTTCCCTTTTCAACTCGCTGGTCCTCGGCAGCTTCTCCAGGTGCTTTCTCTCTCCATCTCTCTCCTCTCGGCTCCGCATACACTTCTTTGCATCTCTGAGAGCAGCGCTGTCCTGCTATGAATCCCGCTGTGGGTTGCGGTAGTTCCTCCTCTCACTCGCGGACGCTACCGTTGGCCTGCAGAGCTCCTGAATCCTCCATAATCCACAGCTCCGGCTGTGGGAACCCGACAGATGCATACCCACAATGCCTTGCTGTTGTGCCTCAGAACTGGAGGTTAACTTCCAGCAATGGTTACTAGGGTTGCGGTGGAGTGTGTGACTTGGCTGCAATGGATTTTCCTATTTTCACATTTCAGGTGAAGGATTTTATATCCAACCTTTTTAAACCCACCATAACTTTTTGGATGTTGCTAAAACAAAATTGCCAAATTCTCCAATCATGGTGCCCTACCTGATACGTAAGTAGATTGGGTAGATAGTTATGTAACTACGTTTGACTAATGCTTTTTGTGCCCTAACTGAAATGTAGGCAAACTGTGATGCAGGCACCTAACATACAGAAATGCCTGCATGTATTTACTTTTGTTCTTTTGCATCTAATCTATGTTAACAACTGTTCAACTTTTCATTGTTTTGTCTGTTTTCTTGATTGTCTATTTGTATTTTTGAAATAAATCATTTAGTGTCTTATTTGACTGTATCAATACAAATCTCTTTTTGTCTGCTTGAACACTTATAAATAATAAGATGTATTGACATTTATTTATTTATTAGCATTTTTAAAGCGCTCACACAGCCCGCGGGCATCGAGGCGCTGTTACAAGAATTGTTTGTTTTTCAGTTGCAAAATATTTTTTTAGTCTTAGTTGCGTATTTATAATGCGCTTAAATACTCAGAGGTTTCTAAGCACAGACCCAGGGATCGAACCTGTGTTGCTTCGTGTCGTCTTGCTTCCAAGGCGAGCATGTGCCGCTGAGCTACCCTCCCGGGACATTTTTGCATGACCAGGATGCTAGGTCACTGGTGATTTATTCAGTCTAAATAGATCTGTATGAGAACAACCCCCTTTTTATGTGCACCAACCATGATGCTGTCAGGACTATACTGATGCCTAATGAGGGTGAAAACAGGTTGCACTGATGATCCCTAATAAGTGTGAAACCAGGTATGTAGTTGTCCTGTAGGGTAGCCCTCCATTGACCATCTTGGAGGTCCTTAACATTAAACCCGTGGGCCTACATCTCCTGCCTCCCACAATCCCTTTCCCCAACAATTTTCATCAAAGCTAACGGAAGGATTACTGAAGTTGAAAAAACTGGATGCCATAGAACAGGTCCAGTTGGATGATCTGGTATAGGGTTGTTTCTCATGCTTGTTTGCCCTTCCCAAGAAGGACAAGGCTGGGTGAGTAGTGAGAAACAATCTTTGTTCTATCGAAGCTCAAAGTACTCTCTGAGATCGGCAGCACTGCGCCCGCCCCCATCAACTGTGGTGTACCCCAAGGTTCCTGCATATCGCCAACGCTCTAGAATATATTCACTAAGCCACTTTTCGACCTTCTGGACTGCCTTGGCACAGCATACACCAATTACACTGACGATCCACAAATTCTTCTACCCCTCTGTGGTACCTACTTTGAAGATGCTGCATCTCTGAACTCACACTACGCCACCATCAAAGCCTGGATGGCGATTCATGGCCTCTGCCTCAACAATGACAAAACTGAACTGCTCATCGTTGGGCCCCAAGCTGTGCTGAAAAAACTGGATCCTGAATATTCTGCCTTCGGCATCGATGGCACAGTGATCCCTGTATCACTGGATGGAAAAACCCTTAGAATATACCTGGACGGTACTCTCTCCCTATCACAGCAGGTTTTCGCTATACCTTCATCTGCAGCTTACTCAACCAAACTACTAAATGCTGCCAGACCTTTCCTCTCGACAGAAAACTGCCTAACAATAGCCCGTGCAGTGGTGGCCAACAGGCCCGACTATTGTAATGCCCTCATCGCTGGCACGTCTGCCCAAAACATACAGAAACTCCAGACAATCCAAAACAATTCCCTACGAGCCGCCCTGAACATCTCCAGATCAGAACACATATCAATTGTCTGCAGAACAGTGCACTGGCTCCCTGTCCGAAAAAGAATCATATTCAAAACACTCTCCATCACACACAAATACATCACTAACACCGCCCCGCTCTACCTGTCCCCAACCATCTCTAAGATACACTCTCCTTGCCTACGTCCTCATTTCTAGCACCCTGATGCCTGAGGGTTTGTGCGTGCTATACAAATGCACAAAATAAATAAACCATTACCTACCTACAGAGAGGTTCAAGATGATCACTCCGGGTCAGATCCTAACGGCTCTTCTGGAAGGGGACTGGTTGTGTACCTTAGATCTACAAGATGCTTATATGCACATACCAATTTGGGCTCCGCACCAAACGTTTCATCACTTCACAAGGGATTCACGATCAGTACAAGGTTCATCCCTTTGGCCTAAACTCAACACCGTGGGTCTTTATGAAGGTGATGGATGCCTTAATGTTGCATCTCTATCTATAAGGAGTACATCTATACCCGTATCTAGACGACTGACTGAATCGGGGTCCAACACCGTCACATATGATGGAGTCCGTTTCGGTGGTTATGCAACAGGCTTCTGCTCCAGACCTGACTGCGGATGTAAAAAAAATCGATTCTGACTCCAACACAGTGGTTACAATTTATTGGAATAGTACGGGACTGTGCTCAGGGAAGGGTGTTTCCAACAGGTTGGAAAACCTGGGAAAACTTTGCAGTGAGTTCCTGAGGAACAGACTTCTTCTGGCCATGATATTTTAGCAACTCCTAAGCTTGATGCCATTGTGCATTCTTGTGATCCCTCAGGCCAGGTTACACATGAGACTGTTAAAGCTAAACCTGAGGTCATCTTGGTGTCAAGAATCTCAACCTCAAGTACAGCACATTCCCACCACACTGTATCTGCACTCAGATCGTCAGTGGTTGATGGAATAGGGGAACCTAACTATGCGAGTGCTCAACCGATGAGGGAACTTGCAAGGTCCCTTGAGGGATAATTATGGCTTTCCTACCGGAATTAGCTGGGAGACGAGTCTTGATATATAGGGACAACACCACCATGATGTTTTACCTGAACAAACGGGGTGGGACGAAGTCCCCAACACTTTGCCATCTGGCTATGGGGATTTGGGCCTGGTATCTGGGAAATGCAATATCACTGGAGGATACACTGAGTCGTATAACCCACACTGCATGCATGGGAGATGAACCAGAGGGCACTACGGCCACTTATCCAGGCATTGGGCACACCAGTGGTGGATCTATTTGCAACCTACAATGCATTCCTACTTCCCTGGGATGGGCAGACACTTTATGCATGCCATCCACTTCCTCTAATATCCAGCGTGCTGCACAAATGGAAGAGCATGACAGGTTGCCGCATGAGCCTGATGGCTCTGTTCTGGTTAAATCTGAAATATCGGGCCCAGTATCTACTGCACCACTGGCCCAGACATACTCCATCAACAACAGGGAAGGATACTTCATCCCAGCCCTAAATCAATGTTCTTAGCATCTTGGTCCCTGAGGACTTAGTATATGGTCACCTTGGTATGTCCGGGCCATAAGAGTACAGAGACGTTACTCACTGTAGTGACACTGGTACTCTTAGTCTGTAGCTCCCTTTCCTCCATCCGTTCTCCCACCATCCTTGCTAATAAGCTGCCAAGTCCAACTTGAAAAAGGGAGTGAAGGGCGGGCGCAACATGCAGAAGAAGTACTTAACAAGGCATGCCAAGACATGCTGGTGATGAATAAAGTTCTATCATGCTCAGGAGTTGGGGCAAAGGGGAAGGGAAAAAATGCACTTTTATTTATGGTAGTCATCGCCACATAATAGTGTTGCATCTCTGAAAAGCAGGTGCAGTATGAAGTTGAATCATTGATATTTTGTACTTTACTCTGTCTATTCCTCAGAAAGAGCTGGACAAGCAGAAGCGGTTGGAGAGGGATCAGTTGTTCCAGTTGAAGGCCAAGGAGCACCATCAAATATTCCTCCTGAAGAGACGAGGCCTTGAGCCCTGGAAGCGGCTGGTGGAACAAGCCAAGCAACATATGATGGTAAAACACTGATTGCAACTGTGCATACCCCCCACTTTCAGAAACCCCCAAATCTGAGCGAATGAAAGCTGTTGACAAGCACCCCACATGCACACCACACTTTCTTTCTCTACTTCTCTTGCAATATCTCGCCTTCTGTCTTTCTCGCTTGCTCTTTATCTTGCTCCATTCCCCTATTTACACATTCCAAAATTCCCAATAGCCTCCTCCTCTTAATGCTGTCGTGTTTTTTCTTCCCATCGATTAATGACCTACATGTTGGATTTCTTGATTCTTTCTTGCTACCTCTTTATCCTTCTCCTCCTCTTTCCTACCTGCTCTTTCTTTCCCTTTCTCCAGTTATGTTTGCAAGTCATTGTTCTTTAATGGATTTCAGGTGTTCGAAAGACTTATGGATCTTGCGTCTACCCATGTTTATTTGGTACCTGTTGTTTCTAAAGTCATACAGTGCCAATGACCTTCCGCTTGGTATGGTGTTTGCTTTACATGAGTGATATTTTCCCACAAGTTCTAGGAGTGGCAGAACAGTAATCCATATTATTTACCTTGGTAGATTTCACAGAAATTCCATTCCACTGGAAGTGGTCTCAATGCAAAAGTGAAATTGTGCTGTACTTTGTAATGCAAAAGCTATTCGCTTTAATTAGTTCCTTAAAAATATTACTTCAAAAAATATTTATTTTTCAATGACGACCCTTTTTTGCAATGATATACTTTTTAGAAAGGACCTTGAAACTTAACGTCCCATACTCCAACCCGTTAACCTAACTCCGTCCCCATCCTGACCACATTCTTAGACCATAACTAACTATAGTCTAAGCTTGCCCGTTACTCTTACTTTCACTCTGACCTTAACTGACCCCTACATCCAACCCTAATCTTGGTCCTTATGCCCCTAAATTTTTGTTATTAAATTAAATGTTTTTTCAATATTTGTTTTCAGACAAATCTGTTTTAGCGCGAAATATGAGATTATATAACCAGCTATAGACAAGTAAGTGTGTAAAGTTATCAATAGGTAAGGCTATAGTTTTAAGGTCTTTCTTCGAAAGGCCCCTCTTGAGATATAAATGATTGCTTGTCTAAATATCACTCTTTTTCATAAATGATGTACACAGCAAGTCTGAAATCATCTGTTCTTTTTACACTGATATAGCTAATTTAGTTTGATTGTTGTTGGACAACGTCTTGGTCTAAGACCTACACAGTCATTGTAAACATTAAGGTCCCTATTTTTCCTGCAACAGCTCCCTTAAAGTTGTATTGCATGTTTTCATGAAGGAGGGTAGTGATTTGGTGGAGTTGAGGGGGGGGTCATTTGGCATGCAAGCCTTTTGGCTCCTTGAAACCTAATCCAGCATGGATTACTACTCCTGCTCAAATTACCTTAATGTTTTGCCCATCTGCAAAGCCGAGCTCCAAACGTCCTGATTTTATAGGGACCTTAGAGAGTGATGGAATGGAAATGGTTTCAATTTTGGTGAAGAATCTGGACAGCAACCTACTGTCCGGCAACTGAAGATTTGTCTCTGAAGATTAAATATTAGGATATTTACTGACTGCTCCTGTAGGGCGAGCAAGACCATTTGTAAAGGAGTCTGGCAAGGAGGTTCTGTGTTTTTAAAAAAGGTGTAATAAGAGACAGTGGGACCCTTTTTGTTGTTGTTGTTGTTGTTTTGTTTAAAGTCCCTGGAGTGGTTTATAAGGCAGAACAACTCAGATAAAGCTCCAGATCATTTACGTTCTTTTTGCTGGCGGAGCTAGGACACAGAAAGGTATTGCCAATTCCATCTTCCCTCTACACTCAGTCAGCAAAACATTCATGCATTTACATGAGCATATTTTCATGCTGCCGTAAATGCTTTGGATTCTTATGGAATCTGCCTGCTTTTTACACCTGCTGAAAGGCAGGAGGATTCCATAGCAATCCATTTTTAATACTATTTTCCATGAATAAATGGCAGGCAGCATTTACACTATTTGCAATACATTGAAAAAACAAGACTTAAAGTTGGTTTTAACCTGCTTTACAACTTTATTTTGCTTTTTGTAGTTAATTTATGCATTTTTATAAAATGATGTCCCATGTGTTTGATTGAGGTCATGCTATATGACCTTGCAATGTGTAACGGAACCCCATCATGAACACTATATTTCATGACAGGTTGTTTTAGAAAAGCTAGATCGCCTCGGCTGTGCAGAAGGGGGCAGCATAAAGAGTCCATCCTACAACCCTCAGCCGTGCCAATAGAAGAATATGGAAATGTTACTTATTTGTAATCCTAGTTCCCCATCATGGGTACCTTCGATAATCTTCATAAACTGCTGAATAGCTCCTCCTACACGCAGGATCTCAGAACACATTTTCATTAAAAATATGTGTATGTAAATGTACACATCTGTAAAGCAAATTATAATTCTCCTAGGATGCCTGTGCAGTGGGAACTGAGAATGTGCACACAGCCCTCCTCATCATGAGACCCAGCTAAACATCTGCCTATGGCCGGCTGGCCCATTGATTCCAATGGATGGATTAGTATCTCATCCATTTTATCCTCGTATCCAGTTCCAAAGCTGTCCGAATCAATTTTTATGCTTGAATGTTCCATTTTAATTTTAGGGCGAGTTTTGTGAAACATGAAATGATCACCCCGCCCTGTGTGCATCATATACTTGGTGATTCCAGCATACAAGGCAAACAGGAAGGCAGCAGTTCCTGTCTTCCAGATTCAGGGAGCAAAGATAAAGAGATAAGCTGACATTTCAATCTGGAACAATAAATACAGTCCAACAATTAGATACGTTTTAGAAGTTATTTTACAATTCATGTGAAGAACATAGTTCAATAGTACATACAACAGCAGCCCGACATAAATGCAAATTCAGTGAGAGATCATTCAGCATCACCCACATTACATCCAGACACACCATATACACACAAGAGCATACTGCACATGTGGAATAACTGATACAATCAAGGTGTTGTGTAGGGGATCACAAACACCATTTTAACTCCCGGGGAGTGGTGCATCTCTCGATCAGAGGGTAAACCTTTCTAAGCCCCTCAAAGGAACTTATTAATCCCCGGTGTAGCCAAAAGAGGTGCTCGAGAGGGTATTTATTTATTTGCAGTAACAGCTTCTAAATGCACTTTTATACAGGAAAAAGAACAAGCGATGTTGTCATCTGCAGGACGTAAGGTAGTGTTGTTTCAGCTGGGCATGAATTGGCACAGTGCCACCACAGGAATTAGCTGTCTCGTTTGAAAGCTAGGTGGGTTCTGATAGAGGGTCACCTAGCTTCTCTCTAAATGTTCATGTATTCATCTGGCCAGTTCAAGTCCCCATATTATATGAGCTAAAGAGATATGCTGCCTGGTTCAATGTTGCCAGGTTGTGATAAAAGATATGCCTTTCAGTCTGGATATTCTCTAATTTTCCGGCCTGTGAACTGAGCAGCACCCCAACTAATAATCCCCTCTTAGAAAACCCTTTACTTTACGAATTCCTTTTTAATTTTGCAAAAACAATTTTTTTTCTCCCAGGATTGTTTTTTTAATTTTTAAAAAACACAAATGTTTTTAAGGAAACAGTGACTCGCGTTTCCATTATCAACCCTCAACTAGCAACCTGAATCTTTCTCCTCGATAGCTTTAACACCAATGGACCTTAGAAAACTGCTCCCACCGAACACCGATCTTTGTTGGAGAGTAGTGGCGTCCTAGCAAAGGTTGCCTCTCCTGATGACTGGGCAGTAGTGTCCCTACTTGGGCCTTGGTTGGTAATTCACACCAGTCTCGACGGGCTGGTTTCTGGTTCCAAAGACACGATGCGGCAGGCCTGATGGGAGCAGAACCAGGGTGTGGACTCCCAAACTAGGAAACATTGAAAGGGGGATGGAGAGTGGAGCGTGCAAAGGTAAAGATTGCCATAACCCCACTCTAAAAGAGGTATTCCTGTGCTAAAGCATGTAACATCTCAAGACCCCACAATCATAAGTTTAGAGGTGTAAAACTAAGGGCTAAATAAGATTAAAAAAAAGAGAGTAGTGCTCACCCCATAACATAACACTTTTCCCCAACACCCAGGGCAGCACTTGCACCAAACATACTCTGTGAATGGCAGTCATGGAGCTAAGGGGGAGTTAATGGCAGATTTGCACGGATTAGCCCTTAAACTAATGTAGACCGGTGGGAAAATAATCAGAGAATAAATTGACTCGGTGACAGTCCAATCCGAGCAATCGGGATCATGGTCATTACCTTGGATTGTTTCAGTTTCATAATCACACCGGGCATCAGGTGGCTTAGAGGAAAAGTGTGGGTAACCTTCTCTGACCAGTCTATCAAACGGGGATTCCCCAGTAATCCTGTCTGCTGATATCTGGAGGTGATGTCTCAGCATTGTGGGGCAGGGGATGAGCCAGAAGTGTAACGCTTCCTTGCCGCAATCACTGATAGCGAATTGGCTGGAGGACTCTTTTTGTCAAGGAGAGCAGATCTGTCTCAGGAACCCTGAACTACTTCTGCTATCTTTGTCATTGCGGATGGTGATGCTGGTGTCAGAAAGGTGGCCCTGATTACTTCTAAATGTCCATAAATAAAGGAATTGGCAGATGGGTGACTCCATTGGGTGAATAAACTCGAAGGTTATTGAAGCCTCATAGCAAGGGGCTGAGATAGGATTATTTAACTTAATGGTGGCTCTCTTGGTGACTTGAACGAAAAGTAATTAGGGAGATGCACTGTGGAGCACTGAGTCTGGTGTCTTGTGCGAGTAGACTCTCCAGTCAGATAATGAAGGTGAATGGTCTTCAAGGGTGCCTGGATATGGAGGAGTAGTGGGTCTTTGTCGAGAAAAAGGGTGGGGATGGGTTCTGTTCCACGCATGGTAGAGCCATGTGACCTCGGTTGTGAAAGCGATCTGGACACTTTTTAAGTTTTCTTTTTTTCCTGGCTCCTTTGGTGACTGGACTGGTGCCTTAGGCATCCCTGCAACTGGAGACGGGATCTTATCCATTGATGTAGCCCTCGAAATCAACAAGGAGGGTATGGACAACTCCAACAGAACCTGGTACCTTGATGTTGTGATTTATGATATCGAAGACGATGCAGAAGTCAGTGACTTCCTCGACAGCGAGCATGTCACTGGTCTTATTCTCGACATTGAAGCTCTTGGCATTGAAGTATTGAAGTTCTCAATGTCAACTGGTGATGGAGGAGATTGTTATGCCGTCGGTGCTCTGAATGACCCGTAGAGGTATTCTAAACCACCAGAGATCTTGCCCCTGAAAAGGAATCCTTGCTATTGTGTTTTTGCGTGACAGTAGCTCTTTAGACGTAGCGTTCTGTGGAGGATGCCTTCAGATGCTTACAAGGCATTTGTTTTACCAGTCTGATAGTCATGTATTGTGTGTCTCGTCTGTACAGCATAATCATCCTTTTTAGATCCCTCCTCTCCCTACGAGGCACATTTGTCAAAAAGTGCAGGTATTTTGAGATGAAAGGGCAGGGGGACGCCAGACAGCTGTGAAAAAACAGGTTAAACAACCTTACTTCCTCACGAAGTCTTCCGTAATTAAATATCACCACACCATACGTTCACTGAACTTGTTAAAGTAATGTGGCAACTAATTTTAGCTGAGGAAACTAGCTAGAAAAGCTCTGCTTTACCCAGAAGTCCTTGCTCATAGAGCAGGAAAATGAACTGAGGGCTCAACCCTCTCTACCCTTGCATGATGGGATGTCAGTGGAGACTGGCAGCTTTAAAGTAAGAGCTGCATTTTTCACTTTTGCACTGTTGCATATCTGTTTCCTTGGCTATTTTTACAATGCTGCATAGGTAGCACTTTTTCGTAGGCTAAACACAGTTTAAATACATTTTCTAGAGGTTCTTCAATGTAAAACATCATAAAGCAGAGCCAGATAACTAGCTGTGGTTTGTATAACAATATGACCCATACACCCAATTTGGTATGCAGATATGTGTTTTAATGTTAAATTGTAAATGTTAAAGGTATTTGTACCGTGCACCGTCACCAACGAGTTGGTCCTCAGGCGCTCTGGCGGATCTGCAAACGAGAAGGCAGGGTGGATTAGTAGGGTAAAGAGGGAGTAGGATAGTGAGAGGAGTGGTGTTCTGTTGGCACCTTCATCTCGGTATACATAGTGTGCTGAGCTTTGGTGCGAGTATCGGAGCGATGTCAGACCTTGTGTGCTGTTGGTGTGGGTTATGTGTTGCGGTGTGGTGAAGTGCATGCAGCTTGCAGTGCGAGAGGTGCTTGTGTGAGTTTGAGTGATTGAAGTATGCAGAAAGTTTGAGCTTTTTGGTTAATGGGTTAATGAAAATATTTTCCAAGGTCCTACCCATAGGCAGAGCTATTCAACAAGTTGTGAATATTAATGAAGCTCGAGGATGGAGAAGAGCAGATGCCAAGACAATGCACGTTATTCTGGGCATAGGGTGTGGTGGGATTGTTTATTAACGTTGTGTTTATTTGTGTTTTCTTTTTGTCGTTCTTACTCAGAGGGCTGAGGAGCATCATTGCACAGTCCTCCAAAGGAAGTGTCTTTGGGCCTGGGTACAGAGTGTGCGACAGAGTCAGTGTGAGAAGCAAGCCTGTGCGGAGGATCTGTACCGTCGCTTGTTACTTCAGAGAAGCCTCAGGAGTTGGTTGAAGGTAAATCATAGGATGGCTTGAGGGGGGAAACCCATTGCCCTCCACACTTTGGAGGCCTTGTAAGAGCTGGCTAAAGGTATGTGATGATTTAGCAGAAGAGGAGCAACAGCTCCTCCATAATATCTGGTAGGATGCTGCCACACTACCCATTATGTATTACCCATGAACATAGCAGAACTTACAGCCTCTTGGAAGCAGTTGCTACCATGAGCAACTTGCCCCCACCTGCCCAGTCTGGGCCAGTCTGGCATATGTCTGGCAGCATTCAGGGTCTATAAATAAACACATCATGCACATCGTACACATGCCAATGCTTGCGGTGGGATGCAGAGCTCACACAATTATGTGCATGTTTGTAGATACAGAGCCCGTGCCCCACAATCCCCAAGAAGCTCTAATGGGAGAATGCACCTATCCAATTTGGCCTTCACCCAGTGGTCCCCAAGGAGACAAACCCAGTGAGAACAGCGATTGCTGCTCTCCCTGCTTGCTGCTTTCAGAAATTCCCGATCATTAACACAACAACTGTAGATTCCACCAAAAATGACCGCTTTACACTTTCAGGGGCTGTGTTAAGGTACATATTTATCGCGACATTACTTTAGTAATCAGGTTACCCACAGGTTCTGCCATAGTTACATATGCTTCACTCGGTTACCCCAGCTCATAATGCTTTTATAACATGTTTATTGTGGCTTTCTATTGTGATCAGTGCAACCTTTGGGTGCTTTTAAAGAGATTTGTTGGCAAGGAAATAAGGGAGTTCTGCTGCTTAGCCAGAAAATCCAAGTCTGTGATGTGCTGTGACTCACACCCTGCTGGAAGATTGTTTCTTCCCGTCAGTGCAAGGCTCTTTCAATTTGTTTTGCATTGAGATTTAAACCAGATATAAGCTCAATGACTGAAGGAAACACTAAAGCTTGTCTTAAGGAAGGCAGTATAGCTTGTAATTTGGTGTAGTGGCCTTAGTACATTTGGTTGCTGAAAGAAAGGAAATTGAATTAAATATCACGTGCTGGGGGTGCTCAAGAGCCCAAACAAGATGGCTGCCTCTCTGTGAAGCACCGGGCAGGAGGAACGCCTAGGTTGGTCTCATCCCTGCTCTCTGGGCGAAGCGGCCGGTTGGCTTGGGGGATGGGAGAGTGGGTCAGAAGCCCCCTAGAAGTGATGGTGCGGATCGGGATGCACTTTGACATCTAGGGACTGAGAAAGTAGCCTCCCGGCGGGGAAACCGAAGGCACTGGCAGCTGTGACTTCCCTGCGCTGCCATTATCCGTATCTCAGGGCACACTAACTGGGGTGCGATGGCGAGCGGTGTGTTTCACTATTATTGTGCAGTCCAGATCCACGCAAGCTGCAGGTTGGAGGGGGAAACACACTGGAGGGCACAGTGGGCGACCAAATCGGTGGAGTACCCCGAGTGCAGTGGGGCTGGCAGGAATTGGCATGCCGCTTTCCTTGAGGAACAATGGGACCGAGAAGAGCTTGGTCTGTGGCCATTATATGGTGTTACAGCCTATGGCTGACAGAAGGTAACCACTCCAGCCATGTGCATGGGGCCCTATCTCGTTACCTATGGTGTAGGGGTGCTGGGGTTGACCAGGTCTTTAGGAGGGCAGCCAGTGAAACCTATAGGGATGTACTTGCCTTCAAGAACTGGTTAGGCCTTTGACTGAGATACATTGAAGGACAGTCAGGCGCCACCCCGGTCCTCACATTTTATAGATCTTGTTGCCAAAGGACGAAAGAGGCTACAATGGCGTCTGGGAAAGCCAGCAAGAAAACCAGGACTGAGGATGCAGACTTTTTTCACCTCAGGGCAGGCAACAGAGCCAGGTGAAACAGGCGGCACAGTACACTGTGATGGCGGCGCTGGGAAGGATTGAGAAATCCATGTCGCTGCTGGAAATTAAATTGGATACATTAAATGCAAAAGTGGGCCAACTGAAGACGAGGACCACCAATCTCTAGCAGAAAGTGTCTGAAATGGACCAAGAATGTGCTCAAACGCTCTCCCTGGTTTAGCAAATGAGGCGGGACGTGGAGGTGGTGATCAAGGGGAACCTGGCAATGGAGCACAGATTGGAATACCTTGAGAATGCGGCACAAGCTGCAAATTATTGGTCTTCCAGCGGGTGCAGAGGGGGATGACCCCATTGGCTTTGTTTCTTCCTGGCTCCCGACTTCTTAGAATTGGAGGTTGAGGGGGACCCCATGTATGTGGACAAATGCTACAGAATGAAACCCACTCCATCCAAGAGAACGCTCAACACATCCATTGGCCTGACACTTATAGTCCAGCTTAGCGAGGCTCGAGACAGGGATAGGGTTCTGAAGGCTGATGCAACAAAACAATCTTTGGAGTTTCAGGAACATGCGATCTACGTCTTTCCTGGCTTAGCGCTCCTGACCGAAAAGAAGAGGAAGAGGCTTAATGTTATCAAGAAGTCCATTTTGGATCGCGGTGTGCAAGCGGGGTTGCTAAGACCTGCGAAACCCGGGTTGGCCTGGAATGAGAAGGACTATATATCTTATTGGATTCAGAAAGTCTTGAGAAGCTGTTGACAACCATACCTGCAAAGGCATCACCTTGTCAGGGCCATGGCTGAGGTGCCTGGGTCTGAGGGAGGCCCCCTTATCCTGCATAAAGGCACTTCTGCTTGTATTTCTCTTTTCTATGCCTTACTTGTCATGTAACTCGATGTTTGACTCTCCAATTTTCTGCAAATAGGTAAGACCATGATAACGTTGGTTTGTTTGATGCTGATGGGTGCCTTGTTGTGCATCTTTATGGTTGCTTGGTGACTGGGATTTATTGGCACAGGCACCAAAGGTGTACACCTGCAGTGGTTGGGTGCTTGTTGGGGTCTGGAGCCCAGAAGAGTGCAGCAGAGTTCTGAGATTAGCAATGAGCGCTTGATTTCGAATTATCTATCAGACTTTTCCTCCTATTCGAATGAGGACTACCAGGGTGATCCGCTGTGATGATGGGGTGGCGGTGCAACAGGGCTGTTTTATAAATGGTGTGGGTCACCCATGAGGAGGGTTCTCCTTTGGTCATGCTGTCTTTTTGTTGTATGTTAAATTATAATGAAATATACATTTTTAAATGTTTATTCAGTCATTGAAGCTATTTCATTATGTGAGAGATAGGTTATTTCTGTCCGAGGCTGGGAAGGCATAATTCAGGACATTGGGCCTCATTTTGAGTCGGCTGGTCTGGTAAAAGTGTATTCGTAGATACTGGCACTTGACTTGACTGGACCGGCCGACTACGAGTTTTGGCAGTGGGGCACCAGCTGGAGGTAAGGCAGGTGCCCTACTGGTAAAATAAGCCATTGCCGGTGCCGGTAATGACAGAAAATCCCCTCATGGACTCATGTGGGACTCGACGAATGGGGATTACACCATCACTTTGGCACTCAAGTGCCGGAATGGTATCTACATGTGCTCTAACGCCAGGATACCGGCAGGGTTGGAATGAGGCCCATTGGGCCTCATTACGACCCAGGCGGTAAGTTTTTTTTTTTTTTTAAATATATTTTTATTTTATTTCAACCAAACAACATTACAACGAAACATAAATAAACACTTCAAACAACAAAACCAAACGAACAAAAAGTAAGGCACTGCAATCCCCATCCCTCCCCCCTATGAGCCTGTAGAGTGTTCGCCATCAGTGTCCGTTCCGTGCGGTGGGGCCTCATCGCTCTCAAGTCCAGCCGAGGCCAATCCCGCACCAAACAGCTCAGCTAACAACAACTTCCATGCCGTGAGAGAGCCTGTTTCTTCCCCATCCCCTGCCATACTGCCATCTTGCCACGCTGTCGTTTCGGCATCCGCCCATTTTTGGAGATCCCGCCACAAGACCTCCACTCGCGGCTTGTGACATTTCTTCCACTCCATGGCTATCCTACGTTTGGCAAGCACATAGGCCAGATCTTTAAGTTTATCAACATGTCGAAGCTTACGCGCCCTGGGATACCCTCCCAGCAGACAAGCCCAAGCCGAATCCACCTTAAGTGTGATACCCCTCCCTGCCAGCCTCCGCGCCACTTCACCCCAGTAAGTTGCAATTACTGGGCACGCCCAGAACATATGTATCATGTCCGCATTCTCTTCGTTACACTTGGGGCACGCCTGGCGCCCACTAACTAGGAATTTGGAAATTCTAAGGGGGGTCATATATGCCCTGTGCGTAATATAGAGCTGTATCTGCTTAAACCTGGCGTTCCTCGATACCTTTTTGTGGTACCCCAGGGCGCGCTCCCACATCCCATCCGACATCAGGGCCCCCATCTCCGCTTCCCACTCCAGTCTCAGGTGCCCTAAATCCTTCCCGACCTTTGTCATCAACATCTCGTACAACCTAGAGACCTCGTGTCCGCCCTCTGATGCGTCATACATCGTCTCCAGCGTGGCATCCGGTTCATCGGCCAAAGTAGATTCGGGCCACGTGCTCCGGACCTCCCGGACCACCCTGTGATATGTTACATATTGACCCCTGTGTAGTCCCGACCCTGCCTCCAGTTCATCGAACTCCATCAGGGTCCCATCCTGCCAGATGTCGCCCATTGTAATCAATCCCACTGACTCCCAATACGTC
This sequence comes from Ambystoma mexicanum, assembly GCF_040938575.1. Taxonomy (NCBI): domain Eukaryota; kingdom Metazoa; phylum Chordata; class Amphibia; order Caudata; family Ambystomatidae; genus Ambystoma; species Ambystoma mexicanum. The sequence continues at coordinate 106,118,856 of NC_090939.1, read as the reverse complement.
CGGATAATAGTTCTCAGCTGCCCGTCCTCCTTTGCCAGGGCGATCAGAGGGAACTGCGGCATACACGGCGAGGGGTCACCCATCATCCGACAGGCACGCCGCCATATGTTCCTGCCAAGGGCCAGCATCTTAGGACGCTCTCTCATCCATGAGCCAGTCACCCAAATCACCTCCCGCAGATAGAAGGGGGAACAGTCTTTCCCTAGCAGCCTATGTTCGGGGGTCTCTTCATCTGAAAGCCACCTGGACACATATTGCAGTTGCGCCGCGATATAATAGGCCTCAAAGTTCGGCAGCTTCACGCCACCTTTCTCGTAAGAGTTCTGCAATTTCCATAATGCGACCCTGTTGCGCGTGCCGTGCCACAGGAAATTCCTACACACGCTATGTAACCTAGCGAAAAACTTCCTAGGTATCATAAACGGGATGTTATTAAAGTAATGCAGGAGCCTGGGCAGCACCACCATTTTAAGCATAGCTCCGCGACCCATCATTGCTAAAGGCAATCTTTCCCAGAACCTCATGCACCTCTCAATCTTTCCCACAGCTAGTTTAGAATTATACTTGTGTTCTTCCTCGGTCGTGTGATACACGTCAATGCCCAAGTACCGGAAGGAGCTTGTTGCCCACGGAATCCGCGGCACCGGCAACCTCTCCGCCGGTATCCCCACATAACTGCCCAGCGGGAATAATACGGATTTCTGAGGGTTAACCGCTATGCCGGACAACCAGGCGTACCTCTCCAATACCTCCAAGATATACTGCAAATTCTCTTCCGGATGTTTCAAGTATAACAGCATATCGTCTGCATACAGGGATATAAGATGGCACTCTCCTCCCACCTCTATGCCCACCGGATCATACTGCTGCCGGAGGTAAACTGCTAAGGGTTCGAGGGCCAGTATGTACAACATTGGGGACCAAGGACATCCCTTCCTGGTACCTCTGCCTAACTGCCATCTGTCTGACACTACTGCACCCGTACGGACCCTAGCCAGAGGCGCACTATATAATAGCTCGGCCCACCTCATGTAGCATGGTCCCAGTCCGAACTGCCCCATAGCCGCCAGCAGCCATGGCCATCGGACGGAGTCGAACGCTTTAACCGCGTCCAGCGCCACTATTGCCATTTCGCTGTCCTCACTGCCCCCCCATTCCACCACCCTGTGAAGGCGCCTGTGATTGTGAGTGATATTCCTGTTCGGGACATAGCCCGTTTGGTCAGGATGGATCAGCTTGCCTATTACCCTCCGCATTCTGGCCGCCAGGACCGCTGTCAGGATCTTGCTGTCCTGGTTCAGCATCGACAGGGGCCGGTAGGAGCCACAATCATGCCCCGGTTTATTGGGTTTGGGGAGCGGTACTATAATCGCCTCCCTGAGTGATTCCGGCAGCCGCCCCACCTCGAACGCTTCATTAAACATCTCCAGCATGGGCGGGAGCACCTCCTCCCCATACGCTTTATAAAATTCACTGGGGAACCCATCTGCACCTGGGGCCTTACAAGTGGGCAGCTGCCGCACAATCTCCTGCAGCTCCTCCAGAGTGATCGGAGCATCCATCTCCTCTCGCTCTTCGTCACTTATCTTGGGCAGGCCTATATCTTCAAGTACTACCTCTATCTCCTCCCGGCTTCCCCCTCTCGATCCTCATATAATGCTTGATAATATTCTGCGAATGCTACATTCACCCCTTCCTGGGTGTCCTGCTCCACTCCCTTTTCAGTGATAACTGATCGGATCGGGGATCTTGGGGTCTCGCTCTTATACAGCCAAGCAAGAAGCCTGCCCGTCTTGTCTCCCCCGGCATGCAACCTCTCAATGTACTTCCTGTAATTCAGATTACAAAGCCTGTCCCAATGTTCTGCGCACCTCTGTTGCAGATTAATGACCTCCTCCATGTCCGTCCCTCCCTCCCCCAGCTCTCTCTCCAACTCAATCTCGGCTCTACGCAGATCTGCCAGGACTCCTCCCATTAATCCTTTGGATTTAGCAATGGCAACCCCCCTCATTACAACCTTAAAGGCCTCCCACAAAGTACCAGCCGACTTGACGCTGCCTGTGTTCGCTTCAAAATAAGCAACAATCACCTCCCTCACTTCCTCTCTGAAGACTGGATCCCTGAGCGCTTCCGCCCTAAGGCGCCATGTTGGAATACGCGCACGTGGGGGACAAAGCTGCCAACGCATGACCAGGGGCGAGTGGTCCGAAAGGACTCTCGCCCTGTAGTCTATCTGGTCACACTCCGCGACAACGTCCGGAGTGGCGAAAAAGTAATCCAGCCTTGTGTGTAACTGGTGCGGGGCCGAGTAATGTGAATATTGCCTCACGCCAGGGTGTCTCGTCCTCCACACGTCTGCCAGGCCAAGGTCTACCAGCAGCGCCTGCAGTACCCTAGCCGCCCGGCTGGGCCTGTCCACCCTGTCATCTGACCTGTCCTCCTTGGGGTCTAGTACACAATTAAAGTCCCCTCCCCAAATCACAGGACCCCCCCATCCCCTCACCCAGTCTAGTGGTCAGTGACCTGAAGTATGTCGCCGTGTCACGGTTGGGGGCATAGGTATTTATAACGCACACTACTTTATTTTCCACAAGCCCCCTTACCATGACCAGCCTCCCATCAGACTCCACAACCTCCCCAAGTAGCTTAAACGGGACATGTGGTGCAACCCAAATCAGCACACCTCTAGCATAGGCAGAATATGTAGATCCGACTACAGTCCCTCTCCACTTTCTCCCCACCAGTTCCAGTTTATCCCGTGTCAGATGTGTCTCCTGTAACAAGGCGATATCTATCTTTTGTCTTTTTAAGTACAACATGACCTTGTTACGCTTATGGTAGATGTTAAGCCCTCTAACGTTCCACGTTAGTATCCTAAGGTCCCCCAATGTGCATCAGTAGCTCCCATCCCTCTCCCAGGTCCACTCGCCTCCCCCCTACCGCAAGGGCCCCCATCCCCAGTTTCTCTCCCAGGCTCATATAAAAACTGACCCACCCCACCCCCCTACCCCAACCAACTGCCCAGCTCCATCCCTGGATCTCAGGCATCCCTGTGTTTGGTTCCCTCTGGAACCCAAGTAGAGAACCCGACAGGGTGTCACCCCACACACCGTGACTAACCTAGACTCAAACTGGGGTACAAAGAACAGTCCCCGGAGGCTCCCCTCCCACACTACCGTATCCGCACACATGGACCATGTTTCGAAGTCCTAACGCATACACTACCATAACAAAGTCCCACCGACTATATTCCAGTCCCAATATTCATCGCCCAAACGGGCCCGCAGCGTCACTTATCTCTTCCCGTTCCATCCGCCATCCGCTCATCTGGCTCTTGAGGACAATTTTGTGCATCGAGCCATTCCATGGCCTCCTCCGGAGTGTCAAAAAACAGTGTCTTAGTCTTAAAGAATATCTTCAATCTGGCCGGGTAAAGCAACATATACTTATACCCCGCTGCCCGCAATCGCCTCTTGACCGCCCCAAAGTTCATGCGACTACGCTGCACTTGCAGGGTGTAGTCGGGGTAAGCAGTGATGGTCGCCTCTCCTCGCTGTATGGTGCCCCCCTTACGAAAGTGCTCAAGGATCCTTTCCCGGTCCCGATAGTTAAGGATCTTGGCGATCACAGGCCTAGGTGGGTTCCCCGGCGGTGGTCTTCTGTTCAAGGCCCTATGCGCCCTCTCCACCGCAAACCCCTGCGACAGGGCTCCCCCAGTGATCTCCTGCAGCAGCAAGTTCTCGATAAACTCTGTGGGGTTCTGGCCTTCAGCCCCCTCCGGCAGGCCCACGATGCGAACGTTATTCCTCCGAGCGCGTCCTTCCGCCTCTTCGGCCCTACTTTCCAAGTTACCCACCCGCTGCACCAGGGCATGGATATCGCTCTTATATGCAGTGCAGTCCGCCACGGTAGGGCCCATCTCCTTTTCCAGAGTTTCCGTGCGCTCAGCAAGGGCTCGTACATCCTGCCTCAGGAGGTTCACGTCCTCCTGCACCGCCCCGACCTGTAGTTCCAACGCAGTTTTCAATTCGACCACAGCAAGTTGGAGCTTGGTCTCCCACGTCGCCTTCAGGTCCGCGATCGCAGCGAGAACCTCTTGGTTCGCACCCCCGGCGGCCATCTCCTTGGTCTGAGCTTTATCCCTGCTCCTGGCACCTTCCAGGCCGGGCGACGTCTTGGCGTATTCGTCGAGCGTAGGCTGCTTATTCTTCGCCCTCAGAGGTTTGCTCGACATATCTCCAGTCAGGAGCGTCCTTCTGGCCGCTCTCCGGTCCAGGCCAGGGAGGCACCGTGCCCATACACCACGACTCAGTTGAGAGTCCCAGCTCGCCCCACAGCCTCGGGCACCGCTATTGTACGGCGCACCCCCAGATGGGCCAGGTCGCGCTCCCCCCTTCGTTCCGCTGAGAGGGCGCACGTATGCTGTGGTCCCAATCTACCGCTCCTTTGTCCCCTCGTCAAGCGGCGGCCATTTTGTCATCAATCGTGATCTCGCCACCAGTGCTTCATTCGGCTCTTAAGTACACGTGCGCACCACGAACCCGTGTAAAAATGTGTCCTCGCGTGCAGCCGGACTTCATGTTCACAGTCTTCCCACTTTCTGCCAAATCACAGCGGTCCTTGCGCGGTATCAGTCGGATTATGTACGGATCAGCGGGACCTCCCGTACAGGCACGTCCTTTCACATGGCTTCCAAGCCACGCCCCCGACCCAGGCGGTAAGTTACCTCCTGGGTCGTACGTTTACGCCATGGTGGTTGGCGGACTTACCGCCCCATTCCGAGGTTGGCGGGGAGGTAAGTCCCCATTAACCCATTTACCATTCCCATTTTTGCCCCATAGGGCATAATGGGAGTGGGGAAGGCGTTAATTACGCCACCGTGAATTACGGTGGCGTAATTAACAACAAGGTCCCTTAGCGCCATGGATTTTAACACCTGCTAAAAGCAGGTGTTAAATCCTCCATGGCGCTAAGGGACCTCGGAATCAGGCGGTAAGGGTCGGCGCTGTTTACGCCGCCGTAAACCCCTTACCGCCTGGGTTGTAATGAGGCCCATTGTCATCTGTTTAGGAGGGTTTAGTGGAGGTGTGAATCTATTAACCACCAGAATCTTGTGAGTGTGCTTTGTAAACGGTAAAGCTTTTTTAGCATCCTTAGGCGGTTGAAATCCTGTGTTGTATCTTGACAGTGGATCTGTGGGAAAAAAGACAGGGAAGAGGTGAACCTTCTAGGTTTTGTACTGCTTGAACAGGCAGGCGCCATCTCCCTGTCTTATTGCCGAGAACGACTGACTAGAGGAGTTGAAGGAAGGAGGTAACCTTAAGCAGTTTTTCATTTTTTTGCGTCCTTAAAGCACAGCAAGCTCACAGGCATCCGGGACTTCATGTGAGTCTGGCAGGCAGAGATGCGTAGAGCTATGGCACCAGGGTTCAAACAGAACAGATGTGCAGTGGCATATTGCCCGAGTGCATCTGGAAACATCCATGTTCTGTATGATCTGCAAGTTTTCGCATGTGCACGTTAAACTAAACCGTGCTGGTAAACTTGCGCCTAGAAACCCTTGTGTATAGGCGCCTTATAAATGACTTGTCACATCAAACGGTTTGAGATTTGGAGATACAGGGATGTTCCAGGTCATGGAAATCCATCTTGAATTATTGATCCGCAATTTGACTCTTTACTAGTGATGTATACCCAATAATTGTACCCATCTTTCTGCTTGCAGGAAAAGTTCAAACTTTGCTGGGCAATTCATTAATAATCTATCTTTGACCTTTTGAACGGTCGAGAAGATTCAAAGCAGCCAGTTAATACAAATTCCTGAGCCTCTGGGAATCAGTTTGGACACTAGACTGAGGGTGTTGGGGTGAGAAGCTGCAATAAGACTGGAAAGTGTGACCACGCTGGTATGCATCGTTCAGCCAACGAGGCTAGGCATTTGTTGATCATGTCCACCTAGATATTACAACAACAGCAAACAATTGGACAATTTCAACTTTGCCAATTCTTGTTCAATGTGGGTGTTGGGCAGGGTTCCATATGAGAACACCGAACATTTTTGATTGTGGATAAAAACAACATACTTTTGAACTGATTTTTGTTTTACTGTGAAATGCCCCCTTTCTATATACCCAACACCAAACCCCTTAGCTACCTGCTTTTCCGGTAAATAAAATCGGTAAGAAATAAAATCGATTGGTTCAACCAAAGAGGTGAGTACCGTTGTCCAGAGAGCAGGAATTACACATCTTTCCGCTTGATATGAGAAACCAAGTAGAAAGACTTCTCATGAAACAGAAAGAAAGAATGAAAGAATGAAAAGCTAGAACAGGGACCTTACAAGACATAAGACCACACACAAAGAGATTCAAAGATGAACCAACAATAGAGATGCATAGAAATCGGAGGTCCGTGTGCAGGTTGAATTAAGTAGTACAATTCACACCTTTCCATCTTCACTGCTGTAAAATCTATTATGCAAATTTAGTGCTCAACAGTTCCAAATCACTGATCATATCCAGCGCTAAATGTCCGAACGCTAGAGAACATGATTGCATCATACATTTGACTTAACTCGCGCTCATCACCTGGCACATCGCCGCCTTTCAATCTTTCAGATGGTTCCCTACCACATTTCATGATTCCACACCTTACGTGCTAGTAGTCATCACCTCTACTCCGTGCGTCCTATGATCTCACCTAGTGCTGGGAGACAGCAAGGACCAACCTAAAATGAACCTCTACATCTGAAACCCATAATTATCATTGACCTCATGTGTGTCTCTCTAACCATCTAATTGCCATCACATGCACGGGAAAGACAGACAGGCACTTGTGAATCGTATTCTTCTAGCAGGTATGTACATTTGCGTGTGAATTATGTCACTTTGCATTTCATTTTGTGGTTCTACACCTTGTTATGGCCTCGATTAGCCTGCCCTGGGTGCTTTCTGCCATGTAAAACTGCATAATAATTTGACAAGTAGATGGGGTGACAATCAGGGCTTGGACGGCGCAACATGGTGCAACGTTCTTTTATTTTGCCAGCTTCAAGCAACCTATCCCTATTAGCTTAACCCTATTCCATAAATTGGCAGTGATCCATCGGAAACTGCTAGACATCGATCATTGCATTGTAATCAAATATTGCTCAAGCAAATTCTCTATTCTGACCAATCTGCCAAAGCCTCCCTTGATAGATGGTCTGTGTCATGCAATTAAAAAAGCATACACTTGTTATGGTTTCGTGTTCCCGTGAGACTGTATGCACATTCCATCAGATCCAAGACAACATCAGCAGCATTCCAAAGGCATGTCCGCATCTCTGAGATCTGTCCGGTGGCCAGATGGGCTAGTGTCCATGGGTTCTCTATGCACTATTCCCTGGACGTTTCTTGTGTCATCTATCCCAACAAGTTGGGACGGAGGGAGAGACCATATATAAAAGAGTAATTCAAGTTGGTGATCCAGGTACTCTAAGACCATGGCGCCTCCTCCTTCACGATATCTGCAGAAATGATCGAAAATACCTACTGCAAAATTACCAAATTCTTTTCCTTGAATTTGTTAGGGATTTTTGTACCTTTTTTTTGTAATAAGTAGATGGACGGTGGGGTAAAGGGGAAGTGGGGGGTCGCCCCCGCAATATTAAAAAAATAATTCAACCAAAAGAAAATTGGTCATTTTGCAGTGGGTATTTTATGTTCAATCATTTCACGGTAATCCCTCCTTCACAGCTCCCATCCCTTGGCGTTAATACTTGCTAACTGGTTGTTGGGCCTCTGAACCAGTTAAATAGTGGAGCACCAGTACATAAGTGTGTGATCGAGGGTTTGCGTACCACAGGTTCCATGTTCCAGATTCATTTGCTGGCTTAGTAAGCATTTTTCTGGCCTTGCCTTTGGCAGTAGTCGGCTTCCACAGTGGTTTGAGGGAGGTAAAGCTACGGATTTTGAGTATTGGAACAGCCACGAGGATAGTGCTTTATTTGTTCTCTTTCTGCTTACTGTATTTGTCTTGATTATGCAAGGCAAACTCCAAGCCTAATAAGGTATTATCTGTGCAAGTTTGCATGGTTGTTGTAGTTCTGCCTGCATTAAGGAGAAACCTAAAATGGAAACTCATCAACAATTTGGTTTCCTCTTTGAAAGAGTGCCCTCGGCCAAAATGGAGCAAAATTATTTGTGGTCATCCTTCTATAATGAAGGCCTGAGTAAACCTGCCTTTTCTGTCTGTACGCAGTACAAGAACTATCTATCCATTCTGGAGGAGCGAGCTGACCGCTCGTTTCAGGCATCCCTGAAAAAGAAGACCTTCTTAGCCTGGTCCGATCTGGTCAACGAGGAAAAGATCGCCAGCTGGGAAAAGCACAGGATTGCAGCGGAGCACAGCCACAGGTAAGTAACATTGTCTGTCTGATTGGGTCTTTGGTGGTTTTACTGTGAGTAGGCCCTATAACAGCTTGAACAGCAGGATGGTGGTTGCAAGTCAGCTGGCCGATCCTTCAGAACCCTTCATAAGCACACATTGATGCATTTCTGGTATCGGTTTTAGGAAGGTTGTTGCAGCTTATTGTATGCCCCGCTACAGTAGGGAACAGGGGATGATGACTTGGATGTGGATCTCACTTCAGTGGCATTTAGGTGACCTAGCCACTACTGCAAAGCTGCCATGGGTTCAGGGTTGACCTAATTAGTACATTGCCCGTTAAGGATTAAAAGGGTAAATACTCTTGTGTTGTGTCACAGTACTTGTAATTAGGCCACCTTTTGCTCCGGTGAAACCTACGTATTTGTGAACATAAGCTATTCCAATCTTTCTGTATTTCTCCAGCCCTACCACTTTCTGTGCATTTTGCGACTTGTAGTTCTGCTTTCTACAAGTCTCAGAATGCAAAGCAAATCGCAGCACTGGATAAGCACCTACATATCGGAACGGATCATGTTGGCCAAGTTCATGCCTGCATACCAGATCAAATATTGTTACACCTCGACGAATGTAATCATTGAGAAGGAAACATTGGGGTACATTCGTTTGCTACTATCAAGTTGGGTGGGTGGCAGGAGCCATATAGCCTTGCAAGAAGGGGTCATTTAAAAAAAAAAAAAAGATTCTTGCAGAAACGTTTTGAGGAGTAAAATGCAATTGAAATGTAGAATGCATTACACGTATTACAATTGTGTTCCTATCTTTAATTGTTAAAGTGTACACGAACTATGCCAACAACTGGCTTACTCCTATTCCCAACTTGTGACAATCATTCAACCGCTTGCCAGGAATAGAAAAAGCTTCTCAAAGCGGTTACTTTAGAAATTGTATGCAGTGAGTACTGTGCACAGAACTCGTTCATAACCACTCCAATGCACCCTCTGCCATGTATGGGACTGCTTCTATGTGGCAGGCACTGCTCTGTCCAGAGATCCTTCTACACATGCCCCCCCATATTCCCAGGTTTCCCCATCCAATTTAAAGTAGAATCTGCTTTCTAGGCCTGCAGATAAGTACCTTTGATCTTTTTGCCATTCCTGCTGAGCACAGTTAGGGGGGAAAGTATTATTTTTCCTTTTTTAACTTAAAAACAATGTTTTTAATTTTAGTAGTTTGCTTGCCGCTCCATCCCAGCTTCAAGATATGCACAGTGCTCGGCAGACAACTCTTTGTACTAGTCACCCAGATAGCCTGCATCATCTCACTAGTGCATAACAATCTATTTAATCATCTATCAGTTGCTTTGAGGTCCCTTTGCAGCTTATGTGCCTGCATTGAAATCTGGAAATGCTAAGGTGATGGTGGTCGGATGTAGCACCATGCTCTGGAAATCCCATTTCTGATCAAGTTAACCTATTGTGTTTAAGGCATTCAAGGTGTTAAAGCCTTTAAAAAGCACAAATTAATGATTTGCTGGTACAGTGATTAGACAAGATGTGAGGGTGTGTAAGGTCAGTACTGCAGATTGCATTCCCCCACCTATATAACTATATGCCATCTCCATTACCTTTGTGCACGTCAGCTTCATGGGTACTGTGACATTCCTCTGGCTGACCTTGCTGGTGGATGGTTCAATTGCCAAGGGTGCCAGGTATCATATGATATGGCATTTATAACGCGCCTATACACAAGTGTTTCAAGGCACGACGAGGCAAAGGGTGGGGGGGGCAAAGGGAGGGCAGACCATGATCCTACTAGGCCAGGTGTCATTCAGATCACACAAGTGCATGGGAAGGGGGGGGGGCAGAAAACTGTCCCCAGGTGCAGGGGTTGCCAGGGAGGCAGTGCTTGTGGGCAATTGAATTGACAGGTCCTGGGCCAGAGATCGGAAATGGTGGCCAGGTAACCAGTGCAATTTCAGTCAGGGATTCAGCAGGGGAAGGGAGAAAACAGAAGCAAAGAGGAAGGTTTTGAGGTGCTTCCGGAACCGGAGATGGTTCTCCTCGAGTTTCAGGGAGGCAGGAAGGTACTGCAACAAGCCAAGTGGTGCTGGCTCTTCTGGCTACCTCCACCATGCCACGAGCAGAAGACATTGTCAACAGAGACACTCCTGCTCTTAAAGGAATCGAGGAGCATAGGTTCCGTGGGGCTGATAGTGCCTGCACTTTTAGCCCCCGGATAAATCTACATACTGGCACCCAAACCTGCACAGGAAATTTGAGAGGTAGTCCTCATAGAAAGCCTTCACTCTAATCGAGGTAAGAGAAGATAGGCTAAGAGAGTCTACCCAGAGAACAGGGCCAGGGTGTGACAACCAGAGAGGGGACTACTCACGGGGGGGCACTAGCTAGCCCTAAATCTCATTGCATCAAAACTGGAAGCCATCCTAATTGGTGGGGTTCACAACTCAATCCCTACAGCAGCTGCCTAAAGAGATACACCTATGTTCCCTTATCCCAAAGGGAAACTAGAAGGCAGGGCCAGGCTGTGGCAGGTAGAGAGGGCACTGCCCAAGGGAGCATCTAGCCAATCCCAAGTCCCACATAAGGGCTGTAACCATACCCCAGTTTAGGTCTGACAGCCAGTCCGCATCAGGAGTCCCCTTACACCAGAGAGAGGCCGGACGATGGAGCCAAAGCCTATAAAAGGCAGGACCTGTGCCAGAAGGCTGGAGGTGTGAGGAGGAAGAGCTCATTCAGAGCTGGCTGAGAAGCAAACAGAACGAACGGGGGAAAGCTGGAGACTGGAGACACGAGGCTGAAGGAGAGGCCCAGAAGACAGGGGTAAGAAGGAAACGGGAGGCTGCAGATGTGACCCAGGAGACTCTGAGGACTGGGAAAGGAGGGACGCAAAGAGCTGGGAAAGCGAAAGACCCAGAAGGAGAGGAAGAGTAAGGACCAGGAGGAGGAGGCTATTGGAGGTGGAACAAAAGGAAGCATTATCAAGACCATTGAATGTGGACAAGCAAAGAGAAGCAGACCAAAGAAAGAGATAAGGAGTGGAAGTCAGAAGAAGGATGCTGGAACCCCTGGAATCTGGGACTGACAACCAAGTTGGTGAGACCCCAAGAAGACCAGACATGAATGATGCTTTAAACCCTTAAGCCGTAGACTGAGAACCAAAGAGAGGGAGACCCCTGAGAAGACCATAGAAAGATGCAGGAACCCCTTTAACCCGACACTATAAGCATACAGGTTATTGTCTTAACCTACCAGGAGAGCCCTGGCCTCGTAACTACAGAGAACCGGAAGGACATTGTGTTTGGACACTCTGACTTCCCTGAGAGCACCTGAATGTATGAGTTGTCCTAAAGACCAGCCCCAATTCTGGAGAATCATCATCCTGACAACTCTGATTTAGTTGAAAAGCTCCCTGCTTATTATTTTGACCCTAATTAGTTCAGTGCCCCCAAAGGAAGCTTTTGTTGATCACATCTTTGTGTCAGACCCTTTTGTGTCGATCACTGTCATTCACGTGGCAGCACTTAAAGTGCATGAAAGATTTCATATAGTCATACATTCCTTTGTGTTTAAATATAAACGTTTGGCACAAGGGTGTACAATTACCCCAATGTACAAGGTGTTAAATGATGTTGCCACAGGTAGCTTGCTAAAGTTCACATGTGGTTGAGCCTGCTGAATCAATCACCACACTAACTTTCATTCTCACGTTGGATATTTCTGTTGCTACCTTCATGTTGTTTAAGTAAAACATTAGCAATTGTCATGCGTTTTGTTGATGGGAACTGTCACAAAGCTCCCTGCCTGACTCTCTCGATAGTGGCGATGCCAAGAGGGCGGGGTAATGCACCACGTGGTGTGATGCTTAGCCTGAACTGGCATGTGGAGGAGCCCCGCGCTAACCATTCTATGCCACAAAGATGAGGCATGGGTTTGCCAGAGGATGGTTCCTTCTCACTGTCCCTTCAAGTAACACAAAAGCAAACCTCATAGAAAATCTGCTGTTGCCTTGCAGAATCCCTGCTTCCCATATAGACACAAAACCACATAATTACAGTAATACTGTTGAGCCGCTCCCTGTTCTGTAACCAGACCCAATATGGTGCTGGGCATGCTGCGCTCCACTTACAACATATGGACTGTCAGAGATCCATTGTCGGCAATCGTCACTATGCAACAGCGAGTGCCAACAACTCAACAATTAGCTGCAGCCAGGAATTTGGGGCGCTCCTTAGCCTGAGCAAGCACTGCACCCACTGTACTTATCGTCCGAATGCCAGCTTGCTCCACGCTCTTGCTCCATGGTAATGGTAATGAAATACGATGGGCGTCCGGGCTGGTCAAAGCCTCCGATTGCATCACCACATATTGCTGCCATAGTGAAGTGGCTACACCTGCAATTAATGACCTAATTCTCATGCACCAATCCCTTTCACCCAAAGGCAAACATCCAAAGGTGATTCCAGACCAGACTGGAATAGTGCCAGCATAGTATATAAAGGGCCCTTTCCAGAGTAAGGGAGGAAAGAGCAGACTAAATGGGAACATGCAGCCAAAGGTTGTACAGAAGGAGAAGTGGAAAATCAAAAGTTGAAAAGGGGAGGAGGAGGCACGTGGGAGAAGAGGAGTAGGAACCTCAGTGGGTGGAGAGAGGAGGCTGATGAGGGAGGAGGTGAAACACAAGAACGACGGAAGGAGGTTAATTTCCTTATTTATGAGCATGTGGCAGGATGTTGAGGAAGAGTCATATTTGGCTGTACAGCTGGACCCCAAGCGAGAGTTGGCAAGAGGCCTTGTACAAAGCCTAATACAGAGCCAATGGAAGCTGTAGGGTGGCCTCTTGTCTGCCTGAGGCTCTTAGCCTTCTGAGGAGTTAGCTCAGACTTGACGGTTGGCAGAGATCTAACAGGTAATCCCCACTCTGGTCCTGAGAAGCAGCCAAGAGAATTGGAAGTTCAAGTGTGTAGACTGTAGGCCTCACAAATCCACAGGAGATTTTGTGAAAGACAATTTAATTTGCATACTTTTTTTTGTTGTTGTCGACTAAACTGTACCCAATATTCCATCGGGTCAAGTCAGGGATAGAAAAGGATTCTGGTTTGATAAGAACCTGAGGACGTTTCCTTGGGACCCTGTTAGACACTCACCCGGAAAGGTAAGGTGATAGGCCTCCTTGGGTAATAGAGCACACCCTAGTGAACTTCTGTGCTGACTAAGGCTAAGTTTATTTTGTGCAAATTGATGCTTCCCCCAGCAATGTTTTTAAAGCTCATCTCCCAACCCCTGCTCCCTGTAAAAAAAAAAACCTCAATATAAATCGGGTGGGGAAAATAAAAAGATCCTCTGTGTCTGGCCTTTGATTGATCCATCATCAGTTCACGACAGAACTGAGTAAGTCTAAAGCAAATGCATTTAATATCATTTATGTTAGTGTTGAGTTCTCAGATTCTGCGTCCTTAGCCTAATACCAGACAATACACCTGAATCAACCTGATCTCCTAAACCCAGCCCCAAAGCCTAACATAAACCCTATATCGAAGCACAACCCATAAACCTAAACCCATCCCATACCCTTTTTGGTAAATCCAATCCCTAAATCTAATTTAGGCTCATAGCTTAAGTTTAGCTTTAGGGCTAAACACCAACCAGTAAACGTAATCATAACTCCCAAATTGATTATTAATAATAACCCAAAGTCTAACTCTTTACCCTTAGCCTTACCGCAAAACACCGAAACAGCAAGACTAAATGCTATATTCTGAGCCCCTACGTTCTACTGAACCTTTCCTCCCTTTTCACTTAAGATCTAGGTTCTGTTTTTTTATTTCAGGAGTTACAGGTTAAGCATTAACTTAAACCCTAACCTGAAACCATAGGCCTTAAGGTCTTAATTAAAACCCCAATCCAAAGGAGATTTGGTGCAAGCATATTAGCTAAAGTGTGACTGAGTTTCTGGAGTTCCTCTGGTGAGGCTTGGGAAGCAGGTCAAGACAGGCAAGAAATGGCTCCTGTTCTTCCCCTTTCCAAAGACTTGATTTTTTCTTGCTGATCCTCTTCTCTGTGGAAGTTATAAACTTGTACTCTTGGGGCAAATACACATATTTTAATAGCAAGTCCTATGGTGCTCGTGAGACAAGGGAGATTGGGTGGCACAAATGGAAGAAGATCCTCCCATGAACACCCTGAATCAATGGAACCACATTCAGCAGGGAATCATTTCTGGACCCGACAGATTAACCTTGGTTCCAGTGAACACGTTTGCATCTTCTTCTCTTTCCTTAAAGAGCTGTTTTTTTGTTTTGTTTTCTTAAAAGGAATTTGCAAAGAAGGTCTCACATGTAAATGAAGAACATTTTTGAATTGTCATTTGAGGGAAAACGCTGTGAGCTGGTGTGACTACAGGAACCACCCAGACAGAAATGGAAGATTCGCCATGTTGATTTCTGCTGTTTTAAGCACGTCCTATTTAAAATCCCATTCTGGCGGCATCATATTGCATGTGAATTTATTTCCTTCTCTGTCCATCATGTAGATCTACATGAATCCAAAAGTCTAGAGGTTGTTCCACAGGCTAGCTGGAGCTGGCCTCCTTAAAGTCCTTTATCTCCTTTATGGTAAATGTTGGGGAGCGAAGACCATGTACAGGTGACACCAGGGCTATCCTAATGGACTAACACCTTGTTCCATCCTGTCTTGCAGATGCCTGGGATATGATGCTGTTGTTTGTGTGACATGGATGAGTGATGTCATGTAGAATTTGGGTGACAGTGGAGCTTGATTGTTCTCAATGAGTCCGTTGAGAATAGTGGTTGCTTGCTTTTGGGTGTACTAGTTCCTGGCTCTTTCCTCTTACCTGATGTCTTTTTAATCCTCTAAATGGAAAAGCTATTGAATGGACTAGATTAATATGCACACATTTGCATCTCAACAACTCACGATACCGTGGAACTTGTTTCCTGAATTGTAAAACATCATAGGAAGAACAGGGATTGTGACTTACACTTTTTGGAGACATGGAACAAAGTGTTGGTACTGAGATATTTCATAAGCAGTTGCCATGATACAGATAGACTTAGCTGTATGGGATATTGGCTACTACTGACAGAACCCTTGTTTAAAAAAAGAAAAGAACTCATTAGTACTAAACAGAATGGTCTTGTATTTGTAATACCAACCCCCAAATGCAGTAATGGCACAGGCTGAAGTTGTAGGACGATGATAGTTTACAAAATAAGTCTATAAAACGATGACACATAACCTGTTAAATGATTTCAAGTCTGGGCTCAATGATATTGCCCCTTGTAGTCAAGCAGGGAGGGCGGGTAGGGCATGAGTTAGTACATTGCATGTTTGAGTTCAAAGTATTGAAGGTGACCTGATAGGATAACACCCACCGAGGGGACTGTAAAGGGCTAGTATTGGGTCTAAGAGGGAAAACAATTGCAGATGAGATACTACTTGACATACGAGACCTCTAATCACCTGACGGCTACTGTCCTTTTGTCCTATCTACAGACCTAGCGTTGTTTTAAAGAACGCACAGTGAGGTGTTTGCCAGGGGGAAAATATATGGAGCTCCATTCATGCTTCCAATAGCTTGACACTGCAGGCACCAGACCAGCTGTATGCCTGCTCCTGATTGAAGAATGATGATGACTAGTCACATGTGGACCTCCTGCAGGCGGGAATGGGGTTTATCCATGCGTGCCAACTAATCATCCTGGCATAGCTGTTCAGTTTTACCAGAAGAGACAACAGATTGCCTCTTGTTGAGGCTTTGGTGGACAGAGTCTCCTCTAAACATGGATTGATTGTGAGTGTTTTCCCTAATTTAACGCTAGTCATTCTTTTCCCCCCCCAAGGAGAATAATCCTGACAGCGTTAAGGGCATGGCGACGATTCCCACGAGCACAGAAAGAAGAAAAACTAAAAGAGGAAAGGCGGGAACAGCTCCGGAAGAAGGTGGCTGAAATGCTCCCCGACTACAGAAAGAGTGGAATCCTGTGATGTAAATTGCACTAAGCAGGTGGATGGAATGCAACACTTGGCTAGAAGATACCTGGGGAGGGGGCAAGAGGCTCCCCGCCACATACCAGTAAATGAGTGACAAGGTTCTGGTTGTTTTTTCCTGATACTGTTGGCGCAAGCAATAACCTATACCGGTCATTGCTTACGTCTGGTCATCGCTTGCACAATACAATCTTAACCCCAATTCCAGTCTCCTCCTCACCTTAGTATGTGCAAGCATTCCAACTGAAAGTAGTGATAAACCAAAGCAACCATCAGTGGCGAACAGCTTCTCGGATCTGTATGATCTCGGCTTTTCAAATTGGCTACAAACATGGCTCAATCGCAGACTTGTATCCCTCTCTTGCACTTAGAACAATTACACAGATTCTTTCCACAGAAGAGAAAGCTCTACCCATCCCTGATGTCAACATGGACATGCTCTTGATCAGGTGTGAGAGTGAAAACCAGGGATTCAGAATGTCTGGCGGCACTTTGCGTAGAGAAAGATTTCCATCTGCACCTTTTAAAAATGTTCATAGCCCTGGCTCTTTGGAAACAGGCATAACCAACCACCAAGAGGTTCCTTGGGCTAAGGAGCATAGTGATCAGTGTCACTGCAGTGCCTTTGAACCCTCTTTTGCACTTTAGACTTCTCCGAGTGTCGACTGGACAAAGTCTTCAGGTTTCAGGACTCTAGGTCAGCTCTCTGTGTTTTAATGTCAAATATTGATCCATTGGCTCAGATAACTTCTAGATAAACACATGTCAATCACTCTTCCTTTTCACCAGGATCTGGCAGATGCTTCAGGAGTGTTTGGAAAAGTCATGCTGCTTTCACCCATTCTACCCAAATAACCATTTTTATTGGCATTCTTATTCTGGCCCTACTACCGTTGCTGGCCAGTCCATTCACTCTGTTTCGCCTTTGAGTAAAGACTGTGAACAAATGCCCCACTTAGTGCCAATGTGGGCGGTGGTTTCCGTAGCATGTGAAACTCACAAACAGACAAACTCCTTTCATATATGTCACCATCACAAGGACGCATGGTTCCTACCAACCACGGGGTGAAAGGCCCTTTGTTCATGCCCATTATGTCCCTACCAAAAGTAATTTTCTACATGGAACCCTTGATTAAAAACAACCCCACAGAATCTCTTGGCCTTTACTCTGAAATAAAGCAGTGCAGTGTTTTCTATCAGAAATGACAATACTATGGCAACTGTGAGTATCTGAGCCTAATGTCACACAGCTCATTATACTTTTATATGGCACACAAACATGGCGAGGGGACTCCAGGCGCTGGTAAGTGAACTGAGAGTGGAAGAGAAGAGTTTTTGAGTTGGTTATGAATGAAGAGAGGGGGGTCAATGTATTTAACATAGCACCTGGAAGACTTTTCCATATTTTGGGGGGCTTGGATTAAAATGGTCTACCCTCTTTTGAGGAAAGTTTGGTGCGTGATACAAGCAGAAGACGGTCATTAGCAGCTCGAAGGTTGCATGTGGTGAGGCAGCGCTGAATTTTAGTTTTCATAAATTTAGAGGCCAAATTGTTAAATGCATTTAAAAGTCATACATGCCAGTTTCAATTGTGCTCTTTTCCTGACCCACAACCAGTAAAAAGACCATTTAACCTGATCACCCCAACTCATTTCACATGCCGTGAGCTCTGACACTTTAGAATCCACCCATGACCCTTGCCTAGGAGAGATGCCCCCCATATGCAATCACCATCTGGCAAGAGCATGGATGGACTAAAAACATGTTAAAATCACTGCATGTTCTTTTCAAGTACCTATCCGGAAGGAAACACTAATGAAGCTGGTTTGGGATTTGCAAAGCTTTCATTTTTTAAACAGATTTAGTTTCAATGAACATGTTCAGAGGTCTAGTTAATTTTATTGTGAAAAAATAAATTGTTTGCTTTTTTAAAAAACCTTTTTGTGTTTGTTTTTAATAATATGGAAAATGCTCCTATTGCTGCAGTTCCATGACTGAGATGAAAGATGTCAAAGTAAGTGAAGTTACTAATTGTGATTTAAGGTATCAGGATTACATAGCAAATTCAGTCACAAACTAAGAAAAGTAATTAAGAAAAATCTCATCGCAACTTTCGCACATCCTCCTTTTGTCATTCAAATGCTGCTTGGACGCTGGACTTGGTTTTAACTACGTTTGCCCTGATGCAAGTGGTCCCATCTGCTTTCCTGCAAAGGTGTGGGTTGTGGAATGGATCAGTGCACACTCTTTGTGCAGCATTAAATAGAACATTTTCGGCACTGCATGCCCGAGACACCCCAGCGGATGCACCTCGTTCCCACATGGACCGACTGCCAGTCTTTTTCTGCGCTTTGACAGAACAAGGAGATTCTACATGCTCTTCGCACAAGAAAATTCATCTTTGTTTTGTTTCCCACAATCTCTTATTCTGATGGCCCACAAGCAGGAAAGCAAAAGCTCCTCATCTGTAAGCCCATTGATTCTAGCACCGACACTCAAACATTCTGCCTAGAGTGCCTCGGCCCGATCATATTTGACCTCTCTGTTCCTTGCAATAAGCTTTCATTTAGGTCAATTCGCGGTTGGCTTCCAAGATCAGAGGACAGCAAACTCATCCAACAGCTTTCAAGGCCTTCATCAGCAACAAGAGCTGGGTAAATACAACACCTTTGTTAGCTTAGTCTCCATGACCTGGCAACCTGTTTCCTGCAGGTACTTCTGGGACCTTGTGCATTTACTCAACAATCCAGGGTTGACCAGGAGTTGCCAGGTATGTGTTTGGCATAGTTCGGGTACATAATGAATATAGAAATCTGTATGCCATGAATCCTCTCATAAGCTAGAGATTGTGCAGACCCAGAAGCCTGGGTTAGCTAGATAAACTCTGTGTGACTGGGAAAACTGGTTTAGCGAGGTTGAGGAAGGGCATACGACCTAGTACTATTGTAATAAGGAGATGCAATACTATTGTAATAAGTACAGTGGAGCCTTTTAGTCATTGTCAGGGGAACACCAGCCATCTGGTTGTGACCAAGTAATAAACTTGGTGGAAAGGACGCTTAAGGGCAGAGTTGACAAATATTTTATGGGTTTCGATTAGTTTCTCAGGATGTGCACAGAGGCCACGCGTGTTGAATTGGTAGTCGAGTAGATTAGTGTGAAATAAGTATGCCAGCAAGTCTGGGTCGGGTAAGATATTTATTGCCAGTTCAAAGGGAACTTGTTTATTCCTCCCTTTTCTTATGTCGTTGAAGTGTCCTTACAAAGACCATGTGCATGGTTAAAGATCTCCAGCCAGTTGAAATGTGTCATGCATTATGTTTCAGTTGGAATTTGTAATGCATTATGTTTGTTGTGTGAATGTATAACTATGAGACGACGTCATGACCTACCACGCAAGATCGCAGAAAAGGGTGTGCTGGAAATATGAGCTGATGCAAAGATATGTTGGAAGGGGATGGTAGTTAAATGTGTCCAATGAGAGTGTGGGAATTATAGGAGATTACATATTGTTGCATGGGTTTAACCAATCATGCGTTGGGGGGGAATGATTTGCAATAAAATATGTGGGAGTGTTCAAACTGTTGCAAAAGTATAAAATATGTAAACTTGTATGATTTGAGGAGACTCGGGTTAGTTTGACTCTACAGCATCCTCTAACTCCTCCAGGCTGTTTGTACAGTAACCCTGCTTTACATACAAACATGCACTCGCTTCTTAAGAGGTGGGCCTAGTTTGAGTTAAGCTGATCAGAGGTCCATACGCACATTACCAAATACTAGGTCTCAACCTGAAGTACTACCAATACAGTCTACTGCCGGCCCCTATAGCCTAGAAAACACTGAGAGCTAACCCACTGGCTGGACTTTCGAGGTCTTGCCCTGAGGATCTAGAAAATATTCCCATAAGAGGATTTTCAGAGGAATCTCTGAGGTGCTTTAGCACAAGAGCGTCATTCGTCCACAGGTCCAGTCATGCAGTGACTGATTCCACCTCACACACAAGGCATGCAGCACCTCATGTAAACGTGGCATGCAGGTCTGTGTACTAAGGAACCTGGACCAATGCAGAACTTCCTCTTGGTCAACAGATCCTAGGCTAACTAAGGCAAACCAACCCAGCACACAAGTGGGTCTTCCATTGCATCTTTCTGAAACACCCCAAACAGAATGCATATCCAACCTCTCCCCCTGCACATTAATCAGCAGGTTTGCTCATTCCACTGACAGATTATCCAGTTAGGCTCCACATTTGCAGACATTTGGCAACAATATATTCCAGGACATAGTGACACCGGGTTCACGCTGTCTCACTGAACTGCATTGCAGCCTCTGTGGTTCAGTGGTCTCTGGGTATGTTGCACTATGTATCATTTGAAACCACACTTTACTCCAACTTATAACACTTATTTAAATGTGTGATGGCGAAGCAAACCCCTTCATATTACCAACAATTGCAAACCTTGCCCGCTGGACCAAGTCCATCATCCTTAATGAATCTGCGAATGTGTCACTTTTTAAAAGATTTAATTCTTTCATGTCAACTTGTTCAATGAGGAATTATTTAGAAAATACTATTTCAGAAATAATTCCTTTGACTTCATTGACCTCCACATATTTCTAAGGCCTCTCCATCTTTTTAGCACCATCTAAAGCAACCGCACCCTAGCTACTGTGCCTGTGCCTATGCTGTTATTTTAGATGATGGGATTGAGGTCACAGGTGGCACTGACCGGTTTGCACCCAGAAACACTGCCTCAAATTCTTCCACTTACAGAAATGCATTCTATCACTATGACAGATTGGGACATTTCCTTCCCTTCACGGTAAGCACCTTCTCCTGCTTTATATCCTTCTCTGTCTCCAGACACGCACCTAGATGTGGGAGGGGTGCCCTCCTCAGCGAGGGCTTCCCATGAGTTCAGACCTACACACCTTTGGGAGTTCTGATGTCTTTTGAACATGTTGGTAGACCAAGCTAACGTTTGGTAAGGGAGAGCAATAAGAACATGAACAAACACATAGAGCTAGTCAGTGTGCCGTGTGGGGACACAAGACAAGTTGATTGGTTAATGAATAAATCCATAAAACACTTTGGTTTTTCCAAATTATAATGTGGTTCCGGTAGGTGAGGGTTAGGAAAATAACGATCTGGGAGAGAGGCATGTTCAATTACAAGAAGGCATCAGTTCAGCAGATTCCATTTTTTCTCTGATGTTCATGGCCACACACCCGAACAGGGTAGACAATCCATTCAGCAAGTGGTGTAACTCAAAAGGTGTGGAAGAGAAACAGTTTCTCACAATATTCTCAATGAAACCAGCAGAATGTGAAATAATGAATTGTGAGCAAAGAAAATGTCTCTTACAAAGTTCCTTGTTTGGGCTCATCCCGGCTCTGCTCCCATGTCCAGTGGAACACACCCGACTTTCTCTTCGAGGTGCGAGTTTGCAGGGCTCACTAATCCACTTTCAGAGAGTCTGAGCCCAACACATCACAGACTTTGCAGAATCTTACATTCTCTTCAAGAAGTCTGAGACCAAAGCAAATTTTTATCAATACTGGTCCATTCTCCCATAGTCTCAGGGTCCTTGCTTGGGGAATTCGCTGGCACCTGACCTGTTTTAGTGTCATGGTCTCCGGGACACTCCCTTTATTGCCACTCCTATCACAGTCACAATGTGCCTCAGTGAAATGTCACTCTCACACCTCCTCCCACCTCTGAGGTCTACTATAGGACTACCTGGTCCTCCGGAACCTCCCTAGTATCTGAGGATCCTCCTACTGCCTCATGTTTTACAACTCTATATCCTCGGCTTACTTTTCTGTCATCTTCCCAAGATAGTATGGGTTTTCTCCTTCTCCATCTTTTTTGCCTCCACCTGTCCAGCTAACTCCCACCCCCCGAACCGCCTCCTTAACTCTCCCTTCAAATGGTACCAATTCTCCTTCCAACTTCCTCAAAAGTCATCCCTCCAACCGCTTCAATAGCACTCCTTCCAAGCTCAATAGGTATCCTTCTAAGCTCCTCACAGCTTTTTCCAGATGGCACCAATTCCCTTCCCATCCTCAATAATTCTGTCACTGATCTCTTCAATAACACTCCCTCCAACCTCCTCAATCTGGCCCCCTTCAGCCTCCTTCCAGATGGTCCCAAATCACTGTCCAAATACTTAATAACTCTCCCTCTAACCTCAATAACTCTTTTCAGATGATACCAATTCTCCTTCCAAACTACTCAATAATTCTACCCTCAAACTCCCCAGCAACTCTGTCTCCAGATGTTAATAGTTTCCCTCCAATGTTCTCTTCCTAGATCTCCTCTTATCAGACCTGTAGCTCGCTAATCTCCTTCAGTCACCTTCCTCCAACTCCTTCTTGAACACTCCACACCTTTTGACTGGGCATCATGACTTATTATCTGGTCGTTCCTCCGATTGGGTGCCACTATGGATTGCACCTGGGTAGTATGGTCTGTGATTGGGTCATAAGCTTGTGCACATGTGGGCTGAAAGGGGGTTGGCTATAGCTTATATCAGGGCCTGCCACCTTCTTGGATTAAAGAAAACGGCCTGGACATGCATGAGGTCCCCATCCCTCCCTTTTGGAGTCCTGCTGACATTGCCTGCTGTGAACTAGTTCCTTCTGTTTTGCCAGCATTTAAGTCAGAAAAACCTTTGGTAAATAGGGGCTACTGCTTGGTGTGGCATTGCAGGGAAAGGGCAGTTACTTTTGGTCAGTCAGTCTGATTTATTTCAGTATAAAACCATACAGTCCACAATAATGCAAACATTTCAATTCATACAACCAAATAAAAACATAAAATTCAGACGATCATTGTTAAAAAGGGGCCATTCTCGAGGAGTGGCAGAACATGGTTTGTTTTGTCTTCCACGCAGATAAAATATGTAAATTTGTTTGTCGAGTACAACTTTGCATCCATGGAGGGGGGGGGGGGAGGAGGGGGGGGGGGGGGGGGGAGGGGGGGGGAGGAGGGGGGGGGGGGGGGGGAGGGGGGGGGAGGGGGGGGGGGGTCACGCTCTCTTCCCTAGTCTGCCTTTCCCTTGAATGCTTACATCGGCAGCAGTGCCAAAGAACTAAATATATTTTCAGTTGTGCCAATTGATTCCGAATGTTGCAATGCTGTTCCTTTAAAGGAAAATGCATGAATCCTAACATGGGTGGTTGAGTCTGGATAGCAGGTGGGCTAGCTGTCTAGGAAGACCAGTACTAAGATTAGGGTTATCCTCAGCGGGTTTGGACCATGGTTGTCATTGGTATTTGTGACACTGCTCCTGTGACTGTGCCCTTCAGTGGTGATCAGGTGGGAGTGGCCTGGATATCCCCGTATATCTACACTGAGTCGGGCATCCACTAGCCCCTTTGTCCACCCCCACTGTTCGTCCCCAAGGCCAGGCAGGGGATTTTGTTGTATATAATGTCATCACGCTAGCGCATGGCATAGTTAAGACGAATTGTCTATGGAATTTCAGAAAACAACTTTTCTTAACTCTTGAACCCTTCCATGAAAATATTCCAGAGTCAAATTTGGCGATAGCTGCCCCTGCATGGACATCTTCTGAATGTTTGAGCAGCTTTTCACATAGGGTTTTCCCCATAGAGAGAGAAAAACGTTTGGTCCAAATATTCCAAAATTGCTTGCTTGGATTTTCAAGATATTTGGCCAGCACTGAGATATTATCAGGAATTGGAGCACTGAAATTTCTTTTAATATCGACTTGGCAAATTTTGAAATATTAATGATTTAAGATTTATAGATGACATGTGCAATGACAAATAAGTATTCCATTCAAAATATTTCACTGCAATGATACTGTAGTTCAAAAAACATAAAAGGTGTATGCAGAAACATACACTGTATGCTGCAAATTTGAAACAAAATGAAATCAATCTGGTATCAGCAGGAATAACCGAACGGTGTCCGTGACCAACTGTGGAACCTGACATGGTCTCTGGAATGCTCAGCAGCAGGAATACCAGATAACTGTGTTTGTGTCAAAACATAGTTTCTCTGGGAATGTACATATACACCAAACACTCGAACGTTACTTATGCACCATACACTTACATGCCATACACTTACACACCATGCACCCAGCGACCTTACACCACACAGTCTAACGACACAAACTCTTGCGACACATGCTCTGACACGTGATCCTACACCACATACTCCTATGACACATGCTCTTATTTTTTATATTTTTCTTTTTCATTTATAGCAGCGCACAAAGTCTAGGTGCTAGTTACAGTAAGTGCAGTAGTATAGTCCACAGTGTGTAGGACCAAGCAGGAAAGTTATAACAATCGGGAGGATCAGAAATGCAAATAAAGAATCCACAATCTGGCGAAGCCTCACCTCATGGTGCGGGAGGCTACCTCAGGTATGCAAGTACAGGTAGGCAAAATGCAACATTGGTATGGGTGCACAGTCTGGCAAAGCCTCATGTAATGTTGCGCTGGGGGGTACATCAGGTAGGCAAAAGGCAACATTGGTATGGGTGCACAGTCTGGCAAAGCCTCACGTCACGGTACAGTGGGCTACCCTTCCTTCCCCCCCCCCCGCCAACTCCCCCGTCCCTCCCTTCTAGGTGAGATCGACTGGCACTCAGCCCCCCTCGTGAATTCTCCACGAGAGCCGATCTCAATAACAAACCCAGAAACTTCCCACACAGGAAAACCCATTCCAAGACCCCCACCCTCCCCCTTCCCCAGACCTGCAATTCATTACAACACTAGAGAACTGCCCATCAGCATCAAATGAACAACTTTCGGTAGCACCCTCCCCGGGCTCCAATCTGAGTCGTCGCACAGCCATTGAATATACTATGTTGCAGCCGGAGGATTACCCTGTCCTGACTAACGTTCCTGAGCTCCATTGTTGGTAGACTTCCTGGGAGCTGTGTCCGTAGCTCTCTTCCTTCCTCTCCTATGTTTGTGGACCATTCCCATGGCTTGCGTCCAGCCGACTGCGCCTCCGCACCCACCAATGGGGCGAGGCCTGTTCCTCCAATCCCAGCAAGGCTAACCCCTGGTCGCAGGTCGTGATCTTATGATGGGAACCTTGCCAGATGAACGACAACCAAAGGGGTGGGCCCACCTGTAGCAAATTTGTTGAGATCTAAGGAAGGACAAGACCGGACCCATCCGTCGCCTTTTAATTAGCGCAATCTTTGCCAGGTCTAGACATAGCGAGATCTCCTGACCATTGTAAGTGATGTGAGCGGCCCTTCTCGCCTTCTCCATAATCTTCTCTTTGACTGCATAACTATGAAAGGCCACCAGCACATCACGCGGTCTGGATCCTGGCTCCGGCCTACGCGGACCCACCCTATGGACTCTGTCGAACTGCATAGCTGAGTCCGAATCTAAATTTAGCAGATCCACAAATATTACTTTTAACACTGGGTCTTGGTCCTGATCCTGGATATCTTCTGGCAGCGATTTAACTCTAATGTTCACCCTTCTTGACCTGTTCTCCAGATCTTCCACTTGTAACTCCAGGTTTTGTGTGGCTACAGCCAGGGTCTCCAGCAAGTTATCCACTTTTCTTGCATCTTCCGTCAGTTCTTGAATGACACGCTCATTAATGTCCACTCTCTTCTCAACTTTATTTATATCTCTTTTAATTTCCCTTAGGCCTTCAGCCAGATCCTCTCGCAACTTGTCCATTTGCTGTTGCCCCGCTGCCGTGATCTTCTCCACCAATTCACCCATGAACTGTGATAACATCGCTGCGTTATCGGCTTATCTTGGACCTCTTGGGGCACTACAAAGGCATTCCCGCCTACATCCTGGGCCATCTCTTGAGCCTCCGCCGTCTCGGTGTCTTCAGACCAAAATTTCGTGAGAGAGCCGTCTGTGGTGGGCAGTCTTTTCCCTTATTTCTTGACATCTCTGGTCGAAGAGACTGCACACACCGCTCGCCAGGAGACAGGGTGCTGGTATATTGGTGAGGAGGTACCGTCAGGGCAGAGGCGATGAGTGAGAGGGGGGCGGGGGTGGCCGGACAGTTTGCTGAGGGATCACGCCGTGTCCCGGACCGTATGTAAATGCCTCACCGTGCCCTGACCGAGCTTCACTCCCTGGCACGGAAAAGAACACCCCCTCCTCTGGTGCTCTTAATTAGTAGGTCCATCCGCCGGCTTGCCCAGGACACAGCAAAGTTCGAAGGCACCATTTCCACCAGGGGCCAGGTTGCTTCGCTGTACTAAAATCTAATGCACTTCTTCCTTGTGGTGCCCAAAGGATCCAGTGAGGGGCCCCACTCCGGAATTCATCAAATGACCGCCAGCGCTCTCAAACCTCACTGGCCCCCGGGTACCTGCTCCCGGTCCAGGGGCCAGCCAAGCCACTCTGCGGTCTGCTCCTGAGGCAGCGCCTCCAACCACAGGCCGCAGGGGCCACCACGACCCCGCCGATCAAGACGCCCAGGAGGGAGCGCCACACACAGTCACTCCCCGCTCCGCTCTCCTCGGCTCCCCTGCACCCCTCCGGGCCCTCTCCGTACCTTCAGCCTGGGGAAATTCTTGCTCCTCCTCAGTAGTCCACGGGCGGGCAGAGTTAGACCGCATCGCCTCCCCTTCGGGCCTCAGGGGGTGGGGGAACAGCTGCATCATAGCGCTCCTGCGGCCAGAGCCCACCCGATCTGCTCTGAGCGCCACGGGCCGCTTGTCAACCTCTCTTGGCGAGGGCGGCTTCCACTGTCCGACGGGCAGAAATAGTCTGCTTGCTCTCCTTTTCTGGGCTGGGGGGGCGGCAGCAACGAGGCAGGCCCCCGACCGGAGCCCACCAGAACCACCCGAGGGCCTCAGGCTCACTCCCCACTTCTCGTGGCGGACGCGGTCTCAGCCCCGGGCCACCAGACTGCCCAGCGCCACCGGCTGCCTCTCCCCCAGGGGCCGTCCATTGGTCCCGACGTCGTCCCCCGTTCCAAAGACCCCCCACTGCCGAGTCCAGTTGCCGGGGAGGGCTACAACTAAGGCGGACGGGCTGGCAGTTACATGCAGGACGGGAGCGCAGGGCACAACGTCCTCCGTTCTACGCAGCCATCTTGGAATTACGTTTGCTAAGCAGTTTTGTGCTGAGCATCCTTTCTGCGTTAATGGGATTGGCTATGCAGCAGAGAACACAAGATGTTTTGGGGACCGTGAACATTATTAAATGGGACTCAAGAGAACCAACGATTAGGCTCATGCAACAAGGACCGTTAGGATATACTGGCCACTGGAAAAGCTATTAAACGTTAGCCAAAGAGATAGCAACACTTGCTGCTACGAATGTATACGAATTGACCTGTTCACAACTGATTGCAGGAGAATGGACCTTTTCACAATTGATCGTGAAATGAAGGTCAATTAGGACATATACGCGGGAGGAAAACCCCCCTCCCCCCCCCACAATCCCCTACCCAATCCCATTAGATTATTTATTACCCCATACCCACCATATATATATATATATATATATATATATATATATTAGTAAAATAAAGGTAAAGGTCAATTGTGCTGAAGGTCAATTAGGACCACTATTATTAGGTCAATTAGGACAAAAGGTCAATTGCAAAAGGTTAATTTGGGTAATCCCGCTGGTACTGACCCACATGATGTGAAGATGTGTCCTAGTGAAAGACTATTGTTGAGAAACGGCTTAAAGAATGAATATTGAGAGCAGTGACGTGCACCAAGCACGTCGTGCTGAAGCAGTGGAAACGTAGACTCAAACCTTTTGTAGAGACATGGATGGCTAAGTGACCTCCTGAGACTGATAAGTTTGTATCGCAGATCAGCGCTTAGAGAAGCAACATAGATGAACACAATAAGACAATGACCTATATAGAAAATAGCTTTTTTCCTTTATCTTTCTTTCTTGGAAACCCCTAGCATTGATGGAATGGCTGATGATCCCGCTCCTCCATCGCCACACAAACCCCATCTTTCCTACTTCCCCTCGCTATCCCATGTTCCCCAAGCTATTCCTTTGTCCTCTTCTCTATTAAAGTGCCTCTGTTCAATGTCTGCCCCCATGCGATATGGTATAGACATTTAGAAAAGCTTGTATCAGAGTGGTTTTATTTTTCATGCAAGTGGCTGTCGAGAATCTTTTGCTCATATATTATTGATGTGCTCCAAAGGCTGAAGGCAACCATGAACAATAAAGTATAAGATCAACAAGAAAACAACTAAACATCCTTCGCTTCAAGCAGTCCTTTGCTGGTTAGCACCCTCCGTACTCCTCAAGATCGGTACCTTCTTGGCACATTGACAAAGCTCCGATTGAAGTAAAAAGTCCAGGGCTATCCCATATATGCACAGCAGAACTTGCTTTGGGCTAACCCCTGACCTTCCTCAGAGGTCTCCAAGCCCTCCTCTTACCAGTTAACTTCTCAAGAACCTTGACAGATGGGTTTCATCTCTATGGACTTGGGACTGATCTGGAGCTCTCCTGTCCAGGGGATGAACATTGTAAATGGTGGATTACTTATGCAACTGCCCTGGGCCTGCATGGACCAGGGACTGACATTGGGCTCCCTGCCCCCATTGGTTGAGACTATGTATATTCTGGACTTCTGTCCTCTTGCCCTAGCTCTCAAATCTTAGCATGTTGTTTTCAGCTATCTGACCCAGTCATTGATATATTGTTAACGACTGGAGAGCATTGTTCAGTCATGTTTAGCACTTGCCTGATCTGGAATGTGTAAAGGAACAATCGTCAGTTACTTGTACACCCTGTCTTGCTGTGTTCCCCCTTGTTAATCTCCTAATCCCCTTTACTTTGGGGCGCAATTAAGTGATTGCCTTTGCAGTGTTCGCCTTACAAATCTACAATAAATGAAAAGTGAAACTCTTAAAAAGAGCAGACTGAATCTGATTTAAAGTTCAATCCCATCATTTCCAAAGAAGACGTTCTCTTGACATTAGTCAATGCAGGATAAAGTAAAATCTTTCCGTGGGGCAGGAGGCACTCTATTCATCAGGATTCTCTACGTAACAACCCCAGTCGAGTCTGGAGCTAAAGTACTAGAAGTGTTGACTCGGCCCTTGGCCCTTAGTGTCAATTCCCTCTTCGTCTGGACGACTGAAAAAGACCATTCTTGGTGCACACATAATCCAGTGTACTTGGGGGAGGAAATGTGACCAGCTATTTTACAATACAGTAAGGCAATATTTGCATACTTTGTTTTAACTGCAATCTTTTGTAAAAATGGGATGGTATCTTTGTTTTAGAGGGATGTCCATAGTTAAACTGTGGGGCTTCAAGTGCCACCACTTAGATAAAGGGGTTTCCTGATAATGTAATGTTATGATCAGGATAACTTTAGCCATTGTGGTGGTCTCCTGGGGCTTGTTGACAAATCTGCACATCAGACAACAAGCAGAAAGGTTTTAATGGAAATTGAATTGGCCCCCTAATGACCATAAGGGAGATGTCTTGCAGTCCCAACACATTGCCTCAAAACCAAAACATTGACGCTATCTGGCCTGTTCTTATCTGTAGGGTCAGCATGATAAGGGCATTAAGCTAGCGGGGCCTGCCTTTAATGGTATTTAGGCTTCATAAACTGAGCTCCTATAAAGTGCAATGTGCCATAAAACTGAACTCATTGGGTCTGTGGGAGCCAGTGTAATGAATATACTACTGGAGTACTATTAGTTCTACAGGGGAGCTGCACCAGCCAATGAGCCTCCACTAACTGGCCCGCTACAGCTTCTACACAGTATATTGCAGTGGACTCAGATTCATGTAATTGACAGATTGTTCATGACCCAATTATAGCCACACAGCTGCCAATCATTTGTCAAATCCACATAGGGAAAGGTTTGCCTGAATGCTTTCATTTGAAATGAGCAGGTTTGTTTGATTGCATTTATTTGTGTCATGAAGATTAGATTGGCTTTGGGAGGACCTTTAAGATATTCAATACTGGTGCTGGTTGCATACAGGGTCTCATACAGATGCTGACAGTAAGCCACCTGTAGCAATATGTGCCACTTTAAAACAAAGAACTTGACCTTGTTGGAGGCTCAGTGCTCAATCCCCTGGAGGAAGCAAACACATGGAATACCATTTTTGTATAGCATGGTCCCCAAAACCTCTTTGTGACCGCTTTGTCACTTCTATAGAATTCGTACCCATTTCAGTGTCTAATCCTCAAAGGGTTATGACCTTAAGTGCTAACCACAGTTAAGGTTCAGGTTGGGGAAGTGGATGGTGAATGTATAATCAGGTGTGCCCTGTGTTACAAACGAATAGTACCAGTTTAGTTATATGACATTTATAACGCACCTGTACACAAGTGTTTCTAGGTGTGAAGTGGAAGGCCTCAACTGAACATCGAAAATTTCAGGCCAAGCCCATCGAAGTACAATACATACATAATACCGCAAATATACAAGATAAATTTGATTAGTGCAAAGATACAAAACGTAAGTATAAAAAAAGTCTCAGCGTTTTATAGGTACTGTAGGAAAACTTTAATACCATACCTGGTACCTCTCTTTTATGAATTCAGGAGAGCGTGGCAAATCACTGCATCCCTCGAAGAGGCTAAAGTAGTCCTCCTAAAAATGGGAAAGGATTCTACCACATGTGGCTGATATAAGCCGATCGCTCTAATTAACGTTGATGCCAAGATATATACGAAGGTTCTAGCGAACCGCTTCGACCCAATCCTCCCACATATCATTAGTACAGACTAATCGGGCTTTATCAGGGGCAAACAGACGAGTGACAACACAAGAAGGATAGCGCACCTCATAGAGAAAGCTAACCAGAAGACTATTCCTGCCCTTCCTGTTGCTTTAGATGCAGAAATGGCCTTCAATAGGGTAGAATGGCAGGTTGGGTAAGCCCTGTGGCAGAAGGGCTGTGTTGGACCTGATAGCTGTGGCGGCTAGACTGTTTCTCTGCTTTTTTTCTTTGTTGATCGTTGCGGAGAAGAAGCTGAACTCCCTCCCTCCCTCGAGCTTCCAGCACGAAAAGCGGAAAGCGAACGGTGAAAATGATGCCGTTGCTTTACACGCTTCAACAACACGAGGATTCCCCTGCTGCAACGCGTTAGTCACGTGACATTTTCCAGGGTATATTTGCATATTCGATCCGCCCTTGCAGCGTAAGCCCTGTGGCAGAAGGGATGTGTTGGACCCGTTTAGCTGTGGCGGCTAGACTGTTTCTCTGCTTTTTAATTTTTGTGGATCGTTGCGGAGAAGAAGCTGAACTCCCTCCCTCCCTTCATCGAGCTGCCAGCACGAAAAGTGGAAAGCGAACGGTGAAAAGGATGCCGTTGCTTTAAACGCCTCAACAACACGAGGATTCCCCTGCTGCGACGCGTTAGTCACGTGACATTTTCCAGGGTATATTTGCATATTCGATCCGCCCTTGCGGCATAAGCCCTGTGGCAGAAGGGCTGTGTTGGACCTGGTTAGCGGCTTTGGCGTGTGGCGTGTTACACCCGACGCGGGGAGAAAAGCTCACCAGACACTTGGTTTGACCAGGTATCCAGAGGAGTCCGGAAGTTGAGTCTTGGCAGCACCATTTTCCCTGTGGTTGTTACTATCTGAGGAGCTGCACAACGTGACACAGTCCGCCCTCTACCTTGTGGAGCTTTTTCTGTTAAACACTTGTGGCGCTCGGAGCGCGGCAGACGATTCCACTCCATCTCAACCGTTCCCAAGCGTCCTTGCGCCTAGGCGCAGTTGCAGTAAGTCAGTATAATGACGCTGACTGCCGAAAATGCAGGCCCCCAGACACGCAAAAAAAAACTCTCCAACATCGGCAAATGTTCAATCCTTGGACAACGTTGAAAGCTTCAGCCTGCAAAAAGGTAAGCAAAATTGCAAGCCAAACCTTACTTGCCTCACTTACTCTTCCCGCAGCGCTTTCACATGCCACACCGGCTTGTTCCCTTGGTTCGCAAACACTAAATCCTCCTCAAGATGTGCAAAACACTCTAAGCATCAGTGAAGAATTATCACCTTGCACTGAAGCCTGCATCTCCCATGCAACAATTGACATTATCACTGCCACGGCGGTCTGGGATCTTGTACATCAGATACATAAATGGAAAATACATGAATCCTCCTGTAATGCTTACGCACGACCACCTAGATGCAATTCAAGGTGACGGCCATGTAAACGGGCGCGCAAGTCCAGTGCATGTAATACCCTCTCATGGTAGTCCTGCTAAACTGATGCCGGCACCCCTGGCCACCGTTCCAAACGAAGATGAGGCTTTGCTGACTGTTAAGTCTCCAACCACTGCAAATGCCTCTTATTCAATTCCTAACTCAAGTACTACAAAACAACCGAGTACAGACGTGATCTGTGTCTCCCAACTACAAGCACATCTAGTAGGCCATGACACAGTCCTCGATGCAATAATTGCAACGACTTCAAATGCCTCCCGGCCCATGGGTTCCAACAAACACATTACGTTGCCTTTTACGGTGAGTGATGATGAACTATTAAACATCTCAAACGTTTTGTCCTCTCATCCTTTTCTGGAGACTGAACACCCCTCACACCTAAAATCTCCATCTTTAAAAGTGAAGCCCCCCGGGGCGGCAACATCGGCAAAGTCAGGCTCCAGTGCTCTAACCCTAGCATCCAGTAGCCAGTCCCACCTGCCTTTGTCACATTTGCTACAAACAGGCGTAGAGTCCTTAAATCATCATGATCGACTGTCAGCGTTAAAGAAATCCTCCCTTGACCTAAATCACAAGTCCTGCCATCTTCTGGTTAGACCGATTGCATTGTCTAAGGAGAGCCAGCCATTAATGAACAACACGCCTGATGCTCTCGCCCAAGGCAATCACAGTGGATATGCATGCCAGGTCCCAGAGGTTTCTGGCGTTCCTCTTGGTGGTCTACATCGACCCCTTTGGATTCGACCACGCAAACTGCGATATTAAAAATGTCTGACCTGGACTCAAGTTCTTCTGCAAGAGCGCGCCGCCTGCAACAAATCGCAGAATTAAAATCTAAAATGCATTTCCCCCAAAAGCCAGATGACCAGCAAGCCAGTCTGGCAAGTACGCCTCACCCACGGAATGAGTTCGTTTATGGGGATACCCATCTGTCCAACTTAACAAGAACTCTCTCACCAATCAACGCAAAGTTCCACCTGGACTGCTCAAACGCGTCCTCAAGTGAGGAACAACCCTCGACCGGCAAAGCCCTGTCTGTGAACATTCCAATGGAAGCTCTAACACAAATTCATAATAACGTTCTTGCGGCATAAGCAGTGGCACTGGCTCCGTTCACTAAATTATACGAAGCTCTACATGGGCAATTAAGTGACCAAGGTGCAATCATCCAAAACTTGGTCGAAAAAAATTGATCACTTCACAAATTTTCTTCAAATAGAAATGGAAAAAAACTGCGATATATCTACAAGATGGCAAGAGCGGCTAGGTGACTTGGCCGCTAGACATCATTGTCAAAATGACACTTTATCAGAAGGTCTTCTAGATGCCGTGAAATGGATGAGAAAAAATGGCACTCAATATATTCAAACCCTCGTCCCTCTTGTCACGGCCCCAAGTACTTTAGCTACTCAAAATGTGGATGCAAGATTACCAAATGTCACAACCTCTGATTCTAATGCTGCAGTGTCGATTTCGAATGAGGTCTGCCTTACCTCAAACTCAATCTTCTCAATCTGTATCTGAGCTTCCCAGCGTTGTAGAAAGCATTAGCGGAAGCATTGACCGACCACAAAATGATCTCCCTCCTACGAAGGATACTAATGAGATTCAAGAGGTACCCTCTGGTTCAGTGATTTTCTAACCCACTTCGTTCAATATCTTCAGTGGCCAAGCTAAAACTCTAGAGCTAACCAAAACCCATATGAACGGTCCAAAGCATGATGGAAAACTCCCAATTAAATCTGGACCTAATGCCACAACAAAAAAATAAATGCACAAAGGTTAAAAAATTCATAAGAACTTTGACAACACCAAAAAAAAAACTGTTTGTTTGTACGGGACAATGTTAAACCACATGCTGAATTAACACAATCTCAAGGGCCGTCCAAGCAATTGATCAAAAAAAAGTCTTGTCTAAATTACCAACTAAACGCCGTCGTTTGAATACGGACTCTGAAATTTCAGATTGCGCCGGCGAAGTTAGCTCCATTGACTTATGCGACTTATCTACGTACTCTATTAGTAGCAAAATTAACGACTACTCTTCTTCTGCAGCCTCAGCACCAAATGACAAAGGAAACCAGGCAAGGAAGAAATCCCTCCTGAAAGGAAACGTGACTAGACGTCACTTTAGGGAACCCCGAAGGACGGAAAGCCCTACTACCTCACAGGTCCTACTCTCACCTGCCAGCTCTAAATTAAACCCGAAGCTAACAACAAATCACAGGAAAAATGATCCACACTTTCGCTCAAGAGTAGACGACAACCAAAGTGCAAAATCTACAATAAGTTCATGGAAGCTTCGTCTCCAGAACATTTATTCTGATGGAAACAAAGTAAACCTGAACAGAGCTAATGTTTTAAAACTATTCGCCTGCGTTCCTCAACTCAGAACAATAACCACAGATGACATTAAGATTGTAGAGTACGCAACGGAAAAAACAACCGACCAAGTATTACTACATATAATATCGTCTGCAGTAAAAAAACATCTTACTGCAAGCAGTCGAAGAACTGCTAGTATATGGATTCGATATTACCCTCGAACCTGACTTGTCAATCCAAAAAGAAGTTCCGACTAGTCAATCAACCTCAGGAAAACCTCAAAGTTCAGTCCGTCTAACATCCTTACGGAAGTCACTATCTTTTTTCCACAGACCACAAAATGATACGGACTACAAACCGAGCAATAGAGGTTCCAGACAGAAGACCCAGCACACTAATAACAATATCCAATAACAATGAGCGACACGGACCGAGCTAAAGCTACTTTCCTGGAACACCGGCAAATTCTCTCATCTGTTTAATAACTTTACAGAGTCGCTTGATGGGGTCTTTGCAATTTGCCTTCAGGAAACATGGCTACGCGATGCTCCCAATCGAGATGGTTTTACTACTCATTTGAACCCAGCCAAAAAAAAACACCAAGGGACAACCCTATTCTGGCCTAATCACCTTATTAAAAATTCAAAACTGGATGACTCCCCTCGAAGCGGTCAACACTAACCCGTTTGTACAGGGTACGATAATTCGAATTGAGAAGATTAACTCTGGAACACACAGCCATCTACTCATAATCAACATCTATTGGAACCCGGTAATGATCACAACCATGGACTTTATCGAATCGATAACAACTCTGATTGACGACGCTTTCCTTAATTATCCAGATCTTTTTGTGCTCATATGCGGCGATCTGAACTGTAGCTGGTTTCGATTTAACCATCAAACAATTGAAAACAGTGTTATATCTGAAGACGAAGTACCAGAACGAGGGAAACTATGGTCACAAGCACTTTCGTCGCGAAATTGTCAGATGGTTAATGGCAACACAAAAGGAGACCAACCCTGCAAGACAACCTGGAAGCGACTTCTACTTAGAAACACTCTTGATTTGGATCTCTCGTAATCTATTTGAAAGAGTTGTTTCACTTGAAGTAGTTCAGAAGGACATAAGCGATCATGATATGCTTCGTCCATCTCTGGATTTTGAAACTTTGACACAACCAGAGCCTTATAAAATGCCACTGGCAATAAACGCAGCCGAAAATCGGATGAAAACTACCAGCACAAAAATTCAGCAAATAGCGTTGCATCTTGAAGACTCAAATGACGTGGAATATGTTCCTTTGTTGTTCGCAGGCTCTCAACAATATGCTAACTTAAAATCCCACGGCCCTATGTCGAAAAATCTTTACAGCTCCGAAATAGCAGCGGCCAAAACGTTAATGAGGAAAGACCTACGAATGCTAAGAAAAACTCATGGTAATCAAATTGTCATACAAAGAAGCATAAAGGCTCGACGTCAGGTATATAGAAATTGGCTAAAATCCCACTCTGTCATAACAGAGCTGAAATCATGTTAAAAGGTAATTATTACAAAGAACTCCCGAGAAATTTGGGCTATCCTAAACAAAGGAAACACATAAACTAGCCCAATTATCTCAAATGCAATTTCAAGCTCTTCATGGGTGGATTATTTCACAAAGGCTTATGAACAACCTCATCAAATTCCCCAAGTTCACTGTCTTCCCTCCACTAAAGAATGGGATATAACCCCATCACACGTTGACCTTGAATTAGCAATTCAAAAGCTAAAAAACTTGAAGGCAGCAGTACCTGACCAAATATCCGACATCATGCTAAAAAAACACAAGCATCATTGGGCCATAGTGGTACCAATTTATAAGAAGGGAAACCAAGATGATCCGTCGAACTATCGTCCAGTTGCCTTGCTCGATACCATGGGCAAAATCTTTGGCTCGTTTCTTCGCATGAAGTTGACTGCTTGGGCACTTAAGGTGAAACAAGTAGACTGTTGACAAACAGGCTTTTACGAAAGATGTAGGCGTTGATGCCAATCTGACCATACTAACCATCCTAAAACTTGAAGCCCTTAGAGCCAAAACAAAAATCTTTTTTGCCTTCGTCGATTTGAAACAAGCTTTCGATGCAGTTCATCGCGAAAAACTGTGGGCTAAACTAAGCGAGTGGAATTGTCCATCCCAGATTCTTGATCCTCTTATAGCGCTCCATTCCAACACCTCTGTTCAAGTAAGAGTGAACTCCCAAGGTGACCTGACTGACCCAATTCCCACGTATAAAGGAGTCAAGCAAGGGTGTCCATTTGCGGCCGACCTGTTCAAAATATTTATCTCCGATTTACCAAAATGGTTGTACGCTGCACACTGTTTTCCCCCAAAGATCAATGCAAGGCCAGTTAATTGCCTCGTCTATGCTGATGATATTGTGCTGATTGATCGCACTCACATAGGCTTGCAAAATCTGCTGTCGAAGTTGAATGAATATCTAAAAGTAAATGATCTGCAACTAAATACAGGAAAAACCAAGATAATGTGTATTGGCAAAACTGTTTCACGGAGGGATAAAAAATTTCGATGGGCCATTGGGAAAGTTCTGCTTACCATTGTGACATCTATACAATACCTCGGAATAATGATTAACAATTCCATCTGTGAATCGGCCTGGACAAATGACCTATTGGAAAGAGCGAACACACTCGGCCTTCAAGGTGCAAAAATCAATAAAGATTATGGGAAATTCTCAATTGAACCACTAATAACATTCTACTTGCAGAAGTTCATTCCCACTATAACTTTTGGTGGAGAGTCAGGATGGAACCTCGATTATCGGCTATGGCAGAAGCTTGAAGGCAGGTTCTGGAAACGTGCATTGAGGCTCTCAAAAGACATTTCAATGGTGGCCCTGAGATATGAATTAGCCTTGCGTTCACTTCATATGACAATCATTTGGAAAAGTTTATCCTCTCTGAGGAAAATGAAGCTTGGTCTACAAATTTCAGCATATGAAATCTTTAGCAACGATAACGTAAGTACACAATCATGCTTACTTCAATCATGGCATTCTGTTTTGACAAATATCATGGAAGCTGCCAGCATCAGTATCGAGAAATTAATCGATCGTCCACAACACGCAAAAAAAAAAACTGGAACTTTCGGACTGGATTCTAACCTATGAACATCGTGCATCTCTTAAATCCACTCTACCAGGCTCCAAGAGCATGTTGAAATTACACTCTCTTCCGAAATATTTATCATCTTGTCCCTCTCGTCATCATCGGAACCAATTCTTGAAATTCAGAATGAACGCCCTCGCCACAAGAGAAACACTCTGGCGACAACAAGACAAATCCATCGAGTCCGACAAATGCAGGTTTTGCATGACAGGAGAAACCGAGTCATTAAAACATCTTATAACTGCATGCACAGGGCTCAATATTTCTCGTGAACTACATCTTGGTTCCTATAAACTAATTTTTTATGATGCAGACGACTGGTGGGAACTTGTCTCGATTGGGAGAAACATCATGCACACATGTAGTATAATCAACTTTTTAGATATGATTTTAGTCACTGAACAAAAAGAATGTTTACCAACAACATGTCCAAACTCAAGTGCAAAGACTTTTTGAATACCCTAATGCACTTTAACGTCATGTTTTCGGATGCGGCCCAAATATGCACTCTTACTGGAGCTTATTAGCTGAACTTTGGGATACGGTAATGTAACAAAAGTTTGATTTTGTATTGAACTGAAGTTTTACAATAATAAAAAAAAAAAGAATGGCAGGTTTTATTCCTCACTATGAAGATGTTGTGATTCAGCGAAAATGTTCTAGCAGTGGTTAAGGCCAACTACCAGAATAACTATCAGAACCCATCATTACACTTAGCAATTAATGGCCAACTATCAGAGGCCATTAAAGTACAGAGGGGCACAAAGCAGGGATGCCCCCTTTCACCATTACTCTATGCAATTCATTTGGAGCCTCTACTGTCTGCAGTAAGAACCAACAGGGCAATGGTAAAGATACCATTTGGGGGAAGGGACCATAAAATCACCGCTTTTGTGGACGGTGTGCTAACGTTAACAGAGCCTGAAGTTTCCCTTAAAGCCATCGAGGGATGGAGGGAGAGAGAAAGAGACAGAGAGATCAGTGTTATCTGTACTTTATCTGCTATCCAACACAGGTTATGGGGTTTTGCATTTTAAGGGTTGTAGTCAACCTGTAGGTATTATATCTCTTTACATTGCATGTTTTAATAGGTTTGTGAGATTTGTATTGTATTTTAGAT
Source organism: Ambystoma mexicanum (assembly GCF_040938575.1). Lineage (NCBI taxonomy): Eukaryota > Metazoa > Chordata > Amphibia > Caudata > Ambystomatidae > Ambystoma > Ambystoma mexicanum. The sequence goes on along the minus strand of NC_090939.1, from coordinate 106,079,674 downwards.
TGTAATTGTAATGTTAATATGTGCAACACATTTTAGGTGTTTCTAACTGATTGTGCACAATGTGTTTAATAAAATGTTATATTTTATTCTCAAGATATAGAAAAGTTTTACCGTTTTCTATTTGCTTGATGAACTGTCAGCCTTGCAACTAAACTGGAGGGAGAAAACACAGAGACATAAGGGTTTTGTAGTTAGTGAATGTCCATGGTGATCTTTTGGGGCCAAACCCTTGTGTTGTTAAATTCCCCTTGTGTTGTTGGTTCTAGCGTGGGTTTGTTCCCATGAGACGTGTGCAAGTGTGGTATGACCTGAAGGTTACATGTGCATCGAGGAAGTTTTACAGTGTTTAGGTGGGCTTTTGAACCCATTGTCTGTTGAATACAACTGCAGAAGTGAATGATGTGCAGATTGTGTATTTGATACATCGTTAACTAAGATGGCGGCGGAAAGAATGAAGTGTTAAGATGAAAAATATGTAGCCGAGTTACTAGCTAGAGCCTCACTCTTTTCGGATGAAGGAGAAGGCTGTCTAGTTATGAATTTTAGTAATTAGGATGTACTACTTCAGAAAAAACAAAGATTAATTCAAACCGAATTGCACGGTTCTATAATGATTGAATACTGACGATCTGGCACCCTACCACAGGGTCTTGTAGTGCATAATGAACCGCGTTTGTTTTTAGATAATAAGGAGTTTGTGATCCAATGGAGTTACATTGCAAATAAATGTGGAAGAGATTGGATTATCCTTATTGTTGACACCGCACGTGGAAGGACTATTAAAATCACAGGAGATTTAGAGAAAATGGAATATGACAAAAAAAAAACTGGTACCTCTCAACACCTATAAGAAAAGGCTAGAGGAAATAATGAAAGAAATAATTGATTTTAAAGAATTCTGCACTAAAGATGGGATCACTAGAATGAAGACATATCTGTTGCAGTTCTCGCACGAGAAAGCGCTCCGTTATACAAAAGATGGGTACAATCCTTTTGCTAATCAGCAAGGAGCACCCAACAAACAGCAAGTTAGATTCAGCAATACTGCTTATAGTTCTGGAAGTTCCAGTGATGACAGTTCCTATAATCAGAGAGGGCAGACAGTGTTCAGGAATAGAGGGAGATTCAAGAGAGGTAGTGGAAGAAATACACAACAAAGAATAGTTGGTTTTGGAGGTAACCAGTTTAATACTGGCCCTCCTCCTCCACAACATCAGCCCTCATCTTCTTCCTCAGCTTCTTTTTTAGAACAACACCCGTCTCCGGACAATTGGGACTATGCCGAAAGACAGACACGCATCAACCAACCTTACTAATGAACCTATCAATGTATGCGCCTAGCACATAGGCAGTAGCTTTTATCAACAAAGGATTAGGCTTTGTGCCTACATCACACCATGACAAATTCCTAATCCGTGATGAAATTGAACAACTATTGCGTAAAATACATCTTCAGCAATTCTTCCATACTAAAGATGATTCTCAAAAAAATGTGAGCAGTCTACGTAATCGTTCTATGTTTTGCCCCCCCAGTGGCAAGTTACTCACCTGAAGCCATAGTATTTGCTAAGAGGGTATGGCATGATTTTCACCAGTTGGAACAGAAGACTCTGGCACTTTTCAAAATCTTAGTAACGCAGCAAGAAGTGCTCTGACAAGTCTATCGAATAATAAGGAAGTTATTCACCGTAAGGCTGATAAAAAGTGGAGCAGGTGTCATGCTGAACAACTAAAGTAAATTGCTGAATGCGATCGTCAGCTCAATGACAACTTGTTTTATCAGCATATCCGCGTGTACCTCACTCCGAAACATTCTGCTCTGATTCAAGAGAAAGTGGAAAAAGCATTCGGGAGAAGGTGGATTTGCCAACAAGAATACAAGTACGTGGGGGGCGTGGCTTGGAAGCCATGTGAAAAGACGCGTCTGTACAGGGGCTTCCACAGATCCGTACATTATCCGCCTGGAAACCGTGCAAGGACCGAAGCGATTCGGTTGAGAAGGTGCTGACTGCGTACATGAAGTTCTGCTGCACGTGCGGATACATTTTTATCCGGGTCCGCACTGCGGAAGTGTGATTAGAGGCCGGGTGAAGAATTGGAGACGAGACCTCGACGGATGACAAAATGGCCGCCGCCGCTTGACTGGGGGACAAAGGAGTGAGGGATCGGGACCCCAGTGGCGGTTTTCCACAATGCACGTGCGCCCTCGGGGCGTTACGAAGGGTGCAGCACAACCCGGCCCACCTTGGGACAGCGGTGGACAACAACAGTCGGGAAGATGGTCGGGTGAGCCGGAGAACAAAGGATCCCCAAGACGGAATCCCTACCTTGGACCTGAGTGTGGCCCTTCTGACGGGAGACATGTCGAACAAGCTCCTGAGAGCAAAGAACAAACAACCCACGCTTGATGAATACGCCAAGACGCCGCCCGGCCCAGACGGAGCCAGGAGCAAGGAGAGGGCTCAGGCTCAGGCCAAGGAGATGGCCGTCGGGGGTGCGAACCAAGAGGTCCTTGCTGCGATCGCGGACCTGAAAGCGACGTGGGAGACCAAGCTCCAGCTCGCTGTGGCTGAACTGAAAACCGCGATGGAACTACAGGTTGGGGCGGTGCAGGAGGACGTGAACCTCCTAAGGCACGACGTGCGAGCCCTGGCAGAGCGCACGGAGACCTTGGAGAAGGAGATGGGCCCTACCGCGGCGGACTGCGCCGCGCACAAGCGTGATCTCCATGCCTTGGTGCAACGTGTGGGTAACTTGGAGAGTAGGGCTGAGGAGGCGGAAGGACGCGCCCGGAGAAACAACGTCCGCATTGTGGGCCTGCCGGAGGGGGCTGAGGGCCAAAGTCCCACAGAGTTTATTGAAAACTTGTTGCTGCAGGAGATCACGGGGGGCGCCCTGTCGCAGGGGTTTGCGGTGGAGAGAGCGCACAGGGCCTTGACTAGGAGGCCACCACCGGGAAATCCACCCAGGCCTGTGATCGCCAAGATCCTCAATTACCGGGACCGGGAAAGGATCCTTGAATATTTTCGCAAGGGGGGCACTATACGACGAGGAGAGGCGACCATAACTGCTTACCCAGATTATACCCTGCAGGTACAGCGCAGTCGCATGAACTTTGGAGCGGTTAAGAGGCGATTGCGGGAGGCTGGGTATAAATACATGTTACTCTATCCGGCCAAACTGAAGGTTCTCTCTGAGGGCAAGATGCTGTTTTTTGTTACTCCGGAGAATGCCATGGAGTGGCTGGATGCGCAAAACTGCCCTCAGGAGCCAGATGTTCGGATAGCTGATGGAACGGGACGAGATAAGTGACGCTGCGGGCCCGGTTGGGCTAGGGACATTGGGACTGGAATATAGTCTGTGACTTTGGGTGAGAACGTGTACGCGTTAGGTGTTGGAAACATGGTCCGCGTGCACGGATACGAATGCGAGGGAGTGGAGCCTCCAGGGGCCGTTCTTTGTACCCCAGTTTGAGTTAAGGTTAGTCACTGTTAGTGGGGTGACACCCCGTCGGGTTCTCTGTTTGGGTTTCCAGAGAGAACCGAACACGGGGATGCCTGAGATCCAGGGATGGAGCTGGGCAGTTGGTTGGGTTAGGGGTGTGGGGTGTGTTAGTTTTTATATGAGCCTGGGGGTGGAACTGGGAATTGGTGTCTGCGGGGCAGGGGGGGGGGCGGGAATCCCCGGAAGGGAGGTGGGAGCTACCGATAGACCATGGGGGACCTTAGGATTCTAACGTGGAACGTTAGAGGGCTTAACAGCTACCTAAAGCGAAACAAGGTCATGCTGTACCTGAAGAGGCAAAAGATAGATGTGGCCTTGTTACAGGAGACGCATCTGACACAGGAAAAATTGGAACTGGTGGGAAGGAAGTGGAAGGGGACAGTAGTGGGATCTACATATTCTGCCTATGCTAGAGGTGTGCTGGTTTGGGTGGCACCACATGTCCCGTTTAAGCTGCTGGGGGAGGTTGTGGAGTCTGATGGGAGGCTGGTTATGGTAAGGGGGCTTGTGGAGAACAAAGTAGTGTGTATTATAAACACTTATGCTCCCAACCAGGACACGGCGACATACTTTAGGACGCTGTGCACGAGACTTAGCGATGGGATGGGGGGCACGGTGATTTGGGGCGGGGATTTCAATTGTGTTCTGAACCCCAAGGAGGATAGATCGGACGACAAGATAGCCAAGCCCAGCCCGGCCCGGCGGCCAGAGTATTGCAGACGTTGCTGGCGGACTTTGGCCTGGTAGATGTTTGGAGAGTGAGTCACCCTGGCGTGAGGCAATACTCGCATTATTCGGCCCCGCATCAACTGCACACGAGGCTGGATTACTTCTTCGTCACTCCGGACGTTGTCGCGGAGTGCGACCAGATAGACTACAGGGCGAGAGTCCTCTCGGACCACTCGCCCCTGGTCTTGCAATGGCAGCTTTACCCCCCACGAGCGCGCATTCCAACATGGCGCCTTAGGGCGGAAGCACTCAAGGATCCAGTCTTCCGAGAGGATATGAGGGAGGAGATAACTGCTTACTTTGAGGTGAATACAGGGAGTGTTAAGTCGGCTGGTACTTTATGGGAGGCCTTTAAGGTTGTAATGCGGGGGGTCGCCATTGCGAAGTCCAAGGGGTTGATGGGGGGGGGGAGGGGAGTCCTGGCCGATCTGCACAGGGCCGAGATTGAGTTGGAAAGAGAGTTGGAGGAGGGTGGACTCGATACGGAGGCGGTCTCTACCCTGCAGCAGAGATGTGCGGAACATTGGGACAGGCTCTGTAATCTAAACTACAAAAAGTATATTGAGAGACTACATGCGGGGGGGACAAAACGGGCAGGCTTCTAGCTTGGCTCTATAAGAGCGAGACCCCGAGGTCCCCGATCCGATCGGTGATCACTGAAAAGGGTGAAGAGGTGGATACCCAAGAAGGTGTAAATGGAGCATTCGCAGAATATTATCAGGCATTATACGAGGATCGTGAGGGGGGAGCTGGGAGGAGATAGATGAAGTACTCGGAGACATAGGTCTGCCCAGGATAAGTGATGAAGAGCGAGAGGAGTTGGATGCTCCGATCACTCTGGAAGAGCTGAGAGAGATTGTGAGACAGTTACCCACTTGCAAGGCCCCAGGGGCGGATGGGTTCCCCAGTGAATTTTATAAAGCGTATGGAGAGGAGGTGCTCCCGCCCATGCTGGAGATGCTTAATGAAGCGTTCGAGGTGGGGCGGCTGCCTGAATCGCTCAGGGAGGCGATAATAATACCGCTCCCCAAACCCAATAAGCCGGGACATGATTGTGGCTCTTATCGGCCCTTGTCGATGCTGAACCAAGACAGTAAGATCCTAACAGCTGTCCTGGCGGCCAGAATGCGGAGGGTGATCGGCAAGTTGATCCATCCTGACCAAACGGGCTATGTCCCGAACAGGAATATCACTCACAATCATAGACGCCTTCACAGGGTGGTTGAGGGGGGGATGTAGTGACGAGAGCGAAATGGCGATAGTGGCGTTGGACGCGGTTAAAGCGTTCGACTCTGTTCAATGGCCGTGGTTGCTGGCGGCTTTGGGACGGTTTGGACTGGGACCAGGCTACATTAGGTGGGCCGAGATGTTATATAGTGCACCTCTGGCCAGGGTCCGCACGGGCGCAGTGGTGTCAGACAGATGGCAGTTGGGCAGAGACACTAGGCAGGGGTGTCCTTGGTCCCCAATGTTGTATATATTGGCCCTTGAACCCTTAGCGATTTACCTACAGCAGCAGTATGACCCGGTGGGTATTGAGGTGGGAGGGGAGTGTCATCTTATATCCCTGTATGCAGACGATATGCTGCTATACCTGAAATACCCGGAAGAGAATTTGCAGTATGTCTTGGAGGTAATGGAGAGGTACGCCTGGCTGTCCGGCATAGCAGTAAACCCCCAGAAATCCATACTATTTCCGCTGGGCGGTTATGTGGGGACACCCGTGGAGAGGTTGCCAGTGCTGCAGATCCCGTGGGCAACGCGCTCCTTCCGGTACCTGGGTATTGACGTGCATCACACGATCGAGGAGGAACATAAGCATAATACCGAATTAGCCGTGGGGAAGATTGAGAAGTGCATGAGGTTCTGGGAAAGATTGCCTTTAGCGATGATGGGCCGGGGAGCTATGCTCAAGATGGTGGTGTTGCCCAGGCTTTTGCACTACTTTAATAACATCCCTTATATGATACCCAAGAAGTTTTTTGTAAGGTTACATAGTGTATGTAGGGATTTCCTATGGCACGGAACACGCAATAGAGTTGCACTGGGGAAACTGCAGAACTTTTACGAGAAGGGTGGCGTGAAACTGCCGAACTTCGAGGCCTATTATGTGGCTGCGCAATTGCAATATGTGGCCAGGTGGCTCTCGGATGACGAGACCCCTGAACACAGGCTGCTGGGGAAGGACTGTTCCCCCTTTTATTTGCGGGAGGTGATCTGGGTGGCCAATGCCTGTATGAGGGAACGTCCTAAGATGCTGGCCTTGGGTAGGAACATGTGGCGGCGAGCCTGCCGGATGATGGGCGACCCCTCGCCGTGCGTGCCGCAGTTACCACTGGTCGCACTGGCGAAGGGAGACGGGCAGCTAAGAGCAATCCTTCGGACGTACTGGGAATCAGTGGGGTTGGTCACCATGGGAGACATCTGGCAGGACAGGGCCCTAAAGGATTTCGAGGAACTAGAGGTGGTGTCGGGGCTGCACAGGGGTCAATACGTAACATATCTTAGGGTAGTGCGTGAGATCCGGAGTATGTTGCCTGAAGCTACCTTGGCCGATGAACCGGATGCTGCGTTGGAGATAATATACGACACATCGGAGGGAGGGCATGAGGTCTCCAGGTTGTATGAGATGTTAATGACAAAGGTTGGGAAGTATTTGGGGCACTTGCGACTGGAATGGGAAGCAGAGATGGGGGCCCCGATGGCGGATGGGTTGTGGGAGCGCGCCCTGGGGTACCACAAAATGGTGTCGAGGAACGCCAGGTTTAAGCAGATACAGCTCTATATTACGCACAGGGCACACATGACCCCCCTGAGAATATCCAGGTTTCGGGATGCTGGGCGCCAGGTGTGCCCCAAGTGTAATGAGGAGAATGCGGACATGATACACATGTTCTGGGCGTGCCCAGTGATCGCAAGTTATTGGGGTGAAGTGGCGCAGAGGCTGGCGGGAAAGGGAATTACACTCGAAGTGGATTCAGCCTGGGCCTGTCTGCTGGGGGGGTATCCCAGGGCGCGTAAGCTCTGACATGTTGAGAAACTTAAAGATCTGGTTTATGTGCTTGCCAAACGTAGGATTGCCATGGGATGGAAGGAATGTCAAAAGCCACTAGTTGAGGTCTGGTGGCGGGATCTCCAAAAATGGGCAGATGCTGAGACAGCGGCGTGGCGGGATGCCAGTATGGCAGGGGAGGAGGAAGAAATGGGCTCCCTCACGGCATGGAAGTCATTGATAGCCGAGCTGTTTGGGACAGGGTCGGCCTCGGCTGGATCCGAGGGCGATGGGGCCCCACCGCTCAGAGCGGATACCGATGGCGGACACCACACAGGCTCATAGGGGGGAGGGTTGGGGATTGTATTCTTGTTGTTGTGTGTTTTATTTATGTTTTGTTGTATTGTTGTTTGGTTTACTTAAAATAAAAATATTTTTTAAAAAAAGAATACAAGTACGTCTTGGTTTTAAAAGGCACCATTCCAAATTTTATATCCTCCCTAAAATCCACAAGTCTTTGCTGGATCCCCCAGGCTGTCCAATCATGTCAGGAACAGGGTCACTTCTAGAGCCACTTTCAAAGTTTGCCTATCGGTATCTAAAACCGTTCGTCACAACCATGTTTTCATACGTGCAGGACACTAATGAAATAATCAACATGTTCGAAGGGATGCACTTTGACCATACCAAGCAACTACTGATCAGTTTGGATATGGTGTCATTATACACCTGTATACCTCAATGGGATACCTTGAGTGTATTGGAAGATGTGTTACTATCCAAAAGATTGGATGGTGTTTCTCCCAATAGCTTTGGTGTGCTGAAATAGCACTTACTGAAAATGTTTGTTTTAACAGGAAATTGTACCATCAGATCCATGGTACAGCCATGGGGTCACCCGTAGCACCTTCAGCAGCTAATTTATATGTAGAATCTTTGGAAGTACAAACCATTTATAACACCTTGAACCCTTTCTTCCGTCAGATTGCCTTATGGAGATGCTTTATCAATGATATTTTGGTTGTGTGGGATGGCTCATTGGTTTCTTATCAAGATTTGGATCAACCAACAGAACCATTATTTAAAATTTACTTCAACACAGAGCAGTCGTGAGGTGAACTTTCTAGACATTACAATATGGGTAGACAAAATAAACAATACTCTACAAGTAAGGCCTTTCCATAAACCAACAGATCATAATTCTCTTCTTCCATTTGATAGTTGTCATCCTAGGCATACCAGAGAAAACGTGCTCTTTGGGCAATTTTTACAGTTAGAAAGGAATAGTTCGCAGAATATCACTTTTTTTATCTGAAGCGAACAGCCCGAGTCAGAAGCTGAGGATAAGACAGTATCCAAAAGCGATAGTCAAATGAGCATTGAAGAGATTAATAATAATCAGGAGGCACTTCTGGAGTATAAAGCAAAACCCTTGGATAATACTGGGATTGTGTATGTAAGCACTTATATACCATTGTCAAAGGATATTGTTAAGATCATTAAGAGAAATTGGCATGTTCTAAAAGGTGGCAAATGCCCCTTAAAAGCGCCATTGTGTGCATTCAAAAGAGCTGCAAATCTAAAAGAATTGCTAACCAAGAATGACATCTCCCAGATTGGTGATCAGCAGAAAAATGTGACAGAACTATGGGGGATGCCAAGGGTAACTGGACATTCGCCATGTGGATCATGCACCAATTGCAAATATACCAGTAGGACTACAGAGATAGACATTGGTTTAAAACAATTGTGGTCACAAAGACAATTTACAAATTGCAACTTGAGTAATGTTGTCTATGCAATCTGGTGCCCATGCCGAAGATTTATATTGGCATGACAGAGCGAAAAGTCAGGGCGAGAATTTCTGAGCATCGAAGCTCTATACATAATAAAGTGTTAACAGCCCCTTTGGTTAACCATTTTTTAATCAATGGATCACAATAGCAATACTTTAAAATTGACTGTTTTATCGCAAATTCCCACAATGCTAAATAGAGAATCTACCGCTAAATTATTGTACAAAAGAGAGCAGTGGTTAATCTTTTTGTGTAATTCATCAGAGACCAGCCTGAATGATTTGGTTGGATGGCACAATTTATGATGGTGCCAGTGGATCTGCACAATAGAAAATAAAACTCTTGTCCGTTTTAATTTTGCGTGAATCGTACAAATGAATGTCATTGAGACGCTGAAGTAGGGATTATAATTACTTTCCCCTTTTTTTATGATCTCAAAGAATGAGTTTTTAGTGATTAGGCTGGGTGTTTACCTTTAAGGATTCTATTCTGCTGCTTTGAGGATCGCACGGCAGGTGCAGACCATTAACTGGGCGTGCCTTAATAGTTTTTGTAATAGAAGCCCTTTATAAACCACAGCGTCCTGCACATGGCGTAGCTGTTGTCACATGATAGCTGCCGGGTGACGTTACGGACAAGGAAGGAAAGAGGTCAGTCACCTACGATCGATTTATAACACTAGACACAGTAAGTAACCAGTGTCGTTTAACACTGCCGGGTGTTATGTTGGGGCGACACAAGTTTAGACGCCTCACATCTATGCACTTTACTCAGTAGAAGAAATCGGATCGTTACTGATGTGGGCTTGTGCTGCGTTTATACCTTCACAGCTACGCGCAGTGCCGAGGGTGAAGCATGGTATTTCTGAAGCTCGTACGATTTGTAACCTGAACCAGAAGACCTACCTGGACCTTTTGAGTGTTGCCATCGAGTACATGCCAATGCCGATGAGACAAGTGTAAAAGGTGAATTGAATACTTAACAGCACAAGTCGCGTTTGTGATTAGTACGCAGGACAAGTACTATACCGACATAAGGGTTCAAATGCTGGAGCCATTGTAAATATGTAGATCGGCAGGTTAATACGGCTGCAGCAAGGGTTTGAATGAGCATTAATATATGATGCTCTTAAAAATAAATGTTTTTTAAAAAAAAAAAATGGAGATTTGTCTGATAATGGTTTGTTTTAAATTAAACGTAGCAGAATTTCAAGTAGATTAACAACAGGTTGCTACAAGGTAGAAGTAAGAGTGATTACAGTGATGCTGAACTGTAGGAGTCAGCGGGATGTGATAGAATGGAGTATAAATTGTATGCAATACACAGTTTGTTTGACCCCACTACTGTGTTTTCTGTTACCCCGTTAGGTTGTGGTCTATTTAGAAGACATCCACATTGTACCGATTTATGAATAGAAAGTCAATTGATTCGGTAAGCCTACCTAGGTCCATTTGTGTGCCTATATGGTTAGGATCTGTAAGACTACCAGTATTAATGACAGCTATATATCTGTATTCTCCATTAGTGGCTGGCTGTACACACTGTAATAGAGGTGGCGATTCCTGCTACCCTAAGATTGATTGCTTTATAATCTATAACTGTTGGTCCCCTGAAGAGGTTCTGGTGGAATATGTGTAATCAAATGCAGAACGAAACATGTTGGGCTTAATCAACACTGTATTGATTAACAGTGTATTGAACGATATATTAAGTTGTTAATTAACCCTTTTTGTATAAAGGGATTCACTCAATTGTTTCTATTGATGAGAAGGTAAAAGGTATTATCAGTGTTATCTGTACTTTATCTGTGCTATCCAACACAGGTTATGAGTTTTTGCACTTTAAGGGTTGTAATCAACAGGTATTATATCGGTTTACATTGTATGTTTTAATGAGTTTGTATTGTATTTTAAATTGTAATTGTAATGTGAATATGTGCAATGAATTTGTATGTGTTAACTGATTGTGCATATTGTGTTTAATAATATTTAATACTTAAGATATAGGAAAGTTTCACAATTCTTTATTTGCTTGATGAACAGTCAGCCTTGCGTCTAAACTGAAGGGAGAAAACAGAGACATAAGGGTTTTGTAGTTGGTGAAATGTCCATGGTGATCTTTCGGGGCCAAAGCCTTGTGTCGTTAAATTCTCCTTGTGTTGTTGGGAGAGCGAGATGCAACAGTTCAGGTCAGTAGCAGGACTAAAAACATACACCCACAAATCAGAAGTCCTGAACCATATAGCTGGGTTGAGAAGGCCATTACATATTTAGGAGTTAAATTCACAAAAGAAACAGGGGAGCTTTTTTTGGCAAACTACCTGCCTCTGCAAGACTCCATTAAGAACAAACTGATCGATTGGGGGCCGTTAGCGATAAAACAGATAGTTAAAGTAAATTTTTGAAGATAGTTATCCTTCCTCAACAGCTGGATTATTTCACGACTCTCCCGACACAGGTTCCTGCTTCTTCCTTCAGAGCTACCCAAAAATACACTGGGAGATTTGTTTGGAACTATAAAAGGCTGAGAATAGCAAAAAGGATAATGACGCTGCCAAGGAATAGGGGCGAAATGGGGCAGCCGGACTTTAAGGTGTACTTCTTAGCGGCACAAACGAGAGTGATTAGGGACTGGCTGTGGGATGATCGAGATAAGTCATCGAGGGTAATGGATAAGGCAGTGGTAGGAGAGAACGTAGAGGAAATACTATGGAAACCTAAGGAGGATAGGCCAATAAATATGTACTGTACCAAGATAGTGTCTGTGGTAGGGGATTCCTGGGACGGGCTAATTAAGCAAGCCCAAATTACCACCTTCCCATCCCCACTTAAACCAATTTTTGGCAACCCACAATTTTCTCAGGGTGGCGGGGGAAAGGGGTTTAGTAAATGGCAGGAGGGAGGTTGCCATAAGATCAGGGATATGTTTGAGGGAAATTAAACCCTTCACTCAATTCAAGGTGGATTTTGGTGTGGAACAAGCAGAGAGGTTTAGATATACCCAAACAAGACATATTGCAGCCATTACTGAAGGAAGCAGCGACACGAATCCTAACCCCCTTTGAGAAACATTTGACAGATTCAGGGGACAAACATACAGTTGGGGCAATGTATTCATACACCAAACAGGGGGCGGAGCCAGGGGAAAGGAGATATATGGCAAGTTGGGAAGGGGCAAGAGGCCAACTAATAGAAGAAACAGATTGGAAAAGTGTGTGGGCCAATATTCCCAAACTCACGAGGTCCCTTCAAATCCAAGAAATATTGGTAAAATGTATGCTACAATGGCACCTAACCCCAGTAGAAATCCACACATTTTACTCCACAGTGCCCAACTCATGCTGGAGGGAATGCGGAATGAAAGGAACCTGGAACCATATTTGGTGGGAATGCCCGCGCATCCAAGCATATAGGGGGGTAAACCAGAGGCGTAGAGGAAACCCTGTGAGTGAAGGGAGGGGGTAACAGAGGCATGGCAATGATACGCCTACGAGGACATTTGGATGAATTGCCCACAAGAGCAGAACGTAAAGTATACGTGATTCTAATGATGGTGGCAGCACTGGTAATAGTACAAAAGTGGAAATCAAAAGGACCCTCCCACAGAGCACGAAGGGGTGAAGTGTGGACCTTCGCAGCTCTAGAATGGGCATCTTACTCCGTACAAGGAGACCACCAAGGATATTTGGCTGATTGGTTCCTTGTGCTAGGGTCCCTACAGAAAGAAGCCAGGGGGACCTGCTGCCCTAGGAGAACAAGACTTTTGGGATTATTGTAATCACTCTTGGACATTCGCGCCAAGGGACCTAAGCCTGCTGACTTCTCTAACCGGGCCCAAAGGAGAAGGTGGTTATGGAAGGAAGGGGCTGGAGGAGGGACTAACAAAGGATCAGAATAGGACTAAGGAGGGCAAGGGGGGGTTGTTATGCAGAAATGTTTTGAAAATGCCAATCACACAAAGGACACGGACATCAAGAGTGTTAGAGATAGAGAAATGAAGGTTAGATAGGGCTATGTTAGGGTGTGAGTCAGCCAAAGGTGCAGAGAGGGGAGAAAGTAGCGGTGAAAGCCTCAACTGACACACTTCATGGGTCAGATGACTGAGAAGGTAGGTGGCATTGATGGAGACTGCTTGGGCTGAGGGGTATAGAGAGGTGGGAGGAAAGAAGAAAGTGATCACTCCAGGAGAGAGGAGTGGGGAAAGGGTTAGAGAAGGGGAGGTCTGAGGAGATCGGGAACATCCAAGGTGTGCCCTGCGGATTAAATCAGGCCAGAGGAAAGAACAGAGAGTCACAGAGATTGCAAAAGAGTCCTGAAGAAGTGCAGGTAGGATCCAGGTGCATGCTCAGATCTCCGAGGAGGAGAGGTCGGCCCACTCAGAGGAAGGGGGCCAACTGGCCAGGTAGCCTGTAAATAAATAGTGGCAACAATGAAAGAAAGGCCAGGAGAGATGGAGAGCCTGCAGGCCAGGCATTCAAAGGAGTAGTCGTCCTGCATGCGATTTCCGCACCAGCTGCACACATACCTAGTGCGCACACGCACTTTTGGACTCCCTCTACTCTCTATACTGACCTGAACTTCGGTTCCCAAGGGCGTTCAACCTACCAGCGCCTTCAGACCATACCAATGGTATATAAGGCCCTATATAAATGCAAAATAACAATAGTAGCGATAGAAGCAAGGATCTACTGTGGGAAGATCAAGGCTACACCCCCAAACCCCAATGAACAGTTGGTTTTCGATTCAGAGAGGATCTTTTAGCCATCAGGAAGGAGAGTGTTAAAGCTCGTGACAGAGCTGGCTGTGAACCAAGTCTCAGTGAGACAGTACATCTAAATCAAGTTCTTCCAAGAGACTGCAGATGTCAGAGGTTTGACAGCAGAGCAAGAGTAGCAATGTGGAGCAGGTGTCCCACTTAGGACTTCCGTGGAGGGGTACAGGTCAGAGGTGCCCCCTGCAGAAGGGTTGGAGAAGCCCGAGGATGGGCAGGAGGGAGGAGGAGAAGGCAAGGTAGCCAGGGAGGAGGAAGAAGAGGGTGCCAGAGGGGTGGCTGAGGAGGGAGGCAACAGGGTGGTCAAGAAGCAGCAGAGGGTGCCGTAGAAGTGGCAGAGGCTGGAGGTGGCAGAGGAGTAAGAGGGTAAAAGAAGGGATAGCAGGAGAGGAAAGGAAGTTTATAAGGCACGGGAAGCATCTATAAAAGGAGGAGGAGGTTGGCCCGAGGGCCCTAGACCAAGATGGTGCCATTTAAGTAGACATTAATGATGGTCTTGGAGAAGTGGAAGGGGGCCATGAGGGCCTCCCAACGGGTGCCACCATTAATGGGAGTGGAGGAAAAAGGAGAGAGAACATATGGTGGTAGGGGCGTCCATAGGCCTAGAGAGGGAACAACAAAGAGGATGTTGGTGAGGGTCTGTTTGGAGGAATCACTGGTGTAGGTATCAGCGATAAGGAGGCCTGAGTTGGAGACCAGGATGTCCTTTTTCAGCTTCTTCCTACCAGACCGAAAGAGTTAATGTTAAACCAACAAAAACGTAGTCCACAAACATTATAAATACTGCAATTAAGGTAACATAATAAACAAGCTCAATCAAAAAAATATATTACAATAAAATCAAATATCATGGTAACCTTAACTTGTCCACAAATTTAAAAGCATTCAATTATACCAATCACATGATAGACACGTAATTGTTTAAAATGTAAAACTTTTAAAAAGTAGATTAAATACACCCCTATAATAAATGTTAAAAGAAAGTATTACTTTTTTGTGATACGGTATTATTATATAATAAACTTCAATATATGGCCCACTGTGATTTTTTTGCAAAGTTCGGTGATGTTTGGTCTGGGGGGGAGGAGGAGTTATAGGGGAGGTCCCAAAACATCTTTTTTTCCCCATAGACTGAATGGGGGAAAAACTTTGCGCACGCCTACAGCCCAAACCGCTGGATGGATTTTCACCACATTTGCGGCAGGAGCTTGGTCCCGAAAGCATGCTTTTGTAAATTTGGTGCCAATCCGTCCAGTAGTTTTCTTTAAAACGACCAGAGGAGAAGTGTGTCTCAAAATATTAGTGATATCCATGTCCACTCCGCGGACACACTTCCCTGTTCGCTCCCCGGCCAAGATACTGATTGCCTAATCCGTAGAGTCATGTTCGCGGACATGAGGCGCCTTCACTGATCGGATGTTGAACGGCGTGAAGTGCGGCAGATTCTTTTGCTGCGCCCGCCATCTTTCATTCGTGTTTTGGTGTACGCGGAAATCGCCACTAACGCATACAAAACACACCATTGCACTTGTTAACCTTATGAAATACTGTTTCGGAAGGTGAGGGTTAATGAGGCTGGGATGGGATGTGGCAGCAGGAAGTCAAACAGTGGGGTTTATTGTCACCAAAGTCATATGGTAAATTGGAAGTTGCTGCTCAATATAGTGTCCACTAAGTACAGGCGAAGATTTACTGCATCTGTGTTACAATGTATGTAAAATAATATTGCAGTCAGACTGGCGTCCTAGAGTTTGAAATCTGAGGCAGCCACCTGCACTGTTTGATGGAAATAGCGGGTCTGCAAGTGTATGGGAGTACCAGTTCACATGCATGCATTCAGATATGTTGTTGCAAAATCAGAATGTATTTTCATTCTGAGTGAAGGTCACTTGGTTTGCTTTTTTGGTTGCGAGCTCAGTAGGCCCACGCATCCAACTGAACCCATAAGGGTCAATTGTTTTTTGACCTTGAGCCAGAGGGAAAATTCAGTAAGAATGCAGGGAGTGAAAGTTTGGAAAAATACCATTTGATAAGGTTATGTTCTAAACGTTTGTAAGACTTATGTAATATCAGTTCAAGAAGATTCTTTGGTGCAAGTACATTGCTGTCTGGGTTTAACGAAGACAATGGAGACGGTAAATATTGTGTACGTTTATTTGACAACTCTACACCGGAACGAGTTTTAATTTTTTATTACCACAATAATAATTTGGCATTGTAACTGAGGTACTATCTTTCGGTGTAGTTGTCATTCTTATTTTCTTACTTATGGAGAGTGCAGATTCTCGCCATTTGTAGACTATCACTAGGTTCACCCATGTTCACCGCTATTTCTTTAAAATGTCACGTATGATCACATCGATTTGTGCATCAGTTTCCACGTTATGTTTGTCTTTTTTAAATTGTATGATGAAGGTTGGGTATTGATACATATTTTCTGTTACGTTTATCCGAACAGCTACATTCTGCCGTACTGTGATTGCCATGGATTCCAAATGCCAAGTGATGGTTTCTTTGCACGCCAGATGCACGTACTCGTGACCGGCTGCCTAACCGTTATGGTTTTGTGGGACGACCGGCCCGGACCCATTTGTCCATACGCTGGAGTGGCCATTAGGAGTAACATCACATGTTTTATGGTCCTGTAGGCCGAAGGTCATGCCAAAGTCTTCGAAATCACTGTGCGACCAAAGCGGTTGCTTTATCGAAAGCAAATACTTTGCGTATACGAAAAGAACAATGTGTGCATCACAATTACCATTTTTGAAGACGACCCAAGAAACAAAGTTACTATTTAATTGAAAATGGGAATAGTCAGATGATCTCTAACAGTTTATTGTGAAATAAAAGTACTTTACAAAATCTAAAATGTTAATGTTTTCTTTTACAAAGCAGTTTATTATTTCAAAATGTAACGTGCTACGTTGTACATCGCTGTGTGTTCATTTTCAGGTTGTGCATCACGGCACATAGTTCTGCTTTTTGCAGGCTGCCATGGAAAGCGAAGAGGGGCCATGTATGGAACAACCACCTTCCCTTTCTATGGTGGCCATCTTGGAAAAGGATTGTAACGAGAAATCCTATTTTTTAGTAGCACACGTTACTGCTTTGCAAATCTTGATTGTTAATGGCAAATTTTATTGCGTCTATGTCCTTTACTGAGAAATATAAAGTAGATGGAGTGTATGCAACTTTTTTTTTTAAATAGGTTTGCACTGTGAAAGTTGGTTCTTAAAGGAACATTTACTTTGTTTACGGATGGCTTTTATTTTTTGGGAAGGACAGCTAATAAGAAAATTTGCGAACAGAAATGAGGAAAGAGGCACCAAACAGTAATATGGGGGGGGTTTGTAGATGGACGGGGCAAAATGTTGTGCGTTTCTTATTTGTAAGGTAGGGGCAGTGTTTCTCATGCTCCTTCATTACAGCAGTGGTGCTGTTTCTTGGGGAGGAGGGATGGCCTTAGCTCATGTCGTTTTCAGATAACTGGAACTTTTGCTAAAAGGATGTAATGTGTACTACATTGCTAATGGCTGACTACGAATAAGTGTTGGAGCTGTGCAAGGGAAATGTTGAAGGTGGACGTTCCTACATCAATATAAAATGTACTTCCACACTGTCCACCAGGCATACATCTTATTGTTGAATGTGTACAGATTCTCGGACACGTCACTGTGCTGTACGCCAGCATATGGTCATGTGGCATTCTCCGCAAGGTGTGCAATTAAGTCAGAAGTTACTTTACATTATGGTTACGTGCCACTACTACAAACTGATGACCTTTAGCAAAAAACATTAAAAGGGACGTTATGGTTAAGTTGACCTACTAAAAACCTGTGAAATTCAGTAAAAAAAACTTTAACGGGACGTTATGGTTCGAAGTAAAACCGAAAAACCGCTGAATTTCGCCAGTTATGGTAAGCCAAGCAACCATAACTCGCGCCACCAGCGTGCACTGCTAAAACTAACACCCAGGACATCAAAGATGACATCGCAAATGTCATTGATGACATGACTGATGTCTGGCGGAGGGAACCTGGATGCGAATCCTGGCCATTGCCAGTTTTCGCTTGTGGTGAATAAGTCTATGGTGGGGAAACCTCACTGTGAGAAGATGTCTTCTACTACGACTTCTCTATGTAGACACCATTCGTGTTCTTCTGGGAGGGGATTTCTGCTTAAAGCGTCTGCTAGCGAATTGAGATCCCCTGGAACATGTTGAGATGACAGGTAAATATTCTGTCTGAGTGCCCATGTCCAAATTGTCTGGGCAAGCATGGACAGATTTAGCGAACGAGGCCCTCCTTGTTTGTTTATGTAAAACATTGCTGTTGTACTGTCCGTTAGGATCTGTACAAACCGGTTCAACAGGTGGGGTTCGAACGCTCGAACCGCTCTGACGACTGCCAGCAGATTGATATGATTCTTGGCCACTGTGTGATACCAGAGACCCTGAGCTGTGTGGTGGAGGAGGTGTGCGCTCCCCACCCTGACAGGGATGCTTCTGTAGTAACTACAGCTTGTACCTCAGGATCGTAAAAGGCTTTCCCCGTGACAGGTTTTCTCTTGTCCACCAGTGAAGACTTTGTACAAGTGTTGGCGAAACGACCACTAGATCGTCCCACTGACCACTTGCCTGAGACCACTGTTTCGCCAACCATTCTTGCGTGGGTCGCATGCGCAGGCACGCGTGGGGGAGCAGGTAAATACATGACGCCATCATGCCTAGCAAACGCATTGCTTTGCGCACCCTTATCTGGCGACCGGGCCGATATAGAGGAATTTGCAGTAGTAGATTCCGAATTCTTTCCTCTGATGGAAAGGCCAACTCCTCTTGAGTGTTTAGTACAGCTCCTAGGAACTGCTTGGAGGTGCTTGGCACCAGGCTTAATTTTTTCTCTCGTTTATCGAGAACCCAATTCAAAGAGGAGGTCGATGGTTCTTTGGATGTTTGATCTCCAAACTACTGAGGTTTCCCCCGTGATGAGCCAGTCGTCCAGGTAAGGGTACACTGGGATTGCCTCCCTGTGTAGGTGTGCCGCCGCCACCGCCAGTACCTTGGTGAATACCCTTGGAGCCGAGGCTATACCGAAGGGCAGCACTTTGAACTGGTAGTGGTGCCTGTCCACCTTGAAGCGCAAGAATCTTCTGTGCGCTGGGAACATGGAAATATGAAAATAGGCATCTTTCATGTCCAATGTTGCCATGTAATCCCCCTTTTTAGGAGGGGGATTACTTCTTGGAGAGTAGTCATGCAAAATTTCTGGGGCTTGACATACTTGGTTGCAGGGCGCAAGTCTAATACTGGGCGCATTGTCAAATCTTTTTTTGGCACACGGAAGTAAGTTGAATAGATACCCTTGTTTACCTGGTTGCCCGGGACGAGTTCTATCGCGTCCTTTACGAGAAGATTGACGATTTCCTCGAGGAGGATCTTCTGGTGGTCCAGTGAATGTATCTTTTGTCGTGCAGGGTGGTTGCGGGGGCGCTCTAGGAGTTTGATGCGGTATACTGCAAACACTGTGGACAGCACCCATCTGTCCAATGTGATCCCTTTCCCATACCTGGGTGAAGTTGGAGATGCGCCCCCCTACTGGGGATGCATGGGAAGGGACCCTGAGCGGAACGTCACTGTTTTGCGGGAGGCGTACCGCCGCCTCTGCCGGGGCTGCCTCTACCACAGCCCCTCTTGTTACCTCTGCTGTAACCTTGGGTAGTCTTCTGGTTGCCACCCCATGATGTACCCTGTCCCTGTGAAGAATTGGAGCCCCTCTGGGAATTTTGTCCACGTGAGCGGCGAAAATTACTATTCCCTCTTTGATTAGTGGTCTTATTAGTTAGTTGACCCAGGGACTTTACAGTATCATATTCGTCTTCGGCAGTTTTCAGTGCGCCCTCTACTGCTTTGCCAAAACAAGTCATTCGGTTCCACCGGCATGTCAATAAGGGTTGCCTGGGTCTCGGGTTTAAACCCTGACTGTCTTAACCAAGCATGCCACTTAACGACAGTGCTCTCTGCAATGAGCCATCCCGCATTATCTGCGGCGTTAAATGTTGTCTTAAGAATGCAACTGGACACAGCTCTTCCCTCCGACGCGATCTAGGCCAACTGACCCTTTATTGGTTCCGGTGCAGAGTCAATGAGAGAAACTACCTGCTCCCACTGGTGGCAATTATAGCTTGCCAGCAGAGTGGTGGTGTTGGCGATCCTTGCCTGGTATACAGAAGTGGAGGCTACTTTCCTTCCTAACTGGTAGATTCTTTTGCTCTCCTTGTCTGGGGGAGCCTCCGATGATAGAGGTGTCCCCGCTCTTTTTCTGGTGTTAGTGATTACCAAGGAGTCGGGCTTCAGATGACCCCTTATGTAAAGATGGTCTGACTGGGCAGCCCTGAACATCTTCTCAATTCTGGGGTTCACAGCTTTAGTGAGATTAGGATTGAGAAGGGAAGGATCAATTCTACGTTGGATTGATTTGAGAATAGGAATGGCTTGAGCAATGGGTTTTTTTATCCCCCACTAGCTGCTCTGCAAAGGTACCTCTCTTCCTGCGCCCCCTGCGTATCTATGTGGAAGTGCTCTGCAGCTTTAGCCAAGACCTGATTTAGAAGGGGCTGGTTATCTATAGGTGAGTCAGAAGCCTGTGGTCCTTGTTAACCGGGGAGTCCATATTGTAGACTTCCGCATCGTCTTCCTCATCCAGGCCCTCGTCATCTCCATAATACTCGACCCCAGTTTGGTCGTCTAGCACCGTAATGTCTGGGTCATCCTCATACTGTTGGTCAGGCTGAATATGGTAAGGGTCTGAAGACAGTCCCTGAGCTGGAGTATCAAGCCGAGATCTCTTATAAGGAGGCTGAGGGTCCTTGGATCCTGAAGGAGTAGCATTGTCAGGGGTATAGCTAAGAAAATGCTAAAAATTAACTAAGGAAGACATTCTTCTCATCACCCTATCTATGTCTTCAGTGCTCCATTCTCTGGAACTGGGGATGACGACCTCCTGTTGAGGTTCCTCTTCTAATCCCCTCTCGTAAGGAGTGGGAGGGGTGAGCTTGGGTGAAGTGACAGGGACAGAGGTCTTAGATTTGTCCTCATCTGACTACCTGTGTTTGTCCTTATGTACCTGGGGTGCAGAAGTAGAAAGTGTAGGCTTTTTCTGCTGTTTCTCCCCTTTCCCGTGAGTGGAAGAGCGTTTCCCTGACGGTTTGGCCTTTTGGGAATCTTTCGACGCCTGGTGTCAAGATTCGGGGCTACTCTCTCTTTCCCTTGAGTGTGCATGTCGAGACTCAGAGGCAGATGCTGAGCGGGCTGCCGGAGCTGACTTTTGGTGTGCGGCTTGTGGATGGAGGTCGGATTAGTCTTCTGATGAACGAACTTCCGTTACTTTAGGGAGCGAGGCACTCTTGGCAACTGTGGACGGCTGCCGTGTGTCGTGCGGCGATCTCGAGCTGGAACGCCCGGAGGACACCGATTCGGTGGACCACTCTCTTCGTGCCTCTTTCTCCCGAGAACTCGACACGCGTGTCGAGTCTCGGCTGGATTTAGTGTGTTTAGGTGTAGAGGTAGTTTGGGTAGCGCTCTTGTCGCCGGGTGTGTTCCCCATAACTGCCCTGCCGGACAATCCTCTGAGGTCGGGGACTAGGCTTGGGTGTCCTACGACACCCCTGTGCCTTCACCGTCCGAAAGGGAGGCATCCCTGCCATCACTGAACAAACCCACTGTTTCCATGGCCTCGAGCTTCCTGGCGTGTTGGGTCCAACGTTTAGTGGAGCGGTCCTTGAGTGTTTTTGCTTTAAAAAAAACTTACACGCTCTGCAGGTAGCTTTGGGGTGGTCTCTCGGCAAGCAGAGATTACAGGTGGCGTGTTTGTCAACCCAAGGGTACTTGCGGTTGTCTTGGGGCAAAATTTAAATGGAGTACTCTCCATATGTCACCTTAAGGCAGCGGGCTAGTGTGTGTAGGAAATAAAGAGTGTAGAGTAGGTTTCCTCCCCCCACTCTCCCTACTTGCAGGGCCGAGGCCAGAGGCCTTCCGAGATCCAAAGTCCATCATGCAGCTCTCAGCGGTTGTTTGTTCTTCAGACCGGCGTCGATGTTCGATGTCTTCGACGTGGGAGTGAAAGAACGGGGAAATTAATATGAATTTTTAGCAATATGGCTTAAAGCCAGGGAACTCTGCGCAATGCTTCCAACCAGCATGGCGGAAAAAAACAATCAGAGGATCCTACACGTGTGAGGGATCATGGGTACAGTGGACGTCACACTAGGGATAGTATTACTGGCACGCCCTGTGTCGACGGCCATTTTCGAAAAACAAACTAATACTCTGCAGCTTCCACTAGATGTCTGCCTATGCACAGCATGTGATCTAAGCAGATTCCACAAGCCACCGAATATATATGAGCAGGAGATTGCAGATTAGTGGGTTTGATAGCTACTGTGCTAGTGACCATACTAAAATTTGAAAATGGTTATAAGTTGTATCCCGGTAGCGAGGATCCCAAAACAAAAAAACCCACTCACTTGGGTTTGTGTCATGAGGAAAAAGAGGGAAAACGTTTTGAATCAACTCACGCGCTGGATTGTAATCCTAAAGTCAATGTCCACAAAATGTTCAATGTCGATATTAGAGTTCACAAAGTAAGTGCTATAAAGTCTTCTTGGCTAAGAGTAGCCAGTTATATTGCATGTCGAGACGAACAGCCGACACGTGTTTCGACCACCCGGGTCGTTTTCAAGGCTGTGAAATATAGTATCCATCAACATCAATACGCAACATATTCAAAACATAATTTGTTGACCAAATAATACAGTGCCAAATGTGTAAATGAAAACAAATCAAAAAACATACCACACAAGAGGTTTCAAATGGAGAATTGCAACATCATGTCAGGAATTCAGAGAAAAGACATTTCAGAATATTATGTAAACATTAACATGTCATATCTTCACAGAATATAAGAGTTATTGATTTACTGTTGTCAAAATAAAGCCTGTGCAAGTCATCAATCAATACAAAAAACATTATTTTGCAAAATGTAGTGTGTAAAGCCACCGACTAATCACCATGCAAGAGTATACGAAAAGCCTTATGAGTTAGATGACCTTTAGAGAGAAGATTGTAAGCACCAAACACTTGCAGTAAGTCGCCCGTGAGGTGTAAACTATGTTATGTGCATAGTCTTTATTAACCTCTATAAGGAAAGTAATATAAACACTACATAAAGAAAAATGGGCTTACCCTGTTTTAGAGTAAATAACTTCCTTGATCTATAAATCAATCAATAAAAACCAACTATGAATTGTCACTGTATTTTAAAGTCTTCAAAAAAAGACAACCATCAATAATGTGGTAACAAAATAAACACAGCATACCTGAAGGACAGGTAAATTGCACAAGCAAATGTTTTCTGTATTTCTTCAACTGGATGAATCAGATAATTCAGTAATGTCTGTGGTGACCACATTCTCTATTCACTGTCTTCAAATTGTTTCATCAAATATGCATCAACTCATCATCAAATGTAGCATAATCGATATGTCAACTCTCACATTAATAGGTGTGCTTGCAAAATACAAGCAGCTGATCGCGTGAAACAAATGGTTACCTGGGAATTGAGCTCCAGTGATCCATAAAACCCATGCGCGTCCCAAAATTCTAAATAATGTTCTAAGAGACTGTTACAGTGCATTCAGGATTCAGAAATAACAAACATATGTATAGCCTTTTGCGTGCAGACACATTAAACCTAACTACAGTAAGCGCCTAAACACAGCTAAAAAGTCAAAACAATGGCCATGATGCATAATTGTGTCTAAGAGTTGCCTGAGAAAGCAGCTCCATCAACTAAATCACAAAATGCTGACTTGGTTTAGTCAAGACCGTTGCAACTAATGCACGTGGAATCCCTGGTATAGATCCCAAAACAACTGAAGAATAGCCTTAATGGCGTGCGCGTAAGTCGACAAGGACTTCTTATGCGGCCTCCTTAAAAAGAATATTCCATCATCTGTGATGCCGGACAAGCTTACTGACGTCACGCGTAGTCAAAGTGTGAAGTCATAGGTAAACAAAGGAACGTCACATCCGGTACGAGCCCAATGCAGGTACCTTGTGTAACAGGTTCGCGTGAAGGTGCTAAACGTTAAGCAGACCAGGCTAATGAATTAAAATGGATTATTGTAGTGAAATGTCAACTGCAACATGGATATTAGATGGTACAGGACATGGATTGAAAATATTAGATAGAATATTTCTGAAACAAAACGACCATTGTTTTCTAATGTGAATAAAATCAGATAGGATCTAATATAGGGATGGCCAGAATATTCCATTAGGAAAACACCGGTTCTTCTGAAACTAAAATAACCATTTCCAATGTCAGTGTGACAAATGCATGCATTTTGTCACTCTCCATGCCAATGAAGCTTATTAAGTATAATCACTTATAGAAATGGGCGCGCAAAAAAGGTATTGTATTGTGCAAATGTTGTGACGATGACCAAATCAGTGACTAATACAGACTAAACTTCTCGATCCAGGTTAACAGTAATAGGTATGGGCATTCCATTGTTGCCCACTTAGGGCCACAGGGACCCCCATGTGAACAACATTTACAAAAACACATAAATTTCATTATCTGTGTTCAGATCGCATTCGGTAGATCGTAGAAGACAAATCAACTCCATTTGACGTAGTTTCAACTACAAGTTCTCACCCCTTTTCCCTATTTTGGCTTTCATGAGCCCAATAAAACGTAAATCTTCTTTATTGGCCAGCTGGTGTTTTTGTTGCCAATGTATGGCCAATGGAGTTTAGGATCTTGGTTCCTTAAACTTGCTAAGTGATCCCGAATTCGTTTCCTCAACTGCCCGATAGTGCTGCCGATGTAAATTTTAACACATACACAAATAATAGCATACACAACAAAACAGGTTTTACAATTGATAACGTCCTTAATCTTAATAAAGAAACTCGAAGGATCAGTGAAAACTTTGCAATTATCATGCGCATATTTGCATTGATTGCAGTTACCACACTTGAAGAAACCACTGCTTTTTTGTAACCAGTTCTTTCAGCTGAAACATTTAAAAAAGATGGGCTTCATTTATGCTTGATGGTTGGTGCTCTAGTGTATGTGAATTTAGGTTGGTCAGACAAAAGGGGTATTAAATCTTCGTCCAGTTTTAAAAAGGTGCCAATGTTTAACAATCAATTTGTATAAGGTCACAGAATCCCTTGAAAATAAGGTAATAGAAATATGTTGTGGCTGAATTTTACCCGCTTCTTTATCAATTAGTAATTCTAGCAGATGCGCTCTTCATCAGGGGGTTATACAAACTTCATATGTCTGTTGTATAACAAATAACAAAATTCAGTAAGTAATGATCTTCAAACATTAGTAACAAATGCATATGTAATTATATGACAATGCATTACTTACCGTAAAAGCATTTCTGATGGTTGTATCTGCTTAGATTCACATGCTGTGCATAGGTCCGACATCCAGTGGTCACTGCGGAGTATTGCATTTTGTTTTTCGTAGTCGAAAAGGGGACGTCGACAAGGCGTGTCTTTAACACTATCCCTATAGTGACGTGTGTTGTACCCACAATCCCTCACGCGTCGAGGTCCCTCTGTTTGTATTTTTCTGCCCTGAGGGAGCCTTCTAGGCGTGAGTGAGTACAGAAAAGAGAGAAATAAAGAAAGATGTCTATGTTCCTTCCATCCAAGCGGGGAGGAAGGGTGGGCTCAAGTGAATCTAAGCAGATACAACCATCAGAAATGCTTTTACGGTAAGTAATGCATTGTCTTCTGATGTTTGTTAATCTGCTTAGAATCACATGCTGTGCATAGACTAGCGAGCAGTACCCGGAGTTGGCGGTGGGTTATGAGAAGGAACAGTAGAGAAAAGATGTCTTAATACTGCCTGTCCCACCTGGGAGTCAGATCTAGAGTGTGCATCTAGACAGTAGTGTTTTGTAAAGGTGTGCACAGAACTCCAGGTAGCCGCTTTGCAGATGGACTCAAGGGGAACATTTGCAATGAATGCTATGGACGCCCCCGTGCCTCGAGTAGAATGTGCTCTTGGCCTAAAGGGCAGTTCTCTCTTAGCAAGAGTATAGCAGAGAGTGATGCATTGAACAATCCATCTAGAAATAGTGGACTTTGAAACTGCATCCCCTTCTCTTCCTGCTGCCACCGAGACGAAGAACTGATTAGTCTTCCTCAGTGGTCTGGTTCTTTCCATGTAGAACATGACCGCCCTGCGGACATCTAGTGTGTGCAGAGTCCTCTCTCCCAAGTTGGAAGGATTTTGAAAGAACGCTGGTAGTTCTATAGACTGGTTTACGTGGAATTTTGAGATGAATTTTGGAGCAAACCTTGGGTGAGTGCGTAGAACCACTTTATCTTTGTGAACTGTAACAAAGGGGTCTAGAACAGAAAGAGCCTGTAGTTCACTTACTCTCCTGATGGAGGTGATAGCTATTAGAAAAGCAGTCTTAAGAGTGAGGTCTTTAAGAGATGCTTTGTGCATGGGTTCAAATGGTGAGCCCATGAGTTTGGTAAGTACCACGTTAAGGTCCCATCCGGGAGCTGGGTCAGCTATCGGGGGGTGTATTCTCTTTATTCCCTCCATGAAGGGCTTTATAACAGGGATCTTCCACCACGACACTGAGTTGGGAAGTGGTGTATGCAGAAAGTGCCGCTAGGTGGACTTTAATGGAATTGAACACTAGACCTGAATCCAATAAGTGGGTCAGGTATAGAATAATATGTGTGGGAGAGCAGTCAATTGGGTTGATGCTCTTTCCTCTGCACCAAATGACAAATCTCTTCCATTTGCTAGAATAGCAGTGGCGAGTGTTAGGTTTTCTGGCCTCCCTGAGGATGTCCATGCATCTCTGCGGGAGCTGTAGATGTCCAAATTCTATGATCTCAGGAGCCAGGCTGCTAAATTCATGTTCTGGGGGCATGGATGCAGAGTCCTGCCCCTGTCTTGTGGCAGCATGTTGTACGGGCAGGGGAGTTTCACTGGGGGAGATAGAGACATCTCCATCAAGTGAGCGAACCATGGCTGCCGGGCCCACATTGGAGCCACCAGTATCATGGTTACTTGTTCCTGGTGCATCTTGTGCACTACCTTGTTGAGAAGGGGAGTCGGTGGAAAAGCGTAAACAAATCTCCCTGACCATTGAATCGACAGACCGTTCCCCTTGGATTGGTTCTGGGGGTACCTGGAGGCGTAACTTTGGCATTGTGAGTTCTCCAGGGTTGCGAACAGGTCTATTTCTGGGAACCCCCATTGCGTGAAGACGTCGAGGACGATGTCTTCGTGCAGTCGCCATTCGTACTCTTCGGGCAGGGGGAAATCTCTGCTGAGTGTCTGCCAGCAGATTGAGTTCCCCTGGTACATGTTGTGATAGAAGGAACATATTCTGTTTGGGAGCCCACTTCCATATGTTTTGGGCCAGTTTGGACAGTCCTGGAGAGTGGGTTCCCCCCTGTTTGTTGATGTAATACATGGCTGTGGTGCTGTCTGTAAGGACCATCACTGTCCTGCCCTGTAGGTGTTCCTTGAAGGCTTTTAGCGCCTTGAACACCGCTAGTAGCTCCAGAAGATTGATGTGTTTGGATGCTACGTTCGGAGTCCACTCCCCGTGAGCAGTTTGATGGGATAGGTGAGCCCCCCATCCTGTGAGGGATGCGTCTGTGGTTAGAGTGGCTTCCGCCGCGGGTGTGGCAAAGGGTTTCCCTTTTTCTATGTTTTCTTTTGTCCACCACCATAGCGAGAGAACTAAGGCCTGCGAGACCACTACTAGGTCGTCCCATAGTCCGCTGGCCTGACACCACTGGCTGTTGAGCCACTCCTGCATTGGGCGCATGCGCAGGCGCGCGTGAGGTACCAAATAAATACACGACGCCATCATGCCTAGCAAGCGCATTGCTTTGCGTACCGTCACCTCTCGACCGGTCACATATTGAGGGATCTGAAACAACATGTTTTGGACCATCTCTTTGGAGGGGAAGACGAGGCCGTCCTTTGTTTGAATTAGAGCCCCTAGGAATTGTTTGATTTGGCTGGGGTCTAGGCTGGATTTCTTTTCGTTGATGGAGAAGCCCAACTGGAACAAAAGGTCTACAGTCTTCTGGGTATTGGAGAAGCATGTTTCGTAAGAATCCCCTGTTATGAGCCAGTCGTCGAGGTAAGGGTAAACTGGGATGGACAACCTGCGCAGGTGGGCCGCTGCCACTGCCAGTACCTTCGTGAATACCCTCGGTGCTGATGCTATCCCGAAGGGTAGCACTCTGAACTGGTAGTGTTTGCCCTCTATCATGAACCGGAGGTATTTTCTGTGCGCTGGCAACATTAAAATATGAAAGTATGCATCTTTCATGTCCAATGTTGTCATGTAATCTCCCTGTGATAGCAGTGGGATTACTTCCTGTAGGGTCACCATATGAAACTTTTGGGGTTTGATGAACTTGTTCGCTGGGCGCAGATCTAATACAGGGCGCATGGTTAGATCCTTTTTGGGTACAAGGAAGTACACTGAATAAATACCTTCCGTTACCTGAGATAGAGGCACGACCTCTATGGCTCCTTTTTCCAGCAGTTGTACTTCTTGTAGAAGTATGGCAAGATGTTCCGGTGACATGCGTCGTCCCCTCGGGGGTTTGTATGTTGGGGAACTGTTGAATTCGATGCAGTATCCGTGGGCTACGGTGGAAAGTACCCAGCGGTCTGACGTTATACCCGCCCATGCTGGAAGAAAGGATGTTATCCGGCCCCCGACCGGTGTTGCATGGGAGGGGACGCGAATCTTCGCGTCACTTGGTGTTGTTAGGGGCTTGGGAACCTCTGGGGGTGGACCCTCGCCCTCTTCCTTTGCCCCGGCGCTGTCCTCTTTGGCTGAACTGGCCACTATTGGTCTGGAAATTGGTGGCAGGGTACTGTTGCTGCTGGTTTTGTTGTTGGCGTTGGCCACGAAAAAAAGCGTTTATTGCCATAGCCGCGCCTGGTAGAGGGCTTAGAGATTTGGTCAAGAGTTTTGATCGGATCGAACTCTTTTAGCCATCTCCAGAGCCTCATCCACTGCTTTCCCGAAGAGGTTTGAGTCTTCAACAGGTTTATTTATTAAAGACGCCTGTGTCTCCAGTTTGAACCCTGAGTTGCGCAGCCATACGTGTCGTTTTAGGACTATTCCCTGAACTAGGGAACGTCCCGCAGTTTCTGCCGCATCCAGAGAGCTCTTTACAATACTCTGGTTGACCTGGGTTCCTTCGCCAATAGTTGAAAGCAGGCGTGTACGTAATGGTTCCGGCGCTTCTTCGGCGTCTTTGCGCAGTTTGGCCCACTGCGCGTCCGCATAGCTAGCGAGCAAAGAATTGTTGTTGGCAGTTCTTGCCGAAAAGGCGGCCGAGGATGTAATTCTTTTTGCAAGGGCATATAACCGCTTGCCCTCCTTGTCAGGTGGCGCCTCACTGGTGGAAAGTGGTACTCCTGCCCTCTTTCTTGTGTTGGTTACTACCAGGGAATCCGGAATGGAATGTCCCCTGATGTACAGTGGGTCTGAGGGTGAAGGAGTGAAAAGTTTTTCAATTCTAGGATTGACCCCTCTGATTAGTGCGGGTGTGGACAGCGAAGGGATGATTCTTCTCTTCACCGAAGCGAGGAGGGGAATTGTCTGACTGACCGGGGGTTTCTCCTTAATTACCCTTTCTACAAAGTCTAATTCAGGGGAGAGCTCCCCAGTGTCCAGTTCGAAGTGTGCTGCTGCTCTGCGCAACAGGGCATTAAATGTGGGTTGATCGTCAATGGGAGACGTATTTCTAACAGGTGAAATGTCAGGAGGATTTAGGTTTAGGACATCAGTGTTGGAATATATTGATGGTGATTGCCAGGGGTGAGAAGGTCTCCTCAAAATAATGTTCTTCCCCAGTGAGGTCATACACACTGTGGAAGTCTGAGGCTGTGTCCTGGTGAGGATTGACTAATCTTGGAATTTTGGCCCTGGGGTCCTCCTGAGGCCCTTCTCTTATTCTCTTTGGAGTGGGAGGGTTTTGGGCATTCATAAACCTCTCCATTCTTTCCATGCAGAGATGGAGCCTTCCCATGGTTTCATGGGGTACCCCTGAGCGGTCTAGTGGGGGAAAATTGGTGTCTTGTAGCTGAAAACGACTCAACCTCTCCCATAACGTCGAGGAAAGTGTCCCGTCGCCCTCCGAAAAGCCTTCAGGTGTGCTAGGAATCCCTTCGACTGAAGGAGATCGTCCCTGTGTTTTCGGCGTGTCTTTCGACCTTTGCGTAGCGCTCGACGTGTCTTTCGGCGTACGCCTGTGGGCGTCGGCTACCACGATCCTCGCCAAGCTCTCAGCGACTCGCTTGTCAGCGGACAGCTGTGGTTTCGACGTTATGGGTGTCGAACGCTCTACGGCGGCATGCGCTTTCTGCTGATGCGCTCCGGCCGATGATTTGGGGGCGGCGCCCTTATTTGCCGAAAGCCCAGTCGCTGGTCGCGGCTGCGGTTGCGAGAGGGGCTTCGAACCCGAACGGTCCGAGGAGGCCGCCGGTGAAACCTGCGTCTCCTTGGGCGCTGATGCCCTCTTTGCCTTCGGCAAAGAAGAGCCATGGGTTGTGTGCTTATGTGTGGTCTTGTGTGCGTCAGTGTCGCCGGGGTGTTCATCCCCATAAGCAGGGCGTGAGCCGAGCCCGTCGGGGCCGGGGACAGACGACGAAGCGCGTGTGCGCTCTCTAGGGGGGTTTACGACTTCCGTAGCGGAGGTCGTGGTATCACGTTCCTCGTCACTGTCGGAGGTAGCGACGGTGGGTGGAGCGTCGGCCTTCGA
Source organism: Ambystoma mexicanum (assembly GCF_040938575.1). NCBI lineage: Eukaryota > Metazoa > Chordata > Amphibia > Caudata > Ambystomatidae > Ambystoma > Ambystoma mexicanum. The sequence continues at coordinate 106,049,034 of NC_090939.1, read as the reverse complement.
CATAGCGTAGGCCGCCCACCTTTTGACCCTACGGTCTTTTAGAGTCTTCGGCTTAAGAAGCCGACAAGCCGTGCAACCTTCCTCCTTGTGATCGAGGGGCAAGGAGCGGTTACACCGTGAATGCTTGTCCTTCCAAGTAAACTTGCCCTTGCAAAGCGGGCAAAACCTAAAGGGTGTCCTCTCCATAGCCGAGGCAATAAAACGTGATAACCACCCCAAGGGAAAGGAAGGGGAAAAGGAAAGGCATTCTCAGAAAAGAATTAGAGATGTCCCACGACCCCCACTCTCCCTACTGTATATGGCCTGCGAGGCCAGGCCACATGTTCGGCAACGCCGAAAGATCTCCTCCGCTCGTCCCCTCCGTCGAAGATCTTGCTCAGCGGAGACAGCTTCACAACAGCGTCGAGGGGGGGGATCGATATGTTCTATATTAATATAGGAAAACGACCAAAGGTCGAGGAGATGAAATCTGCAATGTCTCTCGAGGAGCTCCGCGTAAAGGCGACCAGTAGCTGGGCGGAAAAAAACAATCTGAGGGACCTCGACGTGTGAGGGATTGTGGGTACAACACACGTCACTATAGGGATAGTGTTACAGACACGCCTTGTCGACGTCCCCTTTTCGACTACGAAAAACAAAATGCAATACTCCGCAGTGACCACTGGATGTCGGACCTATGCACAGCATGTGATTCTAAGCAGATTAACAAACATCAGAAATATATATCCGGCATTAAATCCAATCAAGATAGACTAATCACCTCCATCTCATGTCGGCATCACAAGCAAAGCTGGTGACTGTTCTCAGTTTCCATATAACCGGTGAATTATTTCTATAAAGCAAGTGATTGATGTGCCGTATTGTGTATATTTGAACTTGCAATTTGCACTTCATGCCAAAAAATGTCTACTTTGATGAATGTTCTATGGTGCATGGACAAAAGGCTTTCCAGAACACACCTCAACTCTTTGTTAATTTTGGTCCTGTGAATCTTGGGAAGGCTCCATCAAAAGCCTCCATAGCCAGGAGGATCTCTGGCTGCATCATTCACTGTCACCGTCTGGCCAACAGACCCCTTACAGGCCTGCAGAGAGCCCACTCCACCAGAGCCACCGCTGCTACAATGGTGTTTCACTCTGGAATCCCCCTGCTGGACATTTGTTGGGCTGCTACATGGAAGGCGACACACACCTTCACGAGATTCTGTGTCAACAGGGATTCCAGGGGGGAGTCCAGAGTCGGCCAGGCAGTGCTGCATAACCTGTTTGTTTGAAGTGAGTCTATTCCAGGGGTAAGTGTATTGCTTCAGTTGAGCCTAGCCTTGCCACTCCCGTGGTTGTGTATATGTACTGCTATGTAATCATATTCATGAGCATGTGAATCCATGCCAGACCCCATGCTGGCGAAGGAACAAGTTACTTACCTCCAGCATGGATCACATGCAACCCTCCCTGCTTCCCCACTTGGCTCTTCTGGGTTCATACTGGCACCTCACATGCTTTCACTCTGAAGATGGCCTCCAGGGGAGGGGCTGAGAGAGAAGATAGTCATTGGATGGGTGCAGTATGACCCAGCCTACACTGATTGATTATTGCTAGAAAGGCAGTTTTTAGTTTTTCTTAAAACAAGACTGCTTTCTTTTTTACCGAGGATTCCCAGTCTGACAACGGGGAATATGAGCATGTGAATCCATGCCAGAGAAAATAAATTCTCATCTTGCCCTTCTTGATGTTGGCACGTTGAAGAAATTGTCTCTGGTGAAGGAAGGACATCTTTAAAGGTCCTTCCCTGTGGCCAACCGTGAGCAGCCTGGAGAAAGTTCATCATGTCTGGCTCACACTTGCCACATGTGGTCTGGTTCAAATACTCCAGAGACCCTGAGGGTCTGACTGCAAGTACTTTTAGGGGTAAAACATGCAAAGAAAAAGGCCTGTATTACACAGGAGGAAAGGAAAGAAAACCTAGAAAAATGTGAGGTTGGAAGCCTAAGAGCTGAATGAAGTATCCAAATTCACCGACTTGAAGAAAAGGACTGGCAGGGAGAGCTGCAGAATATGGATAGCGAGGGCATGGAGGAACGCGGTCATTGTTGCACAAACTCCCGGTCCATCCCCAATGGGGACAACATGCCACGAATATGGATTAGAGGGGGAAAGGATGTAGGGGTACCATTCACCACTCTAAGAACAGTGCTATTTACTAAAGCACTAGCAGTATGAATCACTCTCTCTATGAATCCATTTGTAAAGCTCTAGGATGAAACCCTCCAACAGGTTTCTTTGACATCAGGAAATATTGCAAACACTAAACACGTCCATCTTCGATGACTAAGGGACATTTTCCAAAGCTTGTTTTTAGAGTGAAACTTGCAGCCCTTGCTGTAAACAGTTTTAGACAATCTGACGCAACAACGAGAGGACACGAGGGGACAGCTCCTGAAATGTTATTCTAAATCCAAACTATAGAATGAGCAATTGTCCATCATTATTTCAATCCATGAATCTAGTAATTACATGAACTTCCCTCCCACGTGGGTGGTAAACAATGAAACCGGTCAGTTTGTTTTGAAGAGTGAGTTGTTGGCTTTCCTCCTGCAGTCGAAGTGAATGTGTTTTCTCTAGGGTTGGTTTGCTACCCAATGGCTGGGATTTTAGAATCCTGGTGAGGCTGGTGCTGCGGTCAGTGCTGGATCTGCTGGTACCATGGCTACTTATGATAGAAAGGTTTCTTCATCAGTGGTTTATTCTTGGCAAGTATCATGGCCCTTAAAGTTTAACTCTCAGTAGTCTTTTTTTTTTTAATTAAGTGATATGGCTAGATACATTGAAGAACAGATTTTTTTTTTTTAAATCATCGTACGATAATTCTTAAAACGTTAGCAATGTCAAATTGGCTTGCAAGAACCCCCCCCCAAATTATTAATGAATCAAATACAATTAGGAAACATTTTCATTAAAAAACTGGCAATGGCTAAAATGCATGACACTTGGGAGCTGGCCAGGATCCTACTCGAAAGATCAGACAAGGTTCATGCACATCTACAGCTTGTGTGGAAGGGGCAGGTATAGGCTCCTGCTGTGGAGTGCAACATCTTCAATGAGGTAGTAATATTCATGCAATCCCTGGTCGCAACTTCTATCCACTACGTACAGGCGAGCGATCTCAATGCCACAGCACAGTGTCAAAAGCAGTTGACATTAACATTTCATCCTGTGCTCAGCATAGAGCATCACAACACACGATTGTACCTAGATAGTGAACGGGAGCCACAAAGGGGAATAGCCACAAGTAACCCCTTGAGATGCGACCAAACAGAGCTTGGAGATGGGCGGGGGAGTAACCAGCAAATTCAGAAAGTAGAGGTAAGGAATTGCTCTGCTTTTTACCGGTTTTGGGGAATATGTCCTTATCCAATGATCCTGCCGGAGACTCTTCCTGGGGGAAGCGCCTTGCTCGACTATAGAGCCCATATGGGATTTTGCAGTTTTACAAATTCACAAAAGTAGAAAAGGGAAGACTGAATAATGAAAAGGCTCATTTAAAGGAATATTTACCGAAAACGGAAGCAGTTTGAATCAATTAGTAAAATTATCCACTTGAGAAAAGGACGTAATCCGCACATTGGTGTCCGGGTACGTATACTGCTACGTATAAAAATAAATCACTTCATGATGGGAAAGATAGTCAGAACGTTTTCTTTGAAACACTCTGCAGTATGCCAAAAACAGATGAAATTTTCAATGGAATAATTGAAAGGGGCCAAGCAGCACATAATACATTCATATTTCAAAGCACTGGGAGTATGGCCTGCAATAAGACACCAATGTTCATGAAGATCCAATGTTGCACTTGCAGACTGTTTAAATATAAAAAAAGAAAACAGTGAAAGATTTAAAACCGCTTTTCTGCCAGCTACAGCACCAGCTTGAGCTGGAAGAGGAGAGGTTCACTTCAATGTAATGCCACAGCATATGTGCAACAAAGTGAGGGAGGCAAAGAGAAGGAGAGAGGGTGACAGATGGTGAACAGTGGAAAAGACAAAGGAAGGAGACAACTTTATAGTAATTTGAATTTCGGTCATTGGGCTGGGGGGCGGTATTAAAGGCAGTGGCAGGAATGGAGTGACAGGAGTAGTCATCCAATCAAGATACGCGGGAGGCTTCCATTTTAGGGTGAGGAACATCCTGCTTGGATATATTCTCCACAGTAAGGAAACGGCTATCAAAAGTAGTTTGCGGCCTTGCAGTAATCCAAAACCTCTTAGTAAAGGAATATTTTGCCCACAGTTGGCTTTGTCATCTTTCAGCTAAAACTAAGAAGGAAACCAGAATAGCTGCTTCATAGGTAACAGAATATCAAAAAGTAACTTTGCCAGAAAATCATTTTAAGAAATAGGATGCTTCGGGGAAATGCACTGCGCGCACAGTAATTTTTTCACTACTGGAACCCGGTACAGATACACGACGAGGCAAGCAAGTCAATTGCAGAGCTTGCATGAGTAGTGTTCTTTGGGAAAATCTTGCCTGGAAAATGTCACCAGGGAAGCAATGTTCATTATTCAGACGCCTAAAGCCTTGCCCACATTCTAGGACTGGTGCTATTTACTATTCTAAACTACAGTCCAAGAACATTTGGGCAAGTGCAGGATTGGAGTCAGTGAGCATATTTGAGTTAATATCGCCCCGACAACATTTTCATGGAAAGACTAACTGGAAAACAGAGTAGTGTTGGGAGGTATTGCAGAAACAGACCAAAAAGGTAAGGAGGAGTGGGCTTCCCCCCAATAATGAAAATGAAAGAAAGTAAAGAAGTGGGTGGGGCAGGATTCCGGGAAAAACAATGTTCCCCGCAGTCATCAACATGGTGAACAGAAAGGCAGAACAAAGTACGTCCAGCCCTACAGCTAAATGGTTGTATCAGCCACTTTTACTCCCTAAAAATATGCAAATACCCCCAAAAGATAAAAATTGAGAACAAAAATACGGCCAACAAAAAATAGAAAACAGACACACAGAACCTTGTGTCCCTGTTTTCACTCACGCAGCTCTATGGATATGTTTGGATTAGAAGTGCATGTACTACCACAGGAACAAACTATTATAACTGCCTGATAGAAAAAAGTAAACATACATCTTTTAGTGTGCATGAATAACTAGGTGCAAATAAATTATTACAAAAACATCCATTTTCCATCTAAAACATTTTGACACACTTATTAAAGATACTCTCATTAGCAATTGGACTTACATTTTTGACTCCCTCAAAAATAATTTGACTCACAACTTTAAAAAAAACGGGGAGTAAAATACTCCTACTGCCAATGATTACGTCCATCCTTCATCCAAATCTTACCCTTGCATTTTTTCACCAGGTTTAAACAGAGGCGCCATCATACTCCAGAAGAGAAATGGCAGCACTGTGAAGAAACTCTGAAGTCTGAGGGGGGAAAAAAACAAACTACGCCAAGAAAAAACAATTTCATGGAAGCAAAAAAAAAATTCAAGGTTAGAAAGAACTACATTTTCTGGGTTGCACCAACATTTAGGTGAAGCTGCCTGGTAGCCTTAAAGGGTATGTGTGCATGTTTCACTCTACTGAAGATAGAGGCAACACAAAAAGACACAATGATGGTTTTATTTATCTGTTAAATGTTTTTACAATTCAAGAGGATATTTAGGAGGTAATAAATTATGACAAATGCTGAATACAACTGTCTACCTGGAGAATTGTTGCACCAATGTGTTTTGGTGCAGAGGCAAGAGTCCTGGAGTGCCTGGGCAAGATCAGAGTAAAAAAAGTCTCTGGATTGATTTGTTCTGAAAAGGGGGGCATATTCACAGAAGGTAACATATGTTAGGTTGGGGAAGACACACTTGGTTAAATTGCTCCTTGCAACGAAGCCACTTGCTCTGAAAACAGTCTTTACCACTCAACATGTACATCAAACAATACATAATGTTCTTATTGGTGTGCTATCAATATTTGCTGGTCGTGAAGTGTCAAATATTGAAAGAACTAGCCCTTTTGCTTGACAAGACAAGTAGTCAAACTAAGTCAGTTTCCAGCAACCACAGCACACTGAAGTGATCTGGTATCTGATCTCGAATATAGACAATGTGGCTGAGATCCATCAAGGTGCCGGTTTATAGTGTGCTTGATTACTTTCAGCGTGGAGGATGTCATGCCTTGTGCTTCAAGAGGCAGTCGCGCCTGTAGAGCGCTCAGGACAACAAAGACGTTCAGTTGAAGAGACCGCACAGCATCCACATATCAGAATATTGCCTTCATAAAAGAAATTAAAAATAAAAGTATAAAGATGTCCAGGACCGTTCTGCTTATCTGGGTGACTCCTCACTGCTGATTTCTGAAGAGAATAAAATCACACTTCTTTGCATATTAGATTTCTAACCAGGTTAAAGGCAAACTAACGGATAACACGCAACAGTCTCATTGCGTGATAACACGGAACCCTGCAGTCCAGACTGAAGGGAAGTTTAGAAAGGAGTCACGCAGAATCTACAACAGTACATGGCCATTTGTAACAAGATGGGGCGGCCATGTACCTGGGCCCAATACCATCAAATGTACATCATACAATATCCAATAGACCATGTTGTGGTGGCGATTGCCCCAGATTCAGAAACTCTAGCCAATTCTGGAGGAAACCGCGGTTGTATAGTCCAGTGTCCACAATCAGTCCCCACAAATAACGGCGGCCAAATTTCTCCCGCAAGGCCATCCGGGCCTCCCTCTCAGTCACATTGTAGCTGACATTCAGTAGCTGGATTATAAAGATGTAGGCCATACTGGCTGTGACGATCGTACAGTACCATGTACAAGTGTAGGCCAGGGCAGAGCTGGATGGGAAACAAGAGGGGGGAAACAAGCAACACCTTTTTAGTCTGTGATACAACAAAGCACATTACAACCGGACTGCACTGCAATGAAAAGGGACAATTACTAGAATCATTTAAGGGAGCACCAATGCAGAGAACATATGTTGCTACCCTTAATGCAAACAAGTATGAAAGGAATAGCATTTGCAAAAGTAAATACAGACACATTCAGCACCAAATAATAGTGGAGAGCTTTCAACACTAGGACCCTGCCAGGGCAAGCATACGGTTGATTCTGCAATCAACCCTGGTTTTGAAACCCTTGTTACTAGTGAAAGGTTATGGATTCTCTTACCTAGCCATTGCACCAGAACAGAACACCCACATTTTAAAAGGCCATGCATTAATCTTAGAATTGCCGGAACATGAAAATGCTGTACCGTAATTGTTCAGTTGTTTTTTCCTGCTCAGCTCCAAAATCATTTGGTATTCTGACAAACTAAACAGTTGAATTGGAAATGCACAGTTTCAGAAAGAGACAGTTAGAGGCAGAGTTAAAAGAAGACAGCAGTGAGCCACAACATAATTCCAAAAACATTTGCAGCATATTTAGCACTCTACCCCTCCCCCATTGCTCTGCTGTGTGGCAATATCCTGGAATGTTTACAAGGTCCTACCAGCGACTGACATCTGTTATGCAAATGCCAATCATCATAACCATCCATGGGAGTAGAGAAGTGGATTCAAAGAAATCAATGACACGAATGACAAATAGATGCATAGATACCGCTGGTGCATAAATAAAGCCCACCAGCCCAGGAATTTCATCTCCATATCGGTATTTGCTCTTACTCTAATATATGACTGCATGTTCCAGGCACTATCAGTAAGTCTACCTTTCCCCTACCAAGCCTGCGGTGCCTCCCCAAAATAATTACATTTTGCCTGGACAAATTCATCACAGAGAACTGTCTAAAATTAGAACACATTAACTTATGTTGGCATATATCTTTTTACATCATTAATGCCACACATCATCCAGAAGAGCTTTGTGCGTTAGTTGAGGGGCATCTGTTACAATAACCTAGTCCATGGGATTTTGAATGAACGGAAGGTGTGCCTACTGGGGATGCATTGACAATGAAGCAAACAATCATGTACTACCAGGTGTTCTGTCTGCATTTGTGGCAGAGGGCCTGTGTGACATCATTAATCCAAGTTGGCCGCCCTTATGAATACTAATTTCGTTTTTGAGCTGTAACTACTTTTAGGGTGGTTCTATGAAAAATGTGCTAAGTGGGTTTTTTGTTAAACATGATCAAAGGAATAGAACTACTTCATCGCAAACCTTAGGCTGTACGCTCACTAAATTAGAAAGTTAGAAATAATTTGTAACTTTCTTGTTGAAATATACTATTTACTAAAACTATAAGGGCTATTTACATTTGAAGAGGAAAAATTAAGGTTTTACAGGTCATCTTCCGAGTCCCAGAGTTCATCGAAATCATCTACAAAATAGTAATCACAGAGCTCTTAGTCACCATCACACTTAGAGTTGTGTGCTCCTTAGTGACTGAACTCCACATCTGCAATGCACAACACACCATCCTCTGACGCATACACACCGTACCAGCTATATGATCGATTTTGGTGTACATGGAAGCGTACACATAGGAGAATATAGATCATCTGCCTTCTCCCACCAATATTGTAATGGTTCTGGGAGATTTGGCTGTTGATCAGCGCATCGCCACTCCATTGCGTGCTGTCAGATGGGAAAAATAGTGACCACCACAGTGAAAGGACAAAAGCCTCAGTATTAGGTGAGAAAATGTGGAGGGTAGCAGCATGACCACGTGATACATAAAAGGTGTGAACAATTATTTGTGAGTCTGCCTCTTCATGTGTGCTTTCAATCTCTCCAACATTTCCATCTGATGACTTGCCTTTGTTTCTTCAAATGGCTACTAGGTTTCTTTTTATCCTCTGTGCATGCAGAATTGCTTTATTTGCGATGTAAGCTGTTAACTTGTTTTAAGTTTTAGAATGCAATACAAGAAATGATGGAAAAAATTTCAATATTTGTAGACTCTGTGATTTTGGACTCGCATGTGTTTCTTTTCCTGCTCCTGTCCTTTGCATGGAGTTCTTGGTCGAATGTTCTAGGTAGGTATCAAATACTAAATGAGTTTCATCATACTCAAGCAGAAAATGTTCTATTTCCTTGTTGAATTCATTTGCAAGGTCATGGCATGTCTTCACATATGAAGGTTTCTGCAGTGCTTGCAATTGTGGGATGTATTGACCCACTCTGCTATACTATGCTGCCTCACTCTGCTATCTATGGTGCGAGAAACAGTAAAGTGGCGGAAAATCCCTTGTGCGCGCCAAACCTCCAAAACCACATTTTTTCAAAATACAAAAAGATGGCTGCACAACCTGAAACCCATGGTTCATGTGTGGTGCAAAAGAGCCAAACTGCAAAAGTGCCAGTGGGCTCCATGACAAGTAAACAGAGTGCAGAGGGAGAAGTGAAACTCCAAAATGTGCCCGTAAATGAAATTTACTTTGCTGCTTAAACTTCAAAATGCCTGTACATAACAATGTCCAACACTCAAAATCTTGCTTGGTGCTAAAATTCATTTAATGTAATGAAGCACTGTGAATTTACAAGGTCCTGAAATATTAAGAGCAAAACACCTTCTCAGCAAAACTGGGTTGCCTGTGAATGACAACTCCTGTCAAAAAAATCTTTGTGCAGCCACACTCGGCTACCTGTGAGTGACAGCCCCTGTCCAATGGGCTCTCCCGATTAAACTTTAAGGTTGACTAATCTAAAGGTCTGCCGGATTAGCAAATATAAAAGGACTGTTGCTGAAAGGAACACGATCTCAGTTGTTTTTATCCCACAGGTTTAAATCAAGAATGTCGGTCAAGTGGCACAGCGAGTAGAGCGCTCGCTTTGGCATCCGTGCAGAGCCAGCTAACGCAGGTTCGATTCCCGGCAGGGCCAAACTCAGCCTTTCATCCTTCCGAGGTCGATAAATGAGCACCACACACCGTGGGTAATAATAAGCAGCGCTCAGATACCTGAGGGTTCGTAGCGCTATATAAGTGCCAAATTATTATTAGTATTATTATTATTAAATTATATGTTATTTGATGCAACAAGTTTGTTTTATGCTGGATTTCAGGTCAAGAAATTAAGAATTAACCTAGGCTGGCTGAGCCTGCAAGGGGTTGAAAAACAGGTTTCCACCAAGGGGAGGGCATTGCTCTCAGCAGATGCTCACTGACACATGATAATTGTGGGGTATGCCAGACGTGTGTCTGCTGCCAGAGACTGAACAATGGCAGATTCTCCAGGCCAGGAAATGGATGTGTGAAGAGGTCATAAACTAGGCTTGCAGAAGGAAATCCCAAAGGTGGGGGCTGCTTCTTGCCTCCAGAGACAGGCAAACGGCTGACCATTTGCTGCTAAAGAATATGTAATGAACATTTTTAGAGATGTATGATTCGCTAACAGAAGTGGTGAAAAGTATAAAAAGGGCAGATTTGTTAATCAAATTTGTTGCCCTACATTTGAAAAGTTGGTGGAACTATGTAGCATATTCTGAACAGGAATGGCAATATATGTGGTTTTATCGGAACTGTATTTATGCTAGAATTGTTAAACTTTGCACACACATACCTATGGTAAACGCGCATATTTGTGGAAATTTTGAGACATTTTGGAAACTGTTTGTATGGCGAAATGGACAAAATGCTGCAGAAAGGCAAAACAAGGTCTCACAGCTGTGGGATTTTGATGAACAGATACTCCATAAAATATGTAATCCTTATATGTGATTTTTGTAGAGGTTACAAATGAATAAATATGTATTTAGGATGAAATCTGATTTTGACACTAGTGGCTGTTAGGGAGAATTCTCATTTATGGCCAATTTCCCTCACCTAGTGAGTCCCTCAGCAGCTTTGCTGTATTTCAGGGGTTTATACTTTCCACCTGGTAAGAGTGTGAGCCTTTTTCCCCACTCTTACATGTGTTTTGCCTAGTGTATTTCTACTGTTTGTGTAATCTTGAGCTCTGGAGCTACACCACTCCATGAGCCCCATTTGTTTTGTGTATGTTACACAGCACCTTCAGTGCAGTAACACAGGGTTGTCTGAGACTTCCACTGACTCAACTTTTCTGGGGCTGACTACTGTTGCCCAGAAACAGGTAAAGTTGCCATTACCTTTAAATAGTCACTTTAAACTACAGACCCAGTACACCCCCATCTTAAATGGAGTACTGGAAAGGGTTAATTCCTATCCCTTTTTGTCTGTGCCTCTC